>NC_063200.1:8744611-8824611 GCF_017589495.1 Alosa alosa
AGATCTACACAGCAGGAACAAAGAGCACAACAGCTTCAGCACACTAGCCCAGTGTAAGGATGCAAGCATAGGAGAGAGGAATGTGACCACCAATTACGCACCACTGCCATAGAAAACAGGTACAGCAACAAACGCAGTAAGACATTCAGGCTTCATACCTCTGTGGTCTTTGCCGCTGCCATCCAGGTGCAGCCTGTTGAGGACGCCCTTGTAGATCATCACCTGCGCCCTCTCCAGGTCGGCCAGGGCCACGGGGTGTTTGATGGGACAGGGTCGCACGGCCCACTTCACCATGCTCCGCACCACAAACTGCAGGACGGAGCGGAGCTCGGGCCCGTCCTCTGCGGGAGGGGGGCTCTGGGCGCCCTCGGCTCCGGACGAGGGCCCCGACGAGGACGACGCGTCCGGCCGCTGCACCAGGAGGAGGTCGGCCAGCCGGACCGCCCAGGATGACATGGCGACTTGGAGGGCCAGGAGGAGGAGGTAGGGAGAGGCGCGCCGGAGCTCCAGGGCGAAGAGGTCGGGCCGAGGCGACGGGTGAGTCGGGGTGGGCAGAGGGGCGAAGGCCTCGGGCTCCGCTCCTGGAGTCCTGGGGGTTTTCGGAGAGGCCTTCTGCTCCGGAGGCTCCTCCGGCTGTCTGGCTCCCTCCTCCCTGGCCGGCTCCTCTCCTTCCCTGGGCACGGCGGCGGATGCGGCCGGGGTCTGCTGGGTGTCCTCGTCCTGCATGACCCGGGCAATGTCCTCGTCCAGCCGGCGCTCCAGCTCACTGCGCTGTGTGGCTGCGGCAGCAGCAGCAGCAGCAGCGGCGGTGGTGGTGGTGGTGGTGGTGGTGTCCGGTTCGGCGCGGCCCCTCCGCAGGGCCCCGGGCCCCTCGGGCTCCTCCAGCAGGCCGGTGAGCAGGAGCAGGTCCAGCAGCACGGCCGGACGCAGGCCGCGGAGCAGCGAGATGTCCAGCTGGGGCACGTCGCACGGCTCCAGGGACGAGAGCGGTGTGTCGCTGGGTGACCAAGAATTCAGGGAGCTTTTGGTTAGTGCCATCAGAGAGAGAGAGAGAGAGAGGCAAACATGGAGATAGAGATAATGATGGAAGGAAGGGATGAAAGGAAAGGATGGAGGAGTTTTAAAGGAAGTGGGAGAAAAGAAGACAAGAACAAAGAAGAAAAGGATGAATGAGAAAAGTGAAACAAATGGACAAGACAGAAATTAACTGGAGGAAGGGGACGGCAGACATACAGAAAAGGAAATGAGGCTTCACGTCTAGCTTGCAAAGAAGACAAAGGATTGCAGTAATGGAAATTATGATACAAAGATTGAGCTAAGAAAGAAAGTCATAACACATTGCTACAGTCAATTGTGCATTTAAAACAAAGGGTCATTTGAAATAATAACAATAATCTTCCAATCTGGTAAAAATGTGTGTGTGTGTGTGTGTGTGTGTGTGTGTGTGTGTGTCTGGTACCTGACAGTGAGGTCAGCCTCCTCCCATTGGAGCTTGGCCAGTGGGCTGCCCTCCTTGAGCACCCCCAGCAGTGTGGCCCTGCGCCCGCTGGGTTTGTGGAGGCACACCCCTCCTGCCCGCAGCCCACTGTCCACCCCGCCGATCAGGGCTAGCACGGGCCACACCTCTGTGCACAGGGCATTCAGCTGGGCCTCCGAGAGCCCCGCAGGGCCTGTGACCAGCTCCATAACGCGGCCCGTGGAGCCTCCGCTCTCTGGCCCGCTGCGCTCTTGATCGGCACCCTCCTCTGGACCTTTGGGGCTGTGACCTGGGCAGGACATGAGACACAGTCAGAGGTCACTAATCTAATCTAAACAACCCACAGCATCTTTTCACAACTAGTTTTGGACAAATTAGCATAACACCCTTCCCATGCAGCACATGCCCTTCAAGATATATAATAAAAAAATAAAATAAAAAAAATTCAGAAAATGGTTGCGATTTCACCGTATGAAGGGCTACACCACTAGACAGCGTTGACCAGCCATTTAGAGTGCTTCTGACAGATACAGGTCTATACTCACTGATTCCCTACTTTCATGATCACTGGGTATATATCAGATAATGCTAAGCTGTGTGGGGAGTGGGACTGACCCTGTCTGTGGGCGCCTCCATCTCTGAGCAGCGGGGCGATGAGCTCCAGACAGGCCTGCATGTGTTGGTTGATGTGGCTGGTCCAGCCCTCGACCTGGTGCAGGCGTCTCAGGAGCTGGACGGTGGCCTCGAGCAGCACTGTGGCCCTGGGGCTGCACAGCGGCTCTCCAGCCAGCAGGTCACTGGGCATGCCCCGCATCTGCAGGTCGCACAGCGCCACCTTTGGGAGTGGAGGACAGGAAGGTCAATAACATTGAAAGCAACACGGCTGTCAAGGCCCTGACATATTCACATGGGCAAGGTCAGCATCTATAAAACACAAGGACCATTTACTATAAAGACATTAGGAAGGTTCAAATGGCCGACCTTCTCCCCAGGGTTGCTGCTGTAGAAGAGGACACAGGGGTACAGCTCGGTAGCATCCACTCCTTCAAACGCCAGCTTGGGCTCCTGCATGGCAAACAGGATGGACATTAAAGACCACAGTAACACTGAAGTAATAAGTGAAGCAATAGCCCAATGAGGAGTGATGTTCAATGAACACAACCCCAGAGGTTTTAGTTGGAGTAAATGAAGTGACCTTGTTGTTCTTGGCAAAGGAGATGGTGCGGGCCTCCATGTCCAGAATGCAGGTGATGGTGTCCCCCTGGGTGAAGGAGGGCAGGGCGCGGCCCAGTTCCCCGCCGTGGTACAGGCTGCCGCTGTAGGCGCGGTACAGCCACATGTCCGTGGTGGTGCGGTGGTTGTAGTCACGGATGGGCCAGCGCGACACGCCGATGCAGGTGCCCTCATTGCCCTTGTTCTCTTTGGTGATGTAGAACTGCAGAGGAGCACACACAAGGACACCACAGATATCACACAGTGCTACACGTGCACTTCAGATGAGACAAATACAGAGTTCTAGGAAGAAAATACTTCAGCTTTTTTTTTGTGCTTTTGGACTGAAGACATCATGACGGATAAACACCGTGTTCAGACAGGCTGGTTACATACAGCTGGCTAATCCCCAGATGCCTTACACAACTTCAGCTGACCCACTGACATTTAGGAGTCCCTCAGGCACATAACACTGAGACATCTCACCCCACCGTTACAGCCGAGAGCACAGGAGTGGAGCAGCTCAGATGCTGTCCAGCAGGGCCTGCCCACGTGTGCCGTACCTTCCAGATGAAGCAGCCGGACGTGATGGCGGTGGTGGCCAGGCCGTAGCCCTTCCCTCCGGCTCCGTGGGCCAGCACGTTCCCGCTCTCCAGCGAGCAGCACGTCAACTTGTGCGGGTCAAACGAGAAGTCTCCAATCGGAATGCACTCGTCCTCACTCATGCTCTCCTACAGGAGAAACACACGCGCACGCACGCACACATCGCCAGTGTTTACTCTTCAGCTAACGCTTGAGTTCAGATGTGAGAGGTGATAGTATAAGGAATGTTACTTACCCTTTTGCAGCCCTCAGGGAGAGCTTCCATATTCTTCCGTACCGCCAGAGGCTCTTCCCACATGAACGTGGACAAAAGTCCAAAGAGTTGGTCGACAATCTAAAAGGGGATAGGAGATCTTTGTGATTTCTGCACACTTCATAATGAAAATATCCTTGGAAACGTTACAAGACCATGCAAATGTTCACCTGTTTGACATGAACTGGCTCAGAGCAGGCGGGTAACAACGCCTCCAGAATGTGGAAGGCCAGCAGCTTGGTTCGCAGGTTCCGGAAACATGGAGTCCCTGAAAACACATCACACGCCACACCTGAAACAGAGCTTTGCCATTCATCACATGCATCAGGTGCTTTTCATTCACAGGCCTGCCAACAGCTTCCTCAACAGAGCTGGGTTATGAATGACTGCTATTTAGGCCACGAGGAAGTATGGCATTGAAGTGATCAACAGGCGTTCTTTTAGTGTTACCTGCAGTGCACTTGTAAGAAATGATTGTCATAAGCGGGTCAATCCACTTGATGAAGGTGGAGACTCTTTTGGTGACTCGTAGTGACAGGATGCGTCTCAGGAAGACCAGGAAGTCAGCGAGCTGGGACTCCACTACTCTGCTGCTCCGCACCGCCTCCACCTCTGCACACACACACACACGTCATCAGCATAAACAACCATGTTAACACAATCAGAAACACACAGACATGAGGGAAGCTAAATTAAAAAGGACTTCAGTTGAAAATGAATCAGCTGGCTAAAGGCCCATTCACACCAAGAACGATAACGATAACGATAGCTATAAATAAATATCGTTCTCGTTAATATGAATGACGACGTTCACACATAAACTATAACGATAACGACATGAAGAACGATATCGTTGGAGATCACTTTCAGAGCGATTTTCAGAATGATAAAAAGCTAATAGCCAATCAGAACCCATTGAATCACATCATCGTCACATTCATTAACACAAGGAGAGACTTTGTTTATCGTTGTTCAGTGTGAACGCTTTTATCGTTATGGTTATAGTTATCGTTATCGTTCTTGGTGTGAATAGGCCTCAACACTGGCACATTTACAGAAAAGTTAATCAATGAGTGGTGTCTTTGTGAATAAATAAAATGAGATAAGTCCACACTTGCAATCACAGAACTCCTACATCAGCTAAAAGTGTAACTCAACTTCAGTTCCAGTAAAGAGCACAGCAGCCCCTCTATTGTGTGATAAGTGGATAACATTTAGAAGGCTCTTCCCTCCACAAACCAACACTAAAAGAGCCTCACTTAAAATGCCTGATGTCCTAGTGCCTGAGGCCAAACCTGCTCCTCAGGAGCTATTTGGGGTTCAGCATCTTCCTAATGGACACTTCTGACCCGAGGCAAGTGGAGAAGGGAATCCAGCTGGCCACTCTATGCCCAGAGGCACAGCTGTCTCCAGCAGCATCAGAACAGACGCCTGAAGGAGGTGTCCACCGTAGGCTAGTGGTGTGGTTGGAGTTGCTGACTTACTCTCTAGCCTGTGCTTGGCGCTGCTGCCGTGGGACTCCGGCTGCTCCACCATGCTGCTCTCTAGCGCCTCCTGCTGCCGGACGCTGAGCAGGAGCCCCTGCAGCTGGTCGCACATCACGTCCATCAGAGCCTGGGACACCTCCAGAGGCAGGGCCTCCTCATAAGAGCTGGATCCACATGCGCACACAAACAAACATAAACACACAGGCACACACAGGCACACACAGGCACACACAGGCACACACACACAGAGAAGATGCGATAGCAACATGATCAATCAACATAAAGTTGTCATCATCCCATGGGGCCCATAAAACATCCTGGTAACATAATGGTATCTCTATGAGAAACACAGCCCCATAGATCCTCTACTGTCCTCTAGTGGTGAGGAAATGAACATCACATGCACCCATCCTCATTTAGTTCTGCCCCCATGTCTGCCCTCTACACGGCTGGGCCTGTGCCCCTCACCTGGCGGCGATGGCAAGTATCTGCAGCAGACGGGCACTGGCCAGCTTGACCGCTCCGCTCAGCAGCATGTGTCCAGAGACGGAGGCGGCCAGCCAGCGCTGGTTCATGAGCACGCAGGTGCTGTCGGTCAGGCAGGAGAGGATCTCCAGCAGGCCGCTGCGGATCATCACCACCAGGTCCACTGGCTGGTAGTGGAAGTTGAGCGCAAACACCGTGGCCAGCAGGAGGTGCTGGTAGGCTCCTGAGGAACACCACACACCAACACCATCAGTCACATGGAGCTAGGAGGCTATTGCACAACGACTCTTGCACAACGCTGCCAGAGTAAACACACTGCATTGCTCACCTGTCTGCTCTTTCTCTAGCGCCACCTTCTGGCGAAGGACGCGCACCAGCTGCTGGTAGAGTGTGTGAGCAGCAGACTGCAGCTCCCTCTGAGTGCTCATCTGAGCTGACTGTGTCCCAGACTGCACACGCAAAAAACACACACACACAAACACACACGTATATATCAAACGCATGTCATACATTCAAACTAGATCAACATTCAATATAGGAGAATGAGAGTGAAGGAAGTGCTAGTTCTAGTCCACTCATATTAGTGTGTTCTCTTGGCTGTACACAGAGCTCTTACAGTGTAGTGCTGCAGCTTCTCTGGGGGGCTGGACAGGCTGCCTGAGGTGGGGGTGCCCAGACCGAAGCAGCCCGACAGGAACTGCAGTTGCACTGACTGCAGGAGGCCAGGGAAGCGTGGGGGCGCTGTGGAGCCACTGCTCTTATCCTCCATCTCGTGCAGGAATGTGGAGATCTGGCACAAAGCCTCCAGCCGCACCTAACAACACCGTCACCACAGCAGCAGTCAGAAACGACATCCCAGGGCTTTCATCATGCACAGACTCTATATATGCATGTCTTATCTATTTGCACTTGTCTAGTGGTGTCCTATGTTTAGTTATGTGTGTGTGTCAAATCTTGTTTTAATACTGCACATTGGAGTATGGGAGAAACACAATTTCAGCCTGCTGTGTAATGTACTGTTGCATGGTTTGATTGACAATAAAGTGGACTTGGACTTGGACTTATGTTTACTGGTCAAATGTATCAGCGCAGGTCAACTGGGACCTCTAGACCTGCCCTCTTGCGGAGGGTCCGTGGGCCTCACCTCTGCCCTCTGCTGCTGATGAGCCATGGCCAGGGTGATGGCCTTGGGGTCGGCCTGCAGGCCGGCGTCGCGCTCCACCAGGGCGGAGGTGCGCAGCAGGCTGCCGCACAGGAAGTGGAAGACTTGGCCCAGGATGGGCGAGCCCGGGCCGGCCGGGCACAGCGTGGCGCTGGGGCTGATGCACTGCCGCAGGCGCTCCCACGCGTCTTTCATGATGCCCAGAGAGCACAGGGGCAGCCCTGCAACACAGGGGGCGGCACAGCGGGGCACAGAGGGCACAGTCACACAACTGACCACACTACACACAGCTACTCTAGGAAAAACAAATCATCACAACTCCATATCACCCTACATAACATAACGTGGCCTTTACATAATGCACTTACCCATTTTGTTCTTAAAGGACCTTGTGGACACTTTTGATTGATCTGCGGTCTACAACAGGTAATAAAAAGAGGCATTAGCAATTAGCATGGGACTTTAAAGACTATATAGCTACTCTTATACAACAGATGCAGTAGCTCCTCTTTTGAACATTAACATTAGCCACTCTGAGAACACACCTCTCCTTGTCTCTTGGACTCCGAGGAGAACCTGAACTCTGACATTGGGCTGAGGAAGGGTTGGGACTCCATAGATGAAGGAGACCTACTGCAAGAGAGGGGGGGAACGCAGTCAGTACTTCTCAAGAGAATAGAGAGAAATGAGCACACAGCCACAAGTACAATCCTGTACAATCATGTTCATTCGTTCACAGGCCACACGTACCGCGATTGGTCACTCTCGGCCTGGAAGTCGGCGGCCTCGGTGGGCTCCTGCCACGCGGCGCGGACCCCCAGCAGCAGGAAGACGCAGCGGGACACCAGCAGGTGGCAGGCGGCTGGGAAGGACAGGGCGTGGTCGGGGGGGCGGCCGCGCTCCCACTGCCTGGGCGGTGGCTCGCGCTCGGGCGTGCCGGGGCTCTCGGTGCTGCTGGGCAGCGTGCTGGTGCCGGACGACTCGTACACCGTCTCGTTCTGCTGCAGCTGCATGGCCTCCCTTGTGGCCAAGAAACACTGCAGCACCTCTGCAAGGGTCAAGAGGAGAGATGATGCACAGCGGCCTTGTACACAGCACAGCTGATAGGGATGCAGTGAGGAGGAGTGGAAAACAAACTGTCTAGTGTGTGTGTGTGTGTGTGTGTGTGTGTGTGTGTGTGTGTGTGTGTGTGTGTGTGCATGTGTTTCTGTGTGTGTGTGTGTTTCTGTGTGCGCGTGTACGTGTTTCTGTGTGTGAGCGTGTATGTGTTTCTGTGTGTGCATGCATGTTCTTCCATGCACATGCAGCCATAACTGAGGCAGGGATGGAGTGTGGAAGGGTGCAAAACAAACACTGCAAGTGTGTGTGTGTGTGTGTGTGTGTGTGTGTGTGTGTGTGAGAGTGTGTGTGTGTGTGTGTGCATGTATGCGTTTCTGTGTGTGTGTGTTTCTGTCTGAGTGTTTCTGTGTGTGTGTGAGTGTTTCTGTGTGTGTGTTCTTCCATGCACATGTGTGAGGCAGGGATGGATGTGGAAGGGTGTGTGTGTGAGTGTGTGTGTGTGTGTGTGTGTGAGTGTGTGTGTGAGTGTGTGTGAGTGTGTGTGTGAGTGTGTATGAGTTTCTGTGTGTGTGTTTCTGTGTGCGCGTGTACGTGTTTCTGTGTGTGTGCGTGTACAGTATGTGTTTCTGTGTGTGCATGCATGTTCTTCCATGCACATGCAGCCATAACTGAGGCAGGGATGGAGTGTGGAAGGGTGCAAAACAAACACTGCAAGAGTCTCTGTGTGTGTGAGTGTGTGTGTTTGTGTGTGTGTGTGTGTGTGTGTGAGAGTGTGTGTGTGTGTGTGTATGAGTTTTTGTGTGTGTGTGTGTGTGTGTGTTTGTTTCTGTGTGCGCGTGTACGTGTTTCTGTGTATTTGTTTCTGTGTGTGCATGCATGTTCTTCCATGCACATGCAGCCATAAGTGAGGCAGGGATGGAGTGTGGAAGGGTGCAAAACAAACACTGCAAGAGTCTGTGTGTGTGTGAGTGTGAGTGTGAGTGTGAGTGTATGTGTGTTCTTGCAGGTCCATGCACAGCCAATGCAGAGACAGCGGTGGTCTCATGTCCATGCCTGCATGCCGTGGCCTGCTCTGAGGCGGGGCAGAGGAACAGGTGTGTGTTTACCCGGCAGGTACATACTGCTGATGCTGGGCGTCTCCTCCTCGGGCAGCTCCTGGTCCTGGTTGTGCTCGGACGAGGGGCCCTGGGCCCCGGCCTCTCGCCGGCTCTGCTCACCAGACGGGCCCGGCTCCTGACAGTCCTCGCTGGGGCTCTGGGAGCTCAGCGAGCTCTGGAGGGAGGCACAGCAGAGCACGAGGGTTGGAATATAGCTCATCTCCACTGCAATGTTCTGGAGTATAAACTTGGGATGAAAGCTGAGTCTACAGTGTGTGTGTGTGTGTGTGTGCGCGCATCTTGTCTAGAACTCTTCTCATCCTAACAATGGATTATTCCTACCGCTGAAATCAAGAAGACGCCTATGTAGTCACAAAGCCAGAACTGAGAGACTCAGGAGAAGTTTTTATCCCCAGGCCCTCCGAACTCACACTATACTGACTTTGCACTCATTCACTCCTCAGCACTCATGACACCACCCACCCCACCCCCCCCCCACACACACACACCTACACGACTTTTAGCACTTTTACATCCCTCTCCCTATGCTACAGACCTTTTATTTATTTTCTTATTTCATCACACGTCAAAACACACACATATCTGACTTTCTCCAACTTTTGCACATCTCCATAGAACTTTTTTTTTATTATTTTTGATTTCTCCTCCCCATCTATCTACCCATGTCCTTGATTGCCTAGCCTTTCTGCCCCCCCCTGCATAGCCCCACCCCCATCACACAAAAAAAAAAGCTCCAACACACATCCCCAACATCACATTACAGCACACTGACCCCCCCCCATCCCCTACACAGCACATTGTCTCATGAGGAAGCTTCTCCAACACACATATTGCACACTGCCCTCTCCCCACATACACAGCACACTATCCCATCTCCCCTGTCATCCCCCAACACACACACCAAGACCCTGGCAGTTGGGTTAGCCCCTTGAGCCGTGGATCTGCCCAAGGTTTCTTCCTTGGTAAGGGAGTTTTTCCTTGCCCCTGTTGCTCTTGGGTGCTCCTTGTTGGTGCCCCCCCGCCCAATCCCAATCCTCCCCCACCTTTCTTATGCAGCCCTTGCCACTTAATCTACTAAACCCCTCTTCTACTGCACTTTTTAACCCCCCCCCCAATAAATGCACAAATAGGCTGACACCAGACATAATTTCACTGCATTTCTTACTTCCAGTAACTATATGCATGCGACAATAAACTTCCTTGTATCCTTATGCATTAATATGCTGATATTGTGTGTGTGTGTGTGTGTGTGTGCACTCGTCAATTTCATTCTTTTTGGTAACTATTAGTAAATCCCTTCACCTGAAGTTAATCATAGTACAGCATAGCGTCCATAGTCTACTCCTGTTCCTACTGAGAGCTCAGTTGACTGGGTGTTCTGGACACCGGCCCTTCCTCACTCACCTGTTTGTTGGAAACTGTGGCTGGTGGGTTGCCCGTGTTCGCTATGCTCTCTTTGAGTGACAGCAGTGTGTTGCGGATCTTGTACACCATCTCGTAGATTTCAATAAGCATCTCACATGGCTCATACCTAACACACAGGATAGAGGAGACATTTAATAACGGTGGCCAGGCGATACAACTGGAGCTCCTTCTGTTGCTATTTCCCAGCTTTACACACACACACACACAAACAAACACAAACACAAACACACAGGGACACTTAAGCACTGGCACACAGACTGGGGGCTGTTTATTCTGCTCCATAAATCCCATCTCAATATTCAGTAGGCACTGAAGCTCCCAAATGACTCATTATGAGCAAGTCTTCCATCACACATGCAAGGCATTACTGTTTCAAGGGAATCGTCAATCTGTGTGTGTGTGTGTGTGTGTGTGTGTGTGTGTGTGTGTGTGTGTGTGTGACTTGGCAAGTGACTGAATGAATGAGAGTGTAACAAAGAGGTGTGTGTGGGCAGCTGAGTAAATCATTTGGAATGGTGGCCACTCACTTGTCCTGCCAGTAGGCCTCGTCCTGCAGGCCAGTGTGTTTGAGCAGAACAGCCAGACTACACCGGCAGGCCGTCTCCAGCAGGGAGTCACCTGGAGGACCGCCGTTATCCCAGTCTGCAACGGGGTAGCAAACAGATAGGTGGTTAAGCCAGATGGCACCTCCCCTACAGCTGTGTACACCTGAGCAGGTGGGACGTTGGTCTTCCTCACCTCGGCTGATGGCGTACTCCTTCATCTTCCTCCAGAGGCCGCTGGCCGGCTCCCGCCCGGAGCCCAGCGCCAGGTCCACCAGCATGGTGCCCTCCTCGCTCAGGCCCAGGTCTGCCAGCCTGGCGTCGGGGCAGCCCAGCAGGATGGCCTCCGTCAGCCAGCCGGTGGCAAAGTCTGAGCACCAAACCACAAAAGTCAGCACACAGTCCAGAAACGACCATGCAAAAAGCATGATGCTGACAACATGGGCTTTATATATAGTGTTGCTTTTCAAACCACTAAACTCAGCAGGATTACAAACCATATCAATCAATTTCAAAGTACTGCATTGTTAAATGTGGAAAATACACTATATTTTAGCATAATATGTATATATATATATATTTAGCATAATATATATTGATATTATCCTTTATCTGACTAGTGCATGCAGTATGGCATGCGGGGCAGACTTTGAGACAGATTGTAAACTGAGGGCTACCCGGACAGTGGGGATGGGCTTGCTGAGTTAGCTGTGGGCCAATTCTACCTAGCTGCTCAAAGTCCATCTCCAGACCGTTCCTCAGCAGTGGGTTGCACAGCCAGAACTCCGCTGTCTTCTCCTGGATGGAAGGGGGCGGCCCCTGCAGCATGCCCCCCAGACACCGACCAATGGCCAGTGCCACGGTCCTCTCCAGGTCCAGCAGCCACATCCAATCCTCTGGCTCGGCCCCTGTGGCTGATCCCGCCCCCTCGGTCACCTCTGAAACCAGGAAAGCGCTCATGAGTGTGTTGCTTCAGCGTTGTGAGTCATCTAAACAGGACTCATTTTTTATTGCTTTCCCAACAAAAATAGCTACGAAGTTTAGTCTGGGAGAAAACAGACACTCATAAAATGGAGACACACAATCCAGTCAGAGGCTGAAAACGTTTATAAGATACAGGCACGACTGGGCCCTGTTTTACTGGTTTTACTGAGAATTCTGTTCAAATTAGTCAGTCAATACCCTGTCTTAACTGGCAACCGGTCTGATACCAAATTCACCTACATTCTAAACCCAGTGAACTTGTTTTCCCCTACATAAAACAAGAGAGAAGAGAGCAATCTCTAACAGGCCAAACTACTGACGTTTCCTGAGTCTGTTATTAACCTTTTCCTACACTACTTTACAGAAGCTGTCAGGAAAATGGTGCAGCATTTGGAAAAAGAACAGCACTGCAAAATTAATAAATTATATGCTTGAGAATAAATAACTTAACTCTTAACAATTGTTTCAAATTCCATATTTTAAAAACCCTAACTTGTCAAAATAACAAAAAGATGCCATGTTTACATACCTTGAAGAAACTAAGATCATATTCATCTTTAAACAACACAATACTAATGTTTTAACTGAGGAGGAGTTCAGAAATCAATATTGGGCGAAATAACCCTGATCAGCTTTCTTGCATTTTGGCACAGCTTTTCTAGCTTTGAACGACTTCCACCATGCCCCAAGGAGCCTGTTACGACCCGTCCTCGCTGTGCCCTTCGCCCCAGCTGCCGTTTGCCATTCTGTTTGTAGGTCACTTGACATCATCCGAAGATCTTTTAGTGACGTTCGAATGAGCTGGCGGTCATCCTGGTCAATGGAGTCGTTTCCGCCATCTGCAAATCTGTAGCTCCTCTCTGTTCTTATGAACCACTGTTTTGAGGATGACATTCCTGACAACATCACTGCATTGAACCGATCTTTCCCTCACTCAAAATGTTTCTTTTGACTTGTTCAACTTTTTGTCTTGTAAGTAGTCAATTTTACAATAGTTACCTTTGGATGCTAGTTACTTTTGAGGTGTTACTAGCACTTTTGTGCCGACCAACTGTTGCTATAGCAAGAGTATGATGACGACAATAGCAGTAGTTTTGATATGTTTTCTTCTTAAAATAAGATTTGGTTTAAATTATCATCTAATACTCTTTAAATAGATAGATATAGAAATAGATATGACAAGATTTTCGATTGGCATTTTAATCCCTTCTGGAGCTTTATGTTTTTTTTTTTTATTATTACTATTTTCTAAGCTCAGAGGGTATGTGCCTGTTTCCTGTACTTTTCTTGGTTGTGTGTGTGCATATGTATGTGTGTGTGTGTGTGTGTGCGCGTCTTGGCGGCGTGCGAAAGCGAAGGCAGCGAAAGGTGTCGGGCAGGCGTGTGACTCTGTGCACTCCCTCACCAGGAGAGGATCCCTCCAGCTCCAGGTCCTCGAGCAGGCCTGTGGCGGGCAGGAAGCAGTTGAGCTCGTTTAGGTGCTCCAGCAGAGAGAGCAGGTGGGGCAGCAGCGGGCGCACCACCCCCAGCGGCAGCAGCAGCAGAGAGTACATCACCTGGCACAGCAGGCTCCCCGCCACAGAGCCACACAGCACCGCTAGGAAAGAGAGAGAGGGAGAGAGGAGGAGAAGAAGAAAAGGGTGAAGGAAGAGAAGAGGGAGGAGATGTCAAAATGACAGTTGATGAAAAGGTTAGATTAAAAGGTTGTCAAATGTGAGGTAACAATAAGCTCGGTTCCCATTCAAGAAAATGTGACTGTAGAAAATGTTCATCTGAGTGGGTTTCCACCTGCTGTGTCTTGATCATTAAAATGAACGCTCTCCTAATCAAGAGAGGAGTTGGGAATAGCTGAGGGATCAACATTTACGGAACATTTACGGAAACATGCAAGAAAACTACAAAAAATGTGAATTTATGCTAATTAAAGCTGAAGTTGGCAAGTCTGACAGATTGAGGGGATTTAGCCAAAATGTTGAATGTTTACAACTCTCATGCCCTTCCCCCACTACCACCAAGCACCCTCTCATCGAGTTTGTGCTCGTCAGTGCGCACCAGACTGCACCAGACTGTGATTAACAGTAAGATCTCACACAGCCCTGCTCTGATTGGACCAGAAGAACTGGGAGCTGTGGATTTTTGCTATAACAGGCTCTACATGGAGGTAGAAATGCGAGTTTTTTTTCTAAAACCGGCTATTTTATGTTGTTCTGTCGGAGCATAGTGTCGGTTTCAGTGAATATGATCAAAAAAAATCTTGCCAACTGCAGCTTTAAGTCGTGTCTACCCACTTAAGTGGTATTATACCTTATGCACATGGAGAGTTTATCCACTCCTTCTACTGAATTAGATTTGTATTCACTTTAGAAGATGTTATGCAAATTACAAGTGTTTTCAGTCAGGATTTCCTATTCCAATACTCCAAATGTGCATTAAGAAGTTGAATGGAAACCCAGCTATAGATGAATAACTCTGAGCCTCACACTGAGCAATGCTAATAGCAAGGCAGCAGACGTTGCTAAAGCAGGGAACCTACTGTGCAGTTTCTGGATGACGTGCTTATCCAGTGAGCTCTCCTCCAGCAGGATGGTGGATCTTCTGAAGGTCTCGGCGGCGTAAGGTAGCAGGAGACACAAGTGCTTGTGGAGCAGCGTCACACTGCTGTCGTCCTGAGGGGAGATGAAAGCAGCACAGGTCTCACCTAAGCCATACTGAGGGCCTTACAGCACGGCCGTACGCTCACCTCGTTTTTGCACTGGGCTGCAGAGGTTGATAGTTTTGTAGCACAATCCACAAAATCTCTAGCATCGGTGGTTACAGACACCTCAACTATACTCTAGAAAACTCCTTTTGAAAGGTCACTCATCTATAGCACAGACTGATTTGTTTGTAACATGTGCTACATACTGTATATGCAGTACCATACAGCCCTGCCTTACAGCCTGTAGGACATATGCTTCAGTCTAAACCTGAACAGAACTGGTTCTACAACCAGTTGATAAAATGTACCAGTTGGTGGTGAGGTGAGAAGTGGTGGCCACATGTCACATTCATCTCTATGCTGTACATGTAAAGTATGCATAGAGAATGCAGTGTCTGTGGGGATGTTAAAACGCTGCTCTGTGCACTAGTGTCTAGTGCAAAGAACTTTAATAAAGTTGAGATAGAGATGGAAGCCTCTGTGTAGGTGGAGACACCACAGTAACAAATGCAGTTCAGCCTGCAAGAGAGAGAGCAACAGAGAGAGAGAGAGAGAGAGAGAGAGAGAGAGAGAGAGAGAGAGAGAGAGAGAGACAGAGAGAGAGAGAGAGAAAGAAAGAAAGAAAGAAAGAAAGAAAGAAAGAAAGAAAGAAAGAAAGAGAGCCAGCGTACCTCTGTGTTGGTGTAGATGAAGCAGTGGGCCAGCAGGTGTTTGTGCAGCGCAGACAGGAGGTGGTGGAAGTGTGACGGTGGCTCCGTCTGCCTCTTGGCCTGGCTGGCCCGCTGCTTGTCGCTGTTCTTCTCCAGCTCCCCAAAGGCACGCTCCTGGGGGACGGCACACGCAAACAGCACACGCACAGCCTCAAACCACTGAGCTCTTCAGCAGCGCCCACTAATGAGCACACCCAGCTATACATCACATCACAGTGGCCTTAATGAGAGACAATGCCCCACTTCTCCTCTCCTCCCCTCCCCTCCCCTCCCCTGCACTGCCCTGCCCTGCACGCTAGCCAGCCCATTACAGAGAGCTGGATGGAACACAGAGAGGACGGAGAGTTGACGCCCAGACTGGGCTCCAGAGGCATTAGTGCTCTTACTACTGTGCACAACAGTCTCAGGCAGAATAGGAACACATCCATTGTAGGCTTCTAATTCTATGGTCCTACCTTAGTCAGCAACATATTTTTCTCAACAAGGATGACAAAGTCTTAAGGTACTTCATTATGAAGCCCAAATAACCAAATCGTCCTTAGCAAGCATGTGTGACATGGCCAACAGCACTTTTTCTTTCAGTGCAGCCTAATTGTTGGAGAAACGGTGCTGAATGCAGTTTGAGGGTAAGGCCTGCAGGCCTAGAGCAGACTACAGTAGATGTGCTAGTAATTGTGGTAATGGCCATTGTATTGGCATAGCCATGTAAAATAAAACATTCAGCTTCAGATCAAATGTAATGCCTGCCTTCCTGCAACTGCACACATTTTTAGGCCTTGAAAAAAAATGATGGGAATGGGGGGGAGGGCGTCAGTATTACAACATAACTGAAAATCAGTTACATAGACATTCTATTCAGTCGATGTGAATATGAACAGTGGAACTCAGAAAACAGATTCTCTCTCACACACACACATACACATACACAACCAGGCTCTCTCTCTGTCTCTGTCGCTCCCTCACCGTGTAGAATCCGATGCTGAGCAGCAGGGTCTTGAGCAAGACCTCCGCCAGGTGCAGCTGGTCTGGAGAGTTGGCACTGGGCGGGAGCTGGTCAGGAGAGTGGGCCGGGGGCAGGCCAGCGTTCAGCTCCCCGGGAGAGCTGTAGCCCAGGAGGGAGGCCACGTGGGACTGCTCCTGCAGGCTGTTCAGCACCATGTCCAGCTGCAGACGCTGCAGGGACCACAGAAAAGCAAAGCGCCTTTAGGAGACCGAGACCGCACCGTTACACCATGAAAGGCTGAAGCGAGCACGATCAATACGAGCTGACGTGCCTGCCTGCCTTCTTGTGTGTGTCAGAGAGGGGTCAGGAAACCAAGCTCCCAGCTATCAGTCCTGAGAATGGAATGAAGTACAGTCTGCATGTAAGGGTGCGTACAAACATGAGTGTTTGGGAGAAAAGGTTGGCAAGAGAGAGACTGTGTAGGTGTGTTTAGCTTCTATCAATAGTTTGGTGTTTAGTGTGTGTGTGTGTGTGTGTGTGTGTGTGTGTGTACCTGGCCTTTAGAGAGGCTCTCCCAGCTCTCTGGGCCCTGAGGTAGGAGTGAGTGTAGGAGTTCAGTTCTCTCCCTGAGGGGCGGCAGCAGTAGAGATGCTCCGATGGAGAGTGTGTTCATCACTGCCTGCAGGCAGAACACAGAGAGAAGATGAGCTCACTCACATCACACTCGGACCAGCCTGAGGAGACAAGATGGACCCTTGCCTATTCCTAATGCAAATTTAACCCACTTCATCTGATTCACAGCTGATTCACCGCCACAGAGGGCACTCTACCATGGCGTCTCTCTCGGCCTCCGTGCTTCATCCTCAGACGGATCACTCAGACAGATCTCTAGTGGTCACACCTCACACGCCTTTGGTCCCCGGTGCACCTGCGGCTCATGCCTACCTGTTGTATTGAGTCTGGAACACTGGAATCGATGAGCCTGAAGAGCAGGTTGCGCAGGGGCCTCCCCTGGGCCCCCAGGACCGTGGCTCCCGTGCCGCCCGCATGGGCCAGGGACAGATGGATGGACAGCAGCTTCATGCACAGCAACACAAACTGATGATGCTCCCTAGGAGGGAGAGAGAGAGAGAGAGAGAGAAAAAGAGAGAGAGAGAGAGAGAGAGAGAAAGAGAAAGAAAGAGAGAGAGAAAGAGAGAGAGAGAAAAAGAGAGAGAGAGAAAGAGAGAGAGAGAGAGAGAGAGAAAGAGAGAGAGAAAGAGAGAGAGAGAGAGAGAGAGAGAGAGAGAGAGAGAGAGAGAGAGAGAGACAGTAAGGGACTGATATGAAAAGGAGAACAAGAGAAGACAGAAGAATGGTGCTGACCTTCACAAGTCCCCATATGTTCCATTCTCTCTCCCCATGAAGTGTGTGTGTGTGTGTGTGTGTGTGCTTTAGTGGGCTGCTGCCAGCACAGTGAGTGACATCATTCGGCTGGGCACTGAGTCAAGGTGATTTTCAGAGACTCCCGACAGGCTCCGGTTACGCGCCTCCCAGTCGCTCAGCTGCAGAGCGTCCATCACAGTGTCCTTCCACTGCCCGGCACGCCTCACTGAAGCTCCCGCAACACGGTCTACGGGATGTCAACATGGACGGCTGTGTTTGTTTTTTCTGCTGCAATGCATCTAGGCATTTGCGGAAACTTGACACACCTCACTGAAAGGGTGGAAACTATCTATTCATCTACCTCTTCTCTCTGCTTGTCTTCTTTGCTGCGGTCTGTGTGTGTGTGTGTGTGTGTGTGTGTGTGTGTGTTTACCTCTTAGAGGGGAAGGGGGCTGGGGGCGTGTCCCCACTGATGCCATCGCAGTAGCGCTCCAGGAAGCTGCGCAGGTAGGTGAACGTGCTCTCTTCGAGATCCACACAAAACGGCCTGTGCCAAGCCACCAACTGCCTGCACGTGCCAGGGCGCACCCAAGACACACACACACACACACACACAGACACAACCTCAGAGTCAGGGCTTTTAGATGAAAAGTAGCTGTCTGCCATAAAAAGGACAGAACAAACTGCCATTCCATTAAATGGAATTGGAGCAACGACGGAATTTCAGCTAGGTAGCAAGACTACCTTGTGCCTAATAAAAGGAATGGTCAATCTGTTTTTCCTGACCACAAGTGAGAAAGGTTAAGGAAGGGCATAGTCTGGGTCTAACAGGTAACTGTGAGTCTGCAAGTTTTCCAGGTTTCATCATGGAGAAAGAAGTGAAATCCACTGACCTAGATCTACTCCTTTAACAGTCCTCTACAGTGTTATTATTAGAGAATAAAAATGTTTATTTATGAACTATTTAAGTTATGATGAAATCTCCCAAAGACCATGCAAGATGTAACCAGCATGATATGAGGGAGCCTGGTTACTGCATAAGCACAATTAGGACAAATGTCACATGGCATTGATCATTTCCTACCGACCCCAACTGAACTAGCCTGCAGCCATGGACATGGAAAAAGAAAGCGTATTGGTGAAATCAAAATGAATTCCACATTACCATAATTCACTTTCAAAAGCTATGCAGTTTTGCAGTCTGGGTTAGCTGTGCTGTTGTTACTGTTTGCTGTTTGAGAGCCTCTTTAAGCAAGTCACTGCTTGTAAAGAGTGGGTCAATCTCTGCCATGTTTTCATGGCTAAGTGTAGTATGATGACTTCCTGTTCTTCGGAGGGTGTTTACCTGTCTGTAGGAACTGCGGTCCAAGCGAGGCTGTGGGAGGTGCCTGCGGTGATCTGCTGGATGGCCACTCCCTCTAAGCCAATCACTTTCTTAGGTTTGGTGACAGGCGTAGACGTGTGGCCCTGGCCACACTGCCCCATGGCGTTGTTTCCCCAGGCATACACCTCATTTTCTAAACACCGACAAGACAACACTCAGAATCAATCAGATTGATCAAATAAGGTAAAGCTAATTCAGCTGGAGAAGTCCTGCTCATTGAACCCAAAGCATCACTGGCACAGAGAGGCCAATTGGAGCATACGGAATAGTGCAGTGATCCTAAGTAGAGCAGCTTCACTCCAGCAGACAGGACAGAGCACCACTAGAACAAACAGGAGAACACAGCCAGCACACAGCACTGCTGAAGCAGCTCTCACCACCATCACAGCTAGTGCTCCATAGCAGACAAAACAGCATTACAGCAGCAGAAGGGAGGAACCACACAGAGCTGTGTGTGTGTGTGTGTGTGTGTGTGTGTGTGTGTGTGTGTGTGTGTGTGTGAGAGACTCACCATGAGAGAGGGCCAGACAGTGGCTATCCCCACAGGAGATATCAATGATCTTGGTGATGCTCAGCTCCTCAATCAAGCGTGGCCGAAGAGATGTGGTTTCAGAGGAGCCGCAACCGAGGCACGAGCCACAGCCCCACGCAAACACCTGCAGCGCACACGCACACACAGTTATGCTTTAATACAGATAGAACTAAATGATGTGGGTAAAATTTGCAGGTGAACAAAATATGCTGTTATGGACCAATGGTGTATGCTACCCTTTGACAACTTGAATAATGAAGTGAATGCTTGCGTTAATTATTGACAGAAGCATGAGAGGTACGCAACAAGTACATACACAGATGTGTCTGTAGCATAGTTATGCCAGCTGACAAAAGTTTTAGAGAGAGACAGAGAGAGAGAGTGAGTGAGCGAGTGAGAGTGAGAGTGTGTGTGTGTGTGTGTGTGTGTGTGTGTACCTGGCCAGCTGAGGTCAAAGCGAGGGAGGACTGGCTGCCAGCACAAACTTTCCTGATAATATATCCATGCAGGGCCTCAATGACCTTGGGCCGATACACACGATTAGTATCTCCGTGACCTAGTTTACCTGAAAGAGAAAAAAAAGGTAGATAAATAATTCTCTCATACAATAGAGTGAAAAAAGTAAATAAAGGGAAAAAAGTAAATAAATAATTATATCATACGCAGAGCTGTCTTGCCATATGATTAATTTCAGACGTGGTGTACAGTGATTGCACAATATACTACTCCACGTGCATGGTCAAGGTTTACTTGGTCAGAAAAGTGGGGCATCTAGAGATAGGCTTGGGTAACGGAGTCACAGAGCTCATTTAGAGTTTGCTTTTACAAATGAACAGCCAATCACTGGTAAAGCTACATCTAGCTAACAGTGTAGAAAAGGTCAGATTGTAGAAGCAGCGTACCATTGTCTCCTCCTCCAAAAGACCAGACGATGCGTCCATCCTGAGCCACTGCGATGGTGTGGGAGCTCCCGCAGGCCGCCTGGCCCACACCACTGATGTCCTTCACCAGAGTGGGGACGTTGCGGCTGTGGCTGTCACTGTGACCTGCGGAGAGGGCACCAGCCAGCTCAATCGCACTGCACCACATACCTGTGTAAGGCTAGTAAGGCTAGCATAATGCTTTCACTGACAGAAGAGTACTTGCATGGCTATTTTCTAGTTCCATCTGATAAAATTAACCTCCTGGACATTTCCTTCCTCGCATTGCATCAGTTCCACCATTTAAGTAAAACTGCAAACAAAAGTACTCAGAGAACGGAGACTTTCCCCTAAGTCAAATGTACTGTCGCAATGTTCCAGAAAGTCAAAACAACAATTCCACATTGGCCTCTTGAGACAGATCTACTCCAAACTTGTATGAGTTCCTTTTTGGTCCATGCTACACCACATTTATGAAAATCAACCTCATTGTTTGTCAGCAAGATTAGAGTACGTAAGACTAACATAAGACGTACAAATGGCAATGGACATATAACCTCCTTAAGTGAAGGTAACTATACCCTCAGGGCAATCACATTCTCTACCCTTTGAGACAGTAACTTGACTTGAGGTCAGTGTATACCTAGTCGGCCAAAGTCTCCTTCTCCCCACGTGTAGAGTTCGCCGTCATTGGTCACGGCTGCACTGTGCCTGTATCCCGCAGACACACACACCACAACCTGCCAGCACACCACAGACAGCAACAAGACAGTTAAGAATGCCATAATGAAAGGTCAAACTTGTCATTACTAGTTAGAAGCTAAGAACAGTGCCTTGTTGTATGTGTTTGTGTGTGAAAATGTGTACCGATAATAGACATAGAAACATGAGCATTTCAGATGGCCCTGGGAGAGAGGAGAGTGGATGCCAGCCGAACAACATTTGAGGTCGGGAAGTTCGGTCTGGACTTGTTCCGTTGTGGAGCATCTATGGTCCTAAACAGCTATGGTTCGGGCAATCAAATTGTGCTTTGTACGATGATGGACAGATAAGCAACAGTGTCTTATCCATCACGTCATATGAGCACGCTTAGGTTGATTTTGTTTGCAACAAAAAGCTGTGGCTAGAAGCTATACAGATGGCTTCTAAGACCCCATATGGAAAAATGCATATTATTTCCATGCGGTTTATAGCATGTTTGTAGCAACGGTGTGAACGGAATTATTTTTTAAAACGAAGGAGGGGAAATTTCCGAGCTAGTATTTTGTTATCTTACATTTTACTAATGGGTGTTGTACAAGATATTGACAGCACAATAACTTTTTAAAAAGACCAGAAAACAATGTTTTCAAAGACGTCAATGAAAACACCATTTGTGGAGAAGAAGGATGGCTCAGGTGTTCTTCCTACAGCTCACAGCAAGCTTTTTCGTTGCTCTGATTGGTTAGCCCCCGTATCGGTTGAAAAGAATATTCTGACTAGAATTCTGAGTATGACAACGTGAGGCTAGGGAGAAAGGGGGCCAACAGTTTAAACTGCACATCTGTGATGTACAGGACTGGCAGATGGTCTGTCCACCCAGGCAACCCTGCAGCTGGCGTGGTGACCCACCTTTCCCTGTAGTGGTCCCTGGATGATCTTAGGGTACTTCTGGGTGGCGCTGTTGCCGTGGCCCAGCTTCCCGTAATCTCCGTCGCCCCAGCTGAAGACCTCGCCCTCGCCCGTGACGGCCAACGTGTGTCCGTCCGAGCCCTTGGAGGACGACACCTTGCGCATGCTCCGGGGCGGGTCCAGCACCAGCTTCTTGGGCATCGACTGGTTGTTGGAGTCGCCGAGGCCCAGGCGGCCATAACTGCCCTTACCACAGGCCTTCACCGAGCCGTCAGCTGACACCGAGAATGTACAGTACTGCCCCGCCTCGATCTGAACACAGACCACACACACACATACACACACAGCAAGCACAAACACAGTGATAAGAAAGCATACATACGCAAAGAGATAAGTGCAAAAAAACCACAAAATAACACAGTCACATTCATATACAGACAGCCACAAAGTAAACAGACAGAGTAAGCTCTTCCACACAGACCATTAGTGGTCCAGTCTCACACAGGAAATTACATTAACTATGTAATGTAATGAATCAGCTAACAGAGCTGATTCGTCTCCATTAGGCCACATGTAATATCATTTATCTGTAAGATCCTCGATCTGTGTTCTCCCCCTCCATAACCGCATTTCAGAAGTCTAACCAAAGAGCTGCCGCAGGCGCTCAGCCACAGTCTCCGGGAGGACCAGAGCAGGCCAGGCCTAACTGGACCATTACTCAGAGCGTATTGGTTACCGTGTGGGAAAACAAAAAGGGTCCTGGCCTCACCATTTGGGCGTCACTGAAGCCCTGTGCTAGCTTGGGCTGCAGGATCTTCTCCAGGGTGCCCTCGGCCAGCTGGTGGCTGCTGTTGCTGCCCCACACGTAGACGCGGACGGCGTCGCCCTCGGTGCCCGCGCTGCCTGTGCCCGTGCTGCAGGAGCAGAGGCAGTTGGAGGCCAGGTTGCAGATCTGCAGGACAGACGGCACAAGACACACAAGTCACCAGAGGAATCCTAAAGAGACCACAGGACAGACGGCACAAGACACACAAGTCACCAGAGGAATCCTAAAGAGACCACAGGACAGCCACAGGCAGGACACGAACACGAAACCCCATCAAAGTGCACCGACTGCTTTCCGGGTCAAAGGTTAAGCACCGAGTAAATTTTCGCAAGATAATCTGAAATCGTGGGATCTAATCTGGGCGCAGATTGAATTTCAGCGCGGGGAGAGAGCTGTAAGGACGGCCATCACGGGAAACACAGAAAACAGCGCCGGACAGATTAGGATTGTGATTTATGAGCGCTGCGTGGGTCTGGAGAGGCCTGCCCATGTTGAGTGCACCACACTGACACTTCACTGACCGCAGCCTGACCGGCCTCCGCTGGGCTCTGCACTGACATTGTGACAGAAGAGCAGAACACAGAGAGAGCCTGTGGTCATGGTTTCACACACACACACACACATACACACACACCTCTTCAAAGAGGCACAGGGCGACGTGGGAGAGACTGCACAGGCCGTCCGCGTCCTTCTTCAGTACCTGAGTGTTCACCGATTCGCCTCGGAAACCCTGAAGGAGAGAGCAAAAAACAGAGTGGTCATCACGCCGCATGGCAAAGGGTCAGAAAACAGATGTTACATCATCAAGGGGTAGGTCACATCCTGTTATTTACTTCATATTCAAGGTCACTATTTATTTTGCTTGTCTGCAGACTAAAGATATTTAGAGCAGGGGTTTTCAACTGATTGTGAACCAGGGACCACCATTCTGACTAATTACGTAACGCCAGAGCCACCACTGAATAAAAATACTGATTCCCACATTGCAACTACTGAATCCATGGTCAGGGACCACCAGCAATGTCCTCACGGACCACAAGTGGGCCGCGGACCACTGGTTGAAAACCCCTCATTTAGAGCATCCCATTTCAGGGTGCAGAAAACGGACTACTCTGGCATTCAGCTGTGTTATGTTCTACTGTGAAGAAATCCAAAATAGGGCTCTTTTGGAATGAGGATGAGTCGATGAAAACATAGAAAACATAGGGTGGGGGAGTTGGGGGTCCAATATGATTTTCATCGTCTGAAAAATGAATTTTATATAAGCTGGCACCTCAAAGGCTCTCAGAACATTTGAACGTAAAGCCGATATATAATGCTGCCTGCTACACCTCAAAGTAGAAGTGCCGATCGATAGCGGTGGAGTCCTTCACAGGCTCATCTCTAAAAGGCTCCTGGCGGAAGGCTTGCCACTGATTAAGTGCAGGCGAAATCAGACGGACACGCAGAGCCAAAGCAGCTCCAAGTGCCCGCCTCAAAGCCAGGCAGACGGCCAAGACATCAGTCAAGCCATAGCCAACAATTGATTTAGTGAAAAGAGAAATGTTTGTGATCTCTCCCTTGCATTGCACACACACGCACACGTGGTGGGAATCACAGAGTACCTCACAAATCGATATGATACTTTGCCCACCTTAACATATTACGATTCAGCGAGTCTGCAATACTCCATACATTGCAAAAGATGAATCTACAATATACTGTATGACCATATCTGTGTTTAATGAATAAGAAAAAGGCATTTATTCATAAAGGAATTTGAAACACTGTATAGGCCTAACATGCACTGAGTTTTAGCTCATTGCCTCTTAAAAATCCCCAAATATGTCTTCAATTCTATATATTAAAAAATGTCAAAATAACAGATTTCTTAATTTTTACCACACACTACTTTGTTTCTAGACAAATTCCAGCGTATATGTGTATGCATAAACTAGTGTTAGTGACTCTAGTATGGTAAATCCACCATAAATGGATGAGTGGATGAGTCCATTTAGAATATGAAAGTACAATATTGATATTTGGTGGCAGCACATCACATAACATAGCAAAAGGAAGCCACACACACACACACTCAAACCTACTCACTCACAGACTCAGACACAGAGGGTCTTTTAAGGAGTCTGTAATACTCCAAGCACACAGAGAGAGAGACTGCTATAAGATGCTGAGAGCCGAGTGAGTGGCATCACTAATTTGTGGTGGTCACTGGGCAGTGTGTCCAGAGTGCTTTTCCTACAGCATTGCACTCATGCTTCCCATCACTGGGCTGGCCTCAAGCTGAGCCTCCTACAGCATGGGCCTCTCCCAAAGCACACCATGTCCACCCCTGCTCAAGATCTACCCTATAGATGTTGAAAGATTCTTTAGAACACAGTTCATCGACCATTTCTGATATTATGGTCCTTTTTTCAACTTGTGTCAAAAAGACTGCATAAACTCATCTAGGTTAGAGACAATAATTAAGAACATTAAGGAATAATGCTTTCAAATATTCCTACATTATGATGAATTGTTTCTTAATGGTAAAAGGCTTAATGGTTACTTTATTGTTTACTTCAGTGGTGGCACTGACAGACACAAGATTTTGTATGGGTTACGGTTTCTGTGTGAGTCAGACAGAGAGAAAGTAAGGCAGGGTGATCTGGCCAAAACAGCCTATCCATATGCTAAGGAGAACAGCAATAGAAAGGATACAATTTACTAACAATGTAACAAAGTAGAAAAAAGTAGCAGTATTTATCATTTGTAATGTTGTCGCTGTGCTGTGTTCAGCTAAACTAATAAAAAAAAGACATATACATATATACTAATGAGAATACTAATATATATTGTATAAAACAGTATTGAGCATATCAATATCAACTTTTTTGATATACTGCCCAGCCCTCATTGAAATGCTACACTACACAACCTTCGAGGTCAATGCACAGATGGAGGAGGAAGACCACGTACCGAGTACTGCCTCATCTGAAGCAAGGTCTGATGGATGAGATCGTACCCAATGCCCCCTCCCTCGCCGGAGGAAGAGGAGGAGGCGGCCAGAGCCACCTCCACCCACTCCAGGAGGAAGCGCAGGGAGCCCCTCTGTAGCGCCAGCCCAAGCAGCAGCTCCAGCGCCAGCCTCTTGCCCACGCGGTCGGCCCCCGAGCCGCTGACCGCCGTGCGCTTCAGGAAGTCGCCCACCTGCGCCAGGCAGTGCAGCCCCACGCTGGGGATCTTGTTCTCGTTGGCCAGCGAGAGCGGCGGCAGGGAGGCCAGCACGGAGGAGGCGGTGGCCAGCACGTCGTTGCACAGCTCCGCGCCCGAGCTCACCCCGCTGCCCGCCGCTGTGCCCGTGACCTCTTGACCCCGCTGCCAATTCTGCTGCAGCAGCGCGAACAGCAGGCTCAGCCCCGTCCGCACGCCCATCTCGATCAGCACGTCCGTGCCCGACCTGGCCCGCGGGCCCGGCATCCAGGGCTCGGCGGCCGGCTCCAGCGCTCCGCTGTCGGCGCCGCTCTGGGTCGGCTGCGGCGGGGGCGCGGGCCGGAAGCGCTCGTGGTACTTGCTGTGGAGGGCGTAGTAGATGCGCTGGAGCACCACCAGCCTGTGGTGCAGCGCCAGGGCGAAGGGCGTGCAGGCGAGCGAGCGGCGAGCCAGGCAGCGCTGGGCCAGCAGCAGCGCCGACAGGTACTCCTCGCGCTCCTCCGCCGCGCTGCTCTCGTGCTGGAAGTCCGGCAGGCGTGGCCCCATCAGGTCCTGCACAGGCTGGGCCAGCGCCACCACCTCCTTACTCTGCAGGAGCTTGGCGTAGAGCGCGCCTGCCCCGCACCGCGTGGCTGTCTGCACGCTGTCCTCCGCCGCCCAGGCGCTGTTCAGGTGCTCCTGCCATTTCAACATCACATGGGTCTGGCAAGGCACCATGACTGTGCATTATCCACGGAGACTG
Organism: Alosa alosa; assembly: GCF_017589495.1. NCBI lineage: Eukaryota > Metazoa > Chordata > Actinopteri > Clupeiformes > Clupeidae > Alosa > Alosa alosa. The sequence continues at coordinate 8,771,340 of NC_063200.1, forward strand.
TGGGCCACAGCTGCAGGAGGAAAAGCACAGAGTTTTAGCATGTGCTCGTCATCAGTTAATCGGACTTCAAGTACAGGCCAATTCATATCAATAAAATCATTACATAATTCTGATTTCACAGAAGGGATTAAGACTAATCTTACATCAAGACCCCAATTACAAAAAAAAAATTGATTGTATCAGATTGATACATTTTGATAAAGTCTACAAGTATTAGGCTACAGTACCCAAACTAAAAAACTCTACATGCCCTTTGAATTAGATTTTGACCGAGTCTAAGAGTAAGCCTATTAGGTTACAGAACCTAAGTTAAGCAATCAAAATTACAATTGCTATAAAGAAAGCAGATCTTATGCATTGCTGTACCCAAAATCCATTATTTATGACTGAATGTGAGACTGGCCGGGAGGAAGCGTTCTAATCTGCAGCCTTAAGAGGCCCAGCATATAGAGCTAGGGGTTGGAGGACATCCTCCCTAGAGTTTCTGTCATTAATAAGAGAACAGAGCTGTGCACTGTAGCCATATTGTCACCATCCTGGGTGGGGAACAAATGAGGCCACTGGGTCCCACTGATACAGGCACTGGCGCGCTAATCAGCAGTGCTAACTCAATCTAATCTTGCGCAGTATGTGTCTGAGTGATTAAACCCCGCAGCAGTGCTGAGTGCACTACAAGTTCAAACTCTGCCTCTACAAGACCACTGTGCGGAAGTATTCTCATTAGGTGCAGTGTTGGGCTTTCTCTCATTAGCAGAGCTGTACCACTGGTTCCCTAACCCGCCAGAGAGCATGAAGCTGCATGGAGCCTATATTTAACAGCAGGTAAATCTGCAGGTCTGCCTGATGTTATGAAGCCAGCCAGAGACTGGCACGACACACGTATCGTCTATGGGAATAGGATCTGCCAGCAGGAATCATGAATACATTCTGGGACAGAGTCATATGAACTCCAAACAGCTGATGCACTGTCTGTAGCCTATGTCACACCTCAGACCACCATCTTAACCCCACTGTAAAACATAACATTCCTCGAATTCTGCTTGAATACAGTTAAGTAAATCCTTGCAACTACTAAAATGGCTCATATTCAAGAATTAATTTGCTGTTGATCAAGCTGTGCACAGAGCATGAGCATAGAGATGCAAACATACCAAACAGGTGTCAAAGCAAAATGTAGACCAGCCAGTATGCACATTCTATTTCCTGCACTCAAAAACAAAAGCATTCAATTAAAATGTAAACAATCTTAAAATGCTGACTCATACTTAGTAAGGATGCCAATGTTTACAGTAGTATAAACATGTTGGGTTGCATCAAGATGGAAAGTGGAAAATTCCAACCAGAAAAGTAGGCTATACAAACTTTATATCAAACAGTATACCCCATCACCCGTCTAACTGAGGGCAGAACGCAGACAGACAACACACAAGCACAAAATGTCACTGAGGTCTTCCAGAGTTTCCACTGCTCTCCTTGTGCCAACCCCACTGCGTGAGGTGAGGGCATCGGCCATGACCCAGACACAGTGCGTTCTCCTTATGGAGTTCAGTTTCTTAGACCCCCTGTGACAGTCAAAAACTCAGCACTGACACCAACACTTATGACTGCAGGCAACATACAGTTTCTTATGTGTAAAAATAACAGGAAGCTTCTTACAGACAGTGGTTAAATCCAAGGCTATGGTACACTGCACTAACTACTCCTAAAAACAAATCTTGTGCAAATCTTCCTTCACCACACCTAGCCTATAGCCAAGATCAAAAGATTAAAGTTAGGGAGTAACGATGTCAATATCAAGGTTATATTCAAGCAGTGTTTACTTTTCCAGGCTTGTTGGTTAAGCTTGATTATTTACTATGGGAGTACAAATGTAGGTGAAGCTAAGGTTACATGTTTCTAATAATACCTCCAAATACTTAGAAGACCCTATAAAGTTGAACAGTAACTTTACACCATGATTTTTTGGAAGAAATTATATCACTCTGGCCTGAATATCAGCCTAAAGCATGTTTGATACCAAACAGCAAATTCTACTGTAGCTGTAGCTTATTTGCTATAAGCTACAGTAAAACTAAACATTTGAGCATTAAGCTAAATTATTGATGGAAAGAAACATATTTGCAGAACATTAACAAAGCTGCAGTCAGGCATTATATAGGACATGTACCATTTGACAAGTGATTGGGGCCTATACATTACCAACAATGGGTCCAGGATTTTTTTATTATTATTATTATTATTTATTTATTTATTTATTTTATTTTATTTTATTTTATTTTATTATTTTTGAGAGGGGGGCAGTAATGCTACTGACAGTATAAATCTAGCATAAAGAGAAATCTATAAAATCCTTCGACAAATGGTTAAAAACATACTGCAACAGATAAACTGACTGAGGCACACAAAATGTACTTGGCAAATATTCACACCACAAGGCCCACCCTACTTGAATGAAGAGATGATTGAAAGCTGAAACATTTGAAACGGAATATTTTCGGGTTGTCTTGCATTTATTGTAAGAGACTCATACAACTAAACTAAAAAAAACTGCATGTCAAACAGCCCACGAAAGCCAACGCCTCTTGGTGTAAAGGTCGTGCATCTTTAGCTGCCATACCTCCTGCATAAACTGATTACTTGATTAACCACTGTCACTCAAACCTAAAGCACACAGCTTACTTTTTAAAAAAAATGCACAGGTAGGTAGCAATAGCCCGACAGAACATGTTGAATGCTCTATCTATAAAGTCGTCTTTCCATGTAAAATCAATGTGTGGGTTTTCTGGGAATGTTTTCAATCATATTCTTTGCTCTTTATGTCAAAATGCAACGCTCAAGGTGGTGGTACAGTTCCTCCATAACGCTACAATGTTGCACTTGAATTCCGTTTTAGGTTAATGTTACAATATCTACAAGAGCTATGCTACTGTTATTAGATACAAAATTGCTAATGCTGTAGCACTTAGCTATCTAGCTAGCTGGCTAACTGCAAATGAACCTTATGTTAACGAGTCGACCCAAGCATAGCAAACGGTGCATTAGCGTGCTGAATCATCTCAGCAGAATACAGTCGATGAATGCTTTGGTTTGTTCTAAGGACCAAGTTAGCAATAAGCACAACCTACCAAGATAGCCTACTTAGTTCATTGACAAACAGCCTAGCTAGATAGCAACTAACTAGCTGTTTTTTTTCTGACGTTAAGACATCTTGCTGGCAGGCTCCTACTAGTTAGCTAGCTTATCAGAAACCACACTAGAGTGACAGCACGTAATTTATGATGTTTTGAAAATCTGACAGCATTTACTTAACGTACGAGTTATTCCGGTAGATCCTACATCAATCATATGCATAATCGCTTGAAAACAATGCAAAACAGAGGGCCAATCTTACCTCTGTTCCCTGCGTCTGTCATTCACACCCAGTCTGACACTGCTTTCTTTAGCTAGCAAGCAGGCTAGCCAGAAAGCTATGCTACAGGCTATCAAACCACTGCCCTCTGCAAGTCTGATTTTGATGCACAAACAGGGGCGAAAGGTTTTTTTTAAACTGCCATTGCTCAAAAACAAGATTACTACGACTGCAGTGTTTGCAATCGATATTTCTAGGCTCAAATCTCCAATCGTGCTCTCACAAAAAGCCGGCGAAGTGTTCCTAATACCAGAATTGAAATAACTCCGCTAGCTAGCTAGCAGTTAGGCAACGGGACTGTTGCCATGAAAAACAGATATGGAATCATGGAATGCGCGGAGAGCGCAGTCTAAGCGTTCAGACGCTTGAACAGACGTCACCACGCTCAGAGAACCCATTTGTTTAACTCCTAATTTGCAGAAGTGGTCGATGCTTTTGTCGTGTTGTTTCAATAATTTGGAGAAGTTGATTTACATTTTGACATACATTTCTTTCATTCATATTCATCAATTATGCAGGCTACCACCAGGGCCGGAGTGGGGCCACTTTTCAGCCCGGGAGTTTCAGGCCCAAGACCGGCCCACGTTTTCCATAGTAGTGGAAATTGGATAGATGAAGCAACATTTCAGCTCTTATCCTGTAGTTTTTATTAGTACCATGGTTAAACAAATGTGTAAAGGTTATATAATAATTCACTTCAACTGAGAAGTTAACAAAAATATTCCACTATTCCACAAGTTAACAAAAACAGAAAGAAAGAAAGACTATTTATAAACAAGCAGAAGTGCTATAAAGTCAATTCTCCCACTTACTTAAATCCGAGGGACTTAAGCATTGGACTAATGTGGTCAGGGTTTTTTCCAGTTTTTTGTGAGAACCCAAGCTGCTGAATTTTGGAGCTGTTTGATGGTGGTTTGATGGTTCTCTTTTAGGAAGGCCTGTGAAAAGCCCATTACCATAATCAACCCTGTATGCATAAATGAGATTCCTCTAAATTTAGCAATGTTTTGAGATTTGTAACTGTGTTTTTGCTTTTAGCCATTTTGTGTCAAGAAGAGTGGCACTGGCAATTCTAAGTCATTCCTCCTTTTTACCAAATTAATTTACCGGTACTTCAATTTTTACTTTGTTCAGCTGAAGTGCAGTTTGAGACATCCAGTTGTTGATTTGGTCATTATATTGATGAAGAGATTCAGGACCATAGTCATTAGGCGACAGAGCTAAGTAAACTTATATATCATCAGCATAGCTAAGAAATCAAATTGTTCATAATGATTTGTCCAAGTGGGAGCATATAAAGGTTGAATAGGTAGCAGGGGTACTTTAAGCACAAGGGAACAGGTTTGCAGGTTTACAAGACTATGGAGTCCCTCAAATCCCATCCCTGATTTAGGTTATTGATTGCTGACTGAACAACTAGGCTACTGTCCCATCTCCCCTGTCATCCCCCCAACACACACACCAAGACCCCTGGCAGTTGGGTTAGCCCCTTGAGCCGTGGATCTGCCCAAGGTTTCTTCCTTGGTAAGGGAGTTTTTCCTTGCCCCTGTTGCTCTTGGGTGCTCCTTGTTGGTGCCCCAATTCCAATCCTCCCCCACCTATCTTATGCAGCCCTTGCCACTTAATCTACTAAACCCCTCTTCTACTGCACTTTTTACCCCCCCACACACTTTGCACAAATAGGCTGACACCAGACATAATTTCACTGCATTTCTTACTTCCAGTAACTATATGCATGTGACAATAAACTTATAGCTGTAATTGTGTAATTGTGATGGGAAAGCTCTCTTTTTACCCATATTTGTGTGCATTGAATGATAGACCTCTCAATATGTAAATTATTAAAGAAATAAATGGTCTGTCAATTATCAGTCATCATGTTTTTTTTTTTTTTTAAAAACGTTAGGCATAATTAATTCAAGAAGTAGCTAAACATGACATCCAAAATTCAAAAGGTTTTGGGCCATTATTTACACATTACTTTGCAACTCCATGTTCAAATTTCACGTGAACAGTTATTTACAGCTGGCCATCATCACACGTCAAAATCCCATCATTTTACAAGAAGTCTATTAGGTTATTCGCTCCGTAATGACGACAGTGCCCCCTATCGTCAAGACTGGCTAACCTGAGCATCCCATTGAAAGTAAATTAATCCCCATCACTAAATCATCTTGTGGACAATTTAACTTTGTCTGTATAGCATAGCGCAAGAATTGTATGAGTTCAGCCTATATCCTCATACGATACAGGTATCTTTGCCACTGCAACTAAACATTTGTCTCGACACAAGGGTCAACTGAGGAGCCAGGAACCTGGGGTCAAGGGGCCCCGTTGAGATCGTCCACACAAACAACCCTAAACATAACTGATGACATCATTTTGCACGAATTTCAATTCCTGGATGGCAGTCGCGCGCTAATCCCACTTCCATGCCGGATTTCTAAAATAAGGGGGGCAGGCTGGCAAATAGACAACAACACCGGATTGAGGAAATTGACAAGGGCATACCATGTGCAAAACAAACTTGTTTAAAGCTGACAACCATGCGACACGACGTGTTAATTCCGAACATTCAAGTAACCGTCGCCTGCCTCGCGTACCTCTCGTCAATTTCCAGACTACCGTGCACTAGGTGACATTGCTGTCGGAGTAATCATGCATATGTTCCTCGTTGCTGTCTTTCTTATTGTACAGCTGCAAGAAGCTGAATCATGGGGCGCAGCAGCCAAATACGCAGTGAACTGCCCCGAGCGCTGCAATGTGGACCTGTGCGGCTCGACGCAGAGATGCAGACGGACGGTCCTGGATGATTGCGGTTGCTGTCAAGTTTGCGCAGCGGGGAGGGGTGAACACTGTTACCGCACCGTCTCTGGGATGCACGGGGTGAAGTGTGGACCTGGGCTCTTCTGTGACTTCTACAAAGACGAAGATGATTATGGGGATGAGTATGGAATTTGTAAAGGTAAGATCTTCACCGAAGTACCTGCACTGCACCAATATATTTAGGGGGGAAAAGATGGAGTTCAGGGGTCTCAAAGGCAATAAGTTATTACAACAATCAAACACATTGGTGTTTTCAAATATCACCATTAAAGTTGTTCTTATGTCCATCAGAGATGACTGCACATTTGTTAGAGAGATATGTGTTGCCATCACAAAACCTCAACATGATCACCTGTAGGGTCTCATTCTATAACAGCTTGTACAGCAGTTGCCAATTACATTCATAAGACTTCAGATCAAAGGCTTTAGACCATTATTATGGATTTGTGTATGATGTACAACATGTGTATGATGTTGTGCTAGCTTACATGGACAGTTTCAGGGTGGATTATCCTGTTTCATGTTTTCTTATCAGCTGATGCCTGTTTTAGATTTCTCACAAGTGAAGTGGGCTGCAGTTCTTCTACTGCCTAATACAGCCTAGGCCTACTAATATCTCTTGATTTGATTAAATTTTTAAAATTGCAATTGTTTTTTCTACCATTTTATATGTTGCATTTTCCTGTGTATCTTTTTTGAAGCACTGAACCATCTTCTCTTTCTCAGATTGCGTGTTTGGAACATATGGAGTAGAGTGCAGAAGAACTTGCAACTGTAAGGCTGGAGGAATTTGCGATAGAGAGACTGGCGCTTGTCTCACCTTCAAATTCTTTTCAAAGATGACCAACAAGATTAGGTCACATGGGAGCACTGGTGAGAGTTTTTTGTCAAAAATAAAAAGAACATTTAACACAGATCAGATAGATTAAATCAGATAGAATTTGAGGTATACATGAAAATAATTTGAGGTAATACAGTACTCAACTTTGCTTGAAAAATATGCCAAATTTGGGACATCCATTACAGAAGTATTGCTTTACAGTGCAATAAGCATTTTGAGTTTTCCTATATGGATGTTTAAGTGCATCTTTAGATTTCTTTAATGTAAACTAAAAGTAATTGTCAAGCTATTCATCCTCTCCCTTAGGTACCGAGATGGGTTCTGGAGACAGTGGGGACCAACTCAAAGACAGGTCAACATCCCCCAAATGGAATCCTCGCTGACAGACACTTTCAGACATTATTCAGTGACAATGTAGCATATTAATAACTTAAATGGTCAATAAAGGTTATATTTTATTATGTCTCAAATGAATACATCAGAGATGTGATTATTCAGAGTTTTATACAATATTTTCAAGTGGTGATTTTATACCAAACACGCAAATGTATTCTTTTTCTCTTTCATCTTTTGCTGTCAGTCATATTTTCAAAACACATACACACACACACACACACACATGCATGCACACACACATACTCACACACACATACATGGATTTATCAGCCAAACCAAAAACAATATTCTGAATGCAATATAACATACACAATATGTTGATGACTGAATGCAATAATTACAGTATGGTGGTACAGTTCCATATTATTTTGCTTCTAGTTGCCAGAGAGAATGTAATGGACATACATGTAGACACATTGTCCTATCTTTGCCCTATAAAGTACCTTATCTAATCGTAATGGAATTGTGAGCATTAATCTTTAAATCCAGTATTATTATGTGACCTCAAAGACACTCATGGCAAAAATATTTCAACTGTCAGAAATACATCCTTCATGTCTTGTGCTTGTCATTGTCTGTTATTGTTGTATTTGTTGTTGTTTTGTATCAGGATATTTTAAAAAAAATGTAAAGTTGATTAGCATGAGAGACGTGGAAGAATAAAATACATCAATGCTTGGAATTGTGTACTTGGATATTGTGTTCATGCCAGTATTTCTAAATGCAATAAATGTCTGTTTATTTGGATGTCTGGGAAGGGGGGATGGTGTGTGTGTGTGTGGAAGTTTGTGTGTGTGTTTGGGGTGGTTGGGGACGTCTCAGCTTATCCAACCCCGTGTCCCTTCCAGTAACCCGTTTGGTCACAGAACAGGCGTACCTTCATTGAGACCACTCTGAAAATACCCCCTCAGGATTAAAAATAGCCGTCTTGGCCGTCACCTCTCGGAGCTGTGTGGGCTCGCTTGTTTTCCAGCATCCAGCTTGTTTATTTCCTGTCTTTCCTGACACCTGTGAAAATGGCCTGTCTTCCTGTTGTTGTTGTGTCTGTCCTGGGGACAGAATTCCGAACACGCTGGAATTTGTCAAGTGACACACGTCATCATAGACAGTCCTGGGAGCCTCAGACGTCTGAGTTTCCGCCTCGCTTGATCTGAAATAAAACACCTAAACACAAACATGTTTTATTGACATGGTTGGCATTGTGCTTTCTCACATGCATTCTGTTGGTTAGAAGCTAATTCTATTTATTTAAAACCTGCAATGGCCAGTCACTTTAGATATGTATAAAATCAGACATTGCTCACTTTGTTACCAATGCCAAAAAGTCTGAGCATACTTTGGATGAATGGCCATCATGGCCATTCATCCAAAGTATGCTCAGACTTTTTGCTTCATCGATAGTCTTCATTTTAAAAGGCTCATGGCTTGTTATGGCCTGTATGGTATAAATGTCCACAACACACTTTCCTGCAGTATTTGTTTTAGCCAACTTTGCTCAAGCTCCCTTGACTGAAACGTTTCTATTTCAGACTAGACAGCATTACTGCACAGACATCCCAATATGGTCCCATCCAATTTCAAGCTGTGCTGATTGATGGCTGGTAAAAACTTGTTGACAAGTCCAACAAATTTTGTGCATTTCCCTGTAGCCATTGGAGACCTATTTCAGATTAACTGAATATTGTCACGCTGAATGGTCTGCTACCAGTACTGGTCCTAATCATTGGGAACATTTCTACTGGTTAAGAAAGCATTAATATGTCTGGTACTGGTCTGCACCACAACGCAAGAACTGCAGCAGCGTCAGTTGAGTAATGTGCCAGATAACCTTGACCGGGTCAAGTGAAATATCTTCTGGGCAGTCCCTACCAAGGATGAGGGCTGGGTGAGTGAGTGTGTGTGAAGAGGTGGGGAGGGAAGCTCCGTGTGATTTGATGAACTTGCCTGGGGAAGGTGTTGAAATTGCTTGGCTCCTCAGGCACGCAGGTTCTGCCAGTTCCCTTGAGAACCAAAGAGCAGGGACTCCTCCAGCCGGACAAAGGGGCCACTGAATAACAGGAAAATACTGGTGAGAAATATTCTTTATCTGACTCCCCCAAGCACGTCAGCGTCGCAAGACTAACACAAAGGTGCAGCATAGTAAATAGCTATTACGGCACAGACCACCGTTGCCCCTATTTACAGTAAGCAAAGCACCCAAGTTGTTTATTAGAGTGGGCTAGCGTGCTAGATGGATATCAACACAGCATGACCTTTCTAGGAAACTGGACGGTGTCTGAGGGAATATCCCCCACCCCCAACCCACCACTAAAACAACAATGAGTCGGATATCTAAATCAAGGATTAAAGAACCTGTGAAACAAGAAAGTGAACTGATTAGGGGGTTGGAAAGTCATGGCACTTTAGAGCTAGCTTGAGCCATCCAATCATTCCAACATGCCTATCTGGAGCTATGGTTCCACATTCCTGCTGGCAGCCACCGCACAGAGCCAGAGCCAATTTAGCTCCATTTAATGTATTTCTGCCTTTCCCTTGGTCTGACAAGCTTATGGATTTTTATGAACCCACAGCATTTACCAGAGGAGACATTAAAATACTGATCTGTCCCTTGTGACCTGAGGTCATACAGTACACAATGAAAACAATGCAATAGATCCAGTGCATCATAGCAGAGCTCAGTAATATCAAACACAAGAAATAGGCACTTATGTTTTTGCTTTTTGCTTAATGCCTAATGTTGGATTATAGGCAGAATTGAGTTCTGCATTTAACTGAGAATATGTTGGCATAATGGCACTTTCACACTTTTAGCCTTTTCTTTAGCCAATTTACAGTGCCTATGAAAAGTATTCACCCCCCTTGGATATCTCCACTTTTACTGCTTTTATAAATGGAATCTTGATCAATTTAATTAGGTCTTTTTTACAATAATTTACAAAAATCCCCTCTTTAATGTCAAATTGAAAGCAGATTTCTACAAAGTAATGTTAATTAATTAAAAAATATATAATGCAAAATAAGTGATGCATAAATATTCAACTCCTTCAAGTCAGCATTGAAATGCACCTTTGGCCACAATTAAAGAGTCTGTGTGGATAGGTCTCAATTATTCTTGCACATCTGGATACTGCAATTTTACTCAATTTTTCTCATTTTACTCCATTTTGCAAAACTGCTCAAGCTCTGCCAGGTTTGAAGGGGATCAGGTGTGAACAGTCCTTTTTTAAGTCCAGCCACAGATTTCCTATAGGATTGAGGTCTGGGCGTTGACTTGGCCACTCCAGAACATTCACCTTGTTGTCTTTAATCCATTTCTGGGTAGTGTCCGCTGTAGGCTTCAGATAATTGTGTTGCTGGAGAGTAAATCTTCTCCCAAGTTGTAGTCTTGCAGACTGAATAATATTGCCCTCCAGGATTTCCATATATTTTGATGAATTAATTTTACTTTTACCTTTACAAGCCTTCCAGGGCCTGCTGTCCCCACAGCATGAAGCTACCACCACCATGCTTCAGATTAGGCATGGTGCGTTTTTGGTGATGTGCAGTGTTTGGTGTCCGTCAAAAATAGCATCTAGTTTGATGGCCAAAAACCAATTTTGGTCTCATCAGACCAACAAACCTTCTTTCATTTGACCTTGGAGTCTCCCACATGTCTTTGGGTGAACTTTAGTTAAGATTTAATAAGAGCTTTGCCACTCACCCATAGAGCTTTTACTGGTGAAGAACTCGGGAAAAAGCTGATGTAGTTGCTGAACCTTTTTAACTTCTTCAGAGTTATAGATGCCTTGGTGGCTTCCCCCATCATTATTCTTCTTGAATGTTCACTCCGTTTGTAGTGACGACCTTATATTCCTTAATGATGGATGTCACTGAACTTCAGGGCATTTTTTTTTGTATCCATCCCCTCACTTATGCTTTTTAATAACATGTTCTTTTTGTTGAGTTGTTTGGAGTGTTTGGAGGAATACTGATTGACCAGTGACTGTACCTTCCAGACATAGGTGTCTCTATATTACTATACTATACACATTCACTGCACTCAGGCGATCTCCATTTCACTAATTGTGAGACTATTAGCACCAATTGGCTGGATCGCTGTTGATTTAGGTCAGTCACTTTGGGGGATGGGGGTATTTAATTGAGTTGTCATGAATGGTAACTGTATTGTTAGAATAATGTGTCTGGTTCATTGAGTAGCTACAGTATGTGTAATGCATGTGTTCATTGTGTAATTGTAAGAGTAATGTGTCTACTATGAACTCACCATTAATGATCTGATTGCTGTGAGTGGATGAAAACAATTTATTTCATTTTCTTCAAAGACAAGGCAAGTTTCCATTGTTAGCTTTTTTCTTTTTTCCCCATGGCGTTTCCGGCACCACAGCCCTGTACTAAACACAAATGTTATCCTTGCGAACCCCACCCTCCACCCACCCCACCCTGACGTCGATCATGTTATCTCAGAAAATATTATACTGATTTATATAACTTGTGTGTGTGTCAGTGATAACCACACAGGACAATGCATCATTCAAATCAGTCTTTTTATGTACACCTCACAACATTTCCATCACCTCAAACTAAAGATTCTAGAACAGAGCTATGTTCTAGAATCTTTGCCTCAAACCTTCAGGGCCCTCTGGTGGAGAATACATCTCCGAGCCCCTTTAAAAAAAAAAAACAGTTCTGGCATGTAAAACGGACAGGATCAGGAAAACTGTATATATTTCACAAATATACCTCAACTTGTTAAGATATGAGCTTTAGAGGGAGTGACTAAAGGAGTGTCAAGTACTAAATTGAAAACTGATGTGAACCCTTACCCTGCATAATAAATATGTCCCACACATAAGTCAACTGTGTGCCTTTTTTCTTTGATCATCTTTTTCTTTTAATTACTCTACTATACAGGGAAGTATGTGGAGAAATGTGACTTTTAAAAAGCCTCTGTTGTTCCACATCACATGTGGGATTATCAGACCTTGCAAAGGTCGTTAACCAGGACAATGTCCTGTATGGTCAACCAACAATACAAACATGCATATCACATATTCGATGAGGAGAAAATAAACTTGAGCGTGAGCCACAGAACAGATCAACAACACAGAGCAAGCCTGACCATGGTTTACTGTTTGTGTTATTACTGACATCATTTCATATTGTTTTCAGTTTTATTGGAAACAACACTACACAATAAAAAAGGTAAAAACAGATAATTTGCTCTTTTTTGCAGAATTCCTTGAGTAACACAAAAACAGCTTATTAATGTTCTACATTCTTTCATGAAAATGCAGGCCTACATTTCAATTTCAATATATTAAGTAGGCCTAATGTTCATAGTCCTTGGGACGTTGAAAACATTCCATCTCTTGTAAATGTGTTAAAATCAAATATTGACTGATGTGACTTGAGACAGCTGAGATACAAGGACCACATATGTTCATACACAGTCAATGATCATTTCACTTTGGGTTAAGAATGATACCCACCATGTCATATTAACATACAGATATAATCCATATACCCACGCTCATGTGTGTTATTTTCATTTGGTGACACAATCAGTTCGCCAACGGTGACTCTAGCTCAGGGGTCTCAAACTCCCGGCCCAATTCCGGCCCGCGACGTATGTCAAAATAATAATGTAATCCGGCCCTTGAGGGTATTAGTGCAGGGCGATATGTAGCAAAAAAAAGGTGTTCATATAGATTTTTGCAAATTATGTTTTTTCACTTCTTCAGACCCTATAGTTTGCAAAACTACCTGTTTCCAATTTTTTTCCCGGACTGCACAGGTCCAAAATCCAAGATGGCAGATATATCACCAAAAATTACAAATAATCGCCTTTTTAAAAATTTTAAATGGATATATGTTAGGTATCATCATTATATACATACATTTTCTAATAAAATTGAATGACTTAGGTCATAAATATGACCATGGGTGACATGAGATGTCATGATTATCAACCAGTGATGGGTGTAACCACCATTATGCTATTTATTGGCATACCCGGAAAAACACATTGACTGATTTAAAAGTTTCCTTCACATAACCTAATAATCATTTGAATTAAAGTAATGTTCTGCACTCACCCCAATAGATTAGATTAGATTCAACTTTATTGTCATTGCAGAGTACAAGAATGAAGACAACGAAATGTGGTTTAGAGTAATATAAATGTGTGCAGTGTATTAGCAGTTACCTTATAAGAGCAGAATAAATATGGCTATGTAATGTGAACAACATACATTGGGGGGTCTGCCTCCTTGTTGTCCCTGTCAAGGTTGCCATGGTCGTGGACACCTCAACAGGCACAGGCAAGGAGGCATTGGACAGGGGTGGGGGGGGGGGCTTAGTTGGTTGGTTGTCACTGGGATGGAGAGCTAGACTTCAGCTGCAGGAAAGAAGCTTCCTCTGAACCTGCTGTGCGCCTTATGCAAGCATCGCTTGCCCTGGATGGCCTCAATGGAGGGAAGTGAGGAATGCGTTGGGCAGTTTTCACCACCCTCTGCAGTGCTTTTCGGTTGTGGGCAGAGCAGTTGCCATACCAAACTGTGACACAGTTGGTAAGGATACACTTGATGGTGCAGGGGTAGAAGTTCACCATGATCTGAGGAGGCGGTGGACCTTCTTTAGCCTCCTCAGATAGAAGAGATGCTGGTAAGCCTTCTTGATCAGGGTAGAGGTGTTGAGGGTCCAAGAGAGGTCCAAGAGATGTGGACACCCAGAAATCTGAAGCTGGTGATACACTCCACTTCAGTCCCATTGATGAGAATGGGTGTGTGTGCTAGCTTTAGACTTCCTGAAGTCCACAATGAACTCTTTGGTCTTCAATAATTCTGTTAACTGGACTTGCATTTGCAATTGTGGGAACATATGAATTTGTTGATTATATGCAAGCCTAATGCTGCCCACTACAGCTAAGTCTGCCTTCATCCATGAATTGTGACTGGTTTCAGAAACAGCATCCTCTGAACAATCTACAGAGAGTAGCTCAGTGCAATTAACACACACATTGGATAGCATGATAATAGATGGCATGGCTGTTGTGCAGGAGATGGTTGTCAGGAAAAGTGACATAAACTGGCAGAAAGCTTCTTTGAAAATGTTGAAAGTAAGGCACGAGGCTACAATGACATATACTTAATATTTAACAACTATACCATCACAAACTCCATGAAAGACAGGATGAGACAGGTCCATACAATGGGAAAAGCACATGATAAGGGATACAAAATACAAGACTCTACACCAATCAAAGACTTTAAAGCTTTCCTGGGATCGAAGGAAACCAAAGCCGACCTCATCCTCTACCTTGGTCATAAAGCTGTTGAACTATGTAAACTGCCAGTCACAGTTCACACACACAAAGGTGGCGGTAGCAGTAAGTCATTTTGGCAAAACCCAATATATCTACATGTCACACAGATGTCTTGGTGCTTGCCCTTCGCGGGGGTACCAGACATCAACAAAGACAGTCTCATTATCATGGGCACTGGAGAACGTCAACAAAAGATACAGCCTAGAAATCTTGACGCACCCTAGCGGGAGCAAATGTCATTTGCAGTCAGGGTAGTCTAGCAACTCTCCGTTGGCTTGTGAGGTGGAAAAACCAAACTTCGCTCAGGCCAATCACATCCTGTATAGAGTCGGTGGACCCATCGGGTATCCTATTGTATCCTATCCTATCAGGAAATTGAAAGTCAACCGTTTGTCCCGCCATTTACCGTTTATCCCGTGGGAAAGGAAAGGTTTCTGTTTCAAGTCAATCAAGTCATGATGGTGTCATTTACACACTTTGTAGGCTTGTAGTAGGTCCTCATCCATCTCCAGACATGTTAGCTGGATGTGAGAAATTTGTGTCAGCTCCTCAAAACATGGTTTTCAAACAGCTAAAGCCCTTCGGTGGAACATGTTTAAAACTCTAAAACCCAACCAGGGAGTGGGAAAACTCAGGAACTAGGGAAATCCCATCCCTATGATTGCCCTACCATCGCCTATTGCTGTCCCCATGCTCGGATTCCTGCCCGCACAGCCTAGCGACCCACTATTTGCCCGATGACAACTCCTAACTCCTATGGAAAAATTAATCTCCTACACTGGACTATTTGAACTTAACACTAAATAGGATTCATGCATTATCATACTGGTTATGTAACCATACAACCACGTTGTAACATATACCTCAGGTGGCTCTAAATACCATGTTCTATTCTTTGTAAATAGACCTTACTGTCCTGTAACCGACCCAGGCAGATGGGTCAGGCCCTTGAGTCGTGGATCTGCTTGAGGTTTCATCATATATGTTTCTCCCATTCTTGGGAGATTTTTCCTCGCCCCTGTTACTCATGGGCTCTGTCTGAATGTTTAACACTCTGTAAAGTGCCATGAGACATGTGTAATGTTTTGACACTCTATAACTGAAATTAAATTGAAATTGAAATTCTGAGAGCACACAGGCAAGCAAATGTTTGGGCACAAGATACAGTGCCTGCTCCAAAGATTCTTGACTCACTATCACTGGGATGGAGACAAATTGTTGATGGGCAATGGGCTCCTGTTCAGTCAAAACTTCCACCAGCACCAGAGGCTGTTGTGGAACTTGTGAAGTGTTGTTGTCTTGCCAGCCAATGCAGTATAAGGTGTTCTTGCAAGAGTAACAACTTAACATTCACGCAACTTTGCAGGTGTGAAGGCTCTGAGGAGATGTACACCAATATTAAAAAGACAGTGACAGTGGTGAGGATAAATACTTGAGTGACAATGACAATGTTTCGTTGAACTCTTCAATAATGAAACAAGCTGCAGATATTTTTTAAATCTTTTTTTAATTTTTTCAAATTTTTCTCCAATTGTGTGTATATATAAAAGGTGTATATTTATCAAAAAGTTGACCACTTTAAGCCTTTATATTATTTTTCCGCAAATATTGTCCGTCATCTTGAATTTTGGCACTGAAAATGAAGAAAAACATTGGCAACTAGCAAGTAAAAAAACACCCGTTGCAAAAATCTATATGAATCTTTCCTAAAATAACACAATTCCCTATATTTTAATTGCGACAAACAACGATACTGATTAAAATAGACGATAGATCAAAGTAAGGTGACAAATATCATTTGTAGGCTACTCTCCACTATTTGCTAGACATCCAGAGCTTGATTCAAACCCAAAATCGCTGCACAAAGTGTTCAGGAAATACTTGTATTACACGCGAGAAACACGAAGACGTGCATTTGTAATAACGCGATGCAGGCCATAGTTTTGCACAAATTGAAACAGCATCCTCTGAACAATCTACAGAGAGTAGCTCAGTGCAATTAACACACACATTGGATAGCATGATAATAGATGGCATGGCTGTTGTGCAGGAGATGGTTGTCAGGAAAAGTGACATAAACTGGCAGAAAGCTTCTTTGAAAATGTTGAAAGTAAGGCACGAGGCTACAATGACATATACTTAATATTTAACAACTATACCATCACAAACTCCATGAAAGACAGGATGAGACAGGTCCATACAATGGGAAAAGCACATGATAAGGGATACAAAATACAAGACTCTACACCAATCAAAGACTTTAAAGCTTTCCTGGGATCGAAGGAAACCAAAGCCGACCTCATCCTCTACCTTGGTCATAAAGCTGTTGAACTATGTAAACTGCCAGTCACAGTTCACACACACAAAGGTGGCGGTAGCAGTAAGTCATTTTGGCAAAACCCAATATATCTACATGTCACACAGATGTCTTGGTGCTTGCCCTTCGCAGGGTACCAGACATCAACAAAGACAGTCTCATTATCATGGGCACTGGAGAACGTCAACAAAAGATACAGCCTAGAAATCTTGACGCACCCTAGCGGGAGCAAATGTCATTTGCAGTCAGGGTAGTCTAGCAACTCTCCGTTGGCTTGTGAGGTGGAAAAACCAAACTTCGCTCAGGCCAATCACATCCTGTATAGAGTCGGTGGACCCATCGGGTATCCTATTGTATCCTATCCTATCAGGAAATTGAAAGTCAACCGTTTGTCCCGCCATTTACCGTTTATCCCGTGGGAAAGGAAAGGTTTCTGTTTCAAGTCAATCAAGTCATGATGGTGTCATTTACACACTTTGTAGGCTTGTAGTAGGTCCTCATCCATCTCCAGACATGTTAGCTGGATGTGAGAAATTTGTGTCAGCTCCTCAAAACATGGTTTTCAAACAGCTAAAGCCCTTGATTGGAACATGTTTAAAACTCTAAAACCCAACCAGGGAGTGGGAAAACTCAGGAACTAGGGAAATCCCATCCCTATGATTGCCCTACCATCGCCTATTGCTGTCCCCATGCTCGATTCCTGCCCGCACAGCCTAGCGACCCACTATTTGCCCGATGACAACTCCTAACTCCTATGGAAAAATTAATCTCCTACACTGGACTATTTGAACTTAACACTAAATAGGATTCATGCATTATCATACTGGTTATGTAACCATACAACCACGTTGTAACATATACCTCAGGTGGCTCTAAATACCATGTTCTATTCTTTGTAAATAGACCTTACTGTCCTGTAACCGACCCAGGCAGATGGGTCAGGCCCTTGAGTCGTGGATCTGCTTGAGGTTTCATCATATATGTTTCTCCCATTCTTGGGAGATTTTTCCTCGCCCCTGTTACTCATGGGCTCTGTCTGAATGTTTAACACTCTGTAAAGTGCCATGAGACATGTGTAATGTTTTGACACTCTATAACTGAAATTAAATTGAAATTGAAATTCTGAGAGCACACAGGCAAGCAAATGTTTGGGCACAAGATACAGTGCCTGCTCCAAAAGATTCTTGACTCACTATCACTGGGATGGAGACAAATTGTTGATGGGCAATGGGCTCCTGTTCAGTCAAAACTTCCACCAGCACCAGAGGCTGTTGTGGAACTTGTGAAGTGTTGTTGTCTTGCCAGCCAATGCAGTATAAGGTGTTCTTGCAAGAGTAACAACTTAACATTCACGCAAACTTTGCAGGTGTGAAGGCTCTGAGGAGATGTACACCAATATTAAAAAAGACAGTGACAGTGGTGAGGATAAATACTTGAGTGACAATGACAATGTTTCGTTGAACTCTTCAATAATGAAACAAGCTGCAGATATTTTTTAAATCTTTTTTTTCATTTTTTTTTCAAATTTTTTTCCAATTGCAATACATGTATATATAAATTAGGTGTATATTTATCAAAAAAGTTGACCACTTTAAGCCTTTATATTATTTTTCCCGCAAATATTGTCCGTCATCTTGAATTTTGGCACTGAAAATGAAGAAAAACATTGGCAACTAGCAAGTAAAAAACCCGTTGCAAAAATCTATATGAATCTTTCCTAAAATAACACAATTCCCTATATTTTAATTCACGACAAAACAACGATACTGATTAAAATAGACGATAGATCAAAGTAAGGTGACAAATATCATTTGTAGGCTACTCTCCACTATTTGCTAGACATCCAGAGCTTGATTCAAACCCAAAATCGCTGCACAAAGTGTTCAGGAAATACTTGTATTACACGCGAGAAACACGAAGACGTGCATTTGTAATAACGCGATGCAGGCCATAGTTTTGCACAAATTGAAGCAGAAATAGGCCTACACCAAATGTTGAAAAACGTTCACGTGTGATGAATTCTTAGGTAGGCTATGTTATTCACCTATTCTGATTCTGAAGGAGAATATCCTTTTGGAGATTATGAGCGATCGTCTATTGACAGTGATAGTAACGGTGCGTCTGTGAATGGACGTGCGTCTTTGCGTGTAACCTAAACGATGGTGTCCACTAAGCATACCATGCTTATTTCGACCCTCTGCCCAACATAGCTCGGAGGTTGCAGTGATAATCGTGGTGATAGTGTCCAATGGACGTGGTACAGACAGCAGGGCTATAGAAATAGGGCTAATACAAAGTCACCCTCGATAGGAACTGATTTGACCAGGTTTATTGTAGGCCTTGTGGTTATAGGCCAGTAATAGTTTACTATTGTTGGTATAGAGCTATAACACCTATCTTAGGTGTTTTCCAGTTAATTTGTTATGTGGGTAATATGACAAAAAAGAAAGTAAACCTGCTCAAACATGTTCATCCAGTATTTACTGAAAGGTGCATAATTTGAGGTGCTTGCCATCCAGTGGCAAATTAGATGGGTAAATGTACCCCCTTCATAAACTTTTGTTTATACTCAAAGATTTTTACATTTACAGTAGGACTTTATCTCTGACCACTTTCAAGCCATGGCCTTTTGAAATGTTAATATAAAAATCCAATGGTGTTGCTTTCTTAACCCTGACGCCTATTGCCAGGTTTAAAAAAGTTATGAGAGGAAAATATATTTTTTTTTGTTTGAAACACACACATAGGCCTACCCGTTTTTATGCTTTTTTGTTTGTTTTTATAATTTGTATTAATATTTTTTTAAAATATTATTTTATTTATAAGCTACAAGGTTGCTAGCACAGGTGTCTAAAAATAGATAAAAAATACTTGCACTTTCTGTTTGTAGTTTTGTGTTTGAAAATACAGTATTTGAAAAAAAACATTGCATTTTTTGTATTATTCTTTAACACTGATGTGGCCCTCCAATCAGATGACATTGGCAGAAGTGGCCCCCAGCTCATTTGAGTTTGAGACCCCTGCTCTAGCTGATAGGCTACATCATTTGAGAGCAGTAGCCTACCAGGCGTCCAAGCTGCTTTGTGAAAATATAGGCCTATAGGGCTAGGCTACCACTTGATGGCAGTAGAGTACCCAGAGTGTAATATTGCAGTGATGGTACAAGCAAGTACAGGGCCTAATGTGTTAAAATGCTAAAACTGAAATGAACAAATCCCATATGTACATTCTCGGTACATGATTAGGCCTACTCCTACTTACATATATTGCTAGATCGGATATGATTTGAAATTAATGAAAAGGCTGTGCTCAATCGCAGTTCGACAAGGTCACATGTCCACCTGCTTTTTTCAGTGACGTTACAATGATAGGACAGGCCTAGGCCCACTTAGTAAATTGTTTCCCAGATCTACTCATTCTACCTGCAACATTATTTTAATGTCAATGTTTGCTAACTTCATAACAGATATCTAACTACCTCATATATCCAATCCTAGGCTAGGCTACTATCTGTATAGTACAGCTGGAGGTGCTGTTTAACAGAATGGGAGGTAGGCCTAAACCTGTAGCCTAAATAAACATGTCCCACGTCTTGTGTAATTAGCACTTATCATACGAGGCGCATTCGACTGGGACAACATAATAGTTAAGAACTAGAATGCAAAGTCATGCTTGCTCAACGTCGTGCTTTGAGGTTGTGTGGAGGAATGAGGGGTCCAATGTTGCTGCTTTAGTTCAGACACCCTGCAGGTTAACGCTTGACTTAAAACTTTCATTTGCTTCCTTGCCCAGCGTGCATCAAAGGCTGCCAGTTTGAATATCCGCCGCTTCTCTTAACCATTATCACAGGTAAACATACAGGACCTGCTGTTGCCAGAAAGAGTACTGGGTTTGTGTGGTAGCCTACACTGTGCCAAGACAGCGTAGGGTTGTACCAAGATCTTGTGGAGTGCCAGGTGCTTGAGGTAATTGGTCTGGCTGATGGCTTAACCTGTAGGCTAACTAAATTATTGTGTAAAGAAAGGCATTATCAGTCTTATATATTGAGTTTCAGAAGGTGCATAGTTTCAACGAATGAAAAAGGAAGTTCAAATTGTTAATATATCGTGTGCAGTATCACAACAGTATGCTTTCTCTCCTTTTTTTATTCCCTCTTTATCTCTTGTCATGTGAAAATTGCTTGTAGGCCTAAGTGATGTTATTTTTTAGCATGTTATCTACTAGCAAATATGATAATTTAATTTGCTACTGAAATAAGGCACTGTTTATGATTATGTTGACACCTCTTGAATATGGTCAAATTGGAAATCCAAATTGGATTATGTCATAGAACTTAGTCAGATGTGACAATGATAGATATGGTTATGGATACGCTTTTGTCCAAAGCGACATACAAATACAAAACAATATAATACTTAAATTTAACAGGGAACAAATTAAAATGTTGGTCAGACTGATCCCTCCTCCACTATATCCCTCTACTGCTGAGATGTAGTGTATGTGGTGGCTTGCCAAAAAGCAGATGTAAACATTGTCGAGGGATAGACCCTGTGACAGCACCTTTCAGCAGGACCAGAGCGTGATGCAACTCCTGCTTGTGGCCATAGTCTCAGTGGTGACGGCTGTCATCTGATACAACTTGGATATGACTCAGTCTGTGCTTCCAGAGCAGACCCATGCGCAGCTGTCAGAGGGGGACAGAGACGTGTCTCAACTGGTCAGGACTGAGATACACACAGCACACAGCGTGCAGTTCACAGGAGCAGCAGAGGGTCACTGGTCAGAAATACATAGGTGAGTCACCGTAGTGCTGAGTCTGGGGACCTGTAAATAGCATGTTGGCGAATGTCACAGATGATGTTTAATATGATGGCCGGGGCAAAGCTGAGCATGTCTTGACTAAAACAACAGTATTTTTCAGAGATATAGATATTCAGGTTTTCATAGGTTTTTTTGTGCAGTCTGCTTATTTGCCAAGTATCTTCAGAATAATATCTTCATCAGAATATATTGTAAAAGTATCTAAACACCGTATTTACGTCTTGTGTGAATCCATTGAAAATGCATTATGCCTATCAAACTGTGGTTATTTGATATTTTACAGTTCTTTTACAGGTCTTCATCATTCTAAAACTCTTTGCGTAATTCTCCTGAATTTTTAATTGTCAGTTGTTGTAACATTTCTCTCCTGTCCTCATTCCTTTCTTGTTTAGTATTTAAACATACAATCAGGTGAGGTCTAAGACTATTTCACGTCATGATCTAAGTCAGGTCCATGGTATGTGTCAACACTGGAATCTCACCAAATAAGCAGATTCTTTCCCTCTCCTCCTCACTTTTGTAAACACATCCTCCTCTGGATCTCCCTCCTCATCGGTCAGAGGCAGCTATTGCTTAGGCTCTCTCTGTACTGCCCACTGACCCTCACTGGTCTCCTCTAGTGGATGATTTGTGACTTCTGTATACAATACATATGCCCTCGACTGGCCATCAGTGTGCACTCATATGCTCATCCTTAAAGTACTGGCGCCGCGTACAGTGCTGTTGTCTGTTATCTAACATTGTTAGTCTGTGATGACCCCTGGTGACCGGTGTCCTGTGACTCAGGGGTCAGAGCCTGTGGGACATGGATGTCATGGGAACCTAAAGGATGAGATTGTTATGTGGCCGGGGTCTCCACTCAGGCTCCAGCCCCCACGCGTTCTCACAGGGCCGGCCGTGGAGTTTATTTGCTTTAGGATGGCTCCCTCTGTTGCCTTAATGACATTGTGTGTCACTGAGGTTGCGTGTTTGTCAATCCAGGGAGTAAGGAATACAGTACAGTCAAATGATGGACACCCATGGAAAAAAATATTTCAGTATTGCTTACGATATTACAGAATACACATTGTGAAGAATGATGGATGTCTGTTGAGCTTCACACATCTGTGAAACCATGGTACTAGGGTTTAAACAACAGGAAGTAATTTGATTATTAGCAACCAATCATCTGTGAGTGACAGTCATTATTACATCTTACTCAATACAGTTAGTTATTCCCCGGAGACAAGAAATACTGTTTTCTGATTGGCTAATAGGGGGACTATTAATTCTGTATATTGGGATACCTGTGAAGTAGATCTGGTAAAAATGTTTATTCACTGTCCCATATAAATGCTCTTTCATAAACATGTAACTATAACAACCATAGTAAACAGTGGTTGAACAAGCAACAAACAGGCTTTGCAACAGCGGAACCAAATGTAAACAAGTGCCCACCATCATCCATCTTCACAACAAAATCTGGTTCTGATATATTAGGATATATTTGAGAGTTTTGAGTCATTGATGACGACATCAGGCAGTTAAAGCTAGCGACTGAGAGATGATTCCTGGCAAACACGTCAGTTGTACTTCCTAATTGGAAGAAAGACAGCAGGTGGTGATTGAGAAATTGGGGTTTGACCAAGCCCTTAAGCTAAAGGCTGTGGTGGAAGTGGAAACCAGCTGAGTTGGAATAGTTTGTGTAAGATGACCACAGCTTGTGTTAAAACTCCCAGAGCTTCTCTCAAATTTGTTTTGAGAACTCGGTTACAGTATATTGTTGCTAAAATAGTCATTCAGACAGAAGTACACTAGAAAAATGGTGCGGGGCTTTTGTCACCGTTCAGTAAAGCACACACTGATCAGTTCTGATTTCCATTTCTGTGTAAACACATTTTATTCTCACTTTTGTATGGATGTAATGGAGGGGAAAGCAACCATATTCTCACATTTTCAGCAAGAGCCAGATTCAGATAGAATAGAATCAACATTTTGTGGATATACGACCTCTGTCGAAACATGAGAAATCTGCAGTGACATAGTATTTTTAGTTCCTTTTTGTGTGTCCTTTACAGGAACAGGATGTACTGTAAGTCCAGCGAAGAGGAGAAACCATTAGAGCCTTGTGTTGAGGGTGGAAAATGCCTGGGGTGTCCTTGTGGATAGCAGGATCATAGGAGCAGTAATGGTTGCTTTTGTGAAAAAGAATAGGTTGAATCAGGCTTGTCTTCATTCTCAGAGTACAAATCTATATTTGGAAAGACCATTTTATTCATAAACAAACTATTATGAATAGGAGCAACAAACCATAAGCTGTATATATATTTAACTGATGTGTATAGCGATTTACTTTACTGGACAATCTTGTTAACCCCCTCCCCTCTCTCCCTCTCTCTCTCACTCTCAACTCCCCTGGTTGAAAACACTATTGATAGTTGTAAACCTCCGGCATCCTCATTGTAGTTTGCCATAAACCCGTTCAGACAAAAGCAGCTGGGAGTTTTTCATGTTGGTTAATGATGTAACATTGTTATCTATAACCAGAAACTTGTTGTGTCTATCAGTGTGGAAGCCAGTGTCCGCCACTTGATAAAATATTTTTTTAAAGTCATTTGAAAAGTCAGAATTCTGAGATACTAAGTCAGAATATTGAGAGTCAAATTTCTGAGACTTTGCATTGCATTGACACTTCTTATCTCAACAATTTGACTTAGGATCTGAACATTCTGACTAAGTAGGCCAATCTCAAAATTTCAACTTAGTGTCTCAGAATTTTGACTTAGTTTGTGGCTTATTCTTTTCTAAGTGGCAGAAATATAAATATTGCAAATAGTGCAATAAAATGTGCAAATTTCACATAAGACTCATGGGACCATATTCTTGGCTGTATTCCTTTGCACTGCAAACTCAAATTGAAGGATTCAGATGCAAAAGCCTCTAAATGCCACCTATGTCAAAAATGAGATAAAGATGGTGAGGGGATGCTCTCCACACATAGTATACGCTAATCAAATAATTTAACTTCTAAACCCACTAAATACCACTCTCTTCCTGGTCTGAAATATCGATTTATAGGCAAAAACCTATAGGAGCCTGAATTTAAATGCTCATTTAAAAGAAAAGTGGTCAGACGGATTTAGAGGGTTTGCTCTAGTAACTCCATTGCCCTGAGCCTGGCTTCAGCTGTTTGACCTGAAAGTCTCCTTGAGGGCTGTGGGAACCTTGTGGTCAACAGCTGTGGCACAGTGGGCAGCACGTGCACATCATCAACACGGAGGCCCATTGTAACCATGGTGATTAATGACACCTGAGTGTCTCGGCATCTCTCCTCTCTCGTGCCGTTAGCTGGGATGTAATGGAGGGGAAAGCAACCATATGGACACAGTGTGTAGTGATGACCTTTGCCACGAAAATATGTAAATATTTACAAAGACTTGTTGTTTTAAATTCTGTTGATAATATTTCTGAACAGTGTGTTTACTTAGAATTTTGCAATTAAAAATGACACAGGGAAGGTAATATACTAATTACTTAAACAAAAACAAAGAAAGGGAATTTGTAAATACATCTACAAATTATCATCAAATATTTAGCTGTTATAGCAGGAAGAAATACAAACATCTAATGAAGAGTTAAATTCTTTAGTCAACAACTGTGGTAGTGTGGCAGTTATCAGGAAAATGTTGGGATAGCTACAGGTATACAACTTTTATCTAGAAGAGGATATTCCTGGGAAGGAACCCAGGTGCCTCATTCTTGGCCCAATGTAACAGTGAACCCTTGTGTATTATGTTCTCTTGAAAAGATGAACATCATAGTCTGATACCCATGACCAACAGCAAGGTGGTTTTCTGAATAATTTAGGGTGAAAACAAGTTTATAAATTGGCAAGAGTTTGACTTTAATGTTGTCAGATGATGGTAATTCATGTCCTTGATAGCAGAGCCAGGCAGCCACAGCTCCTGGGGCAAAACTTAGTTTTCTGATGAAATTGTGTTGGAGCCTCGTGCTGTAGAATCTTTGGTAAAGCCACAACTCTGTATAGATTTTTATTCATGTCAGTCAGAGCTCATCCCGAGAGTTCTTCACTTGTGAAAAGATATGAATAGCAGTCAGTGCCAAAGACATCAAAGCATCTGCTTTGAAATATATCACTCTTATTTGCTTACATGTACTGTATACCTGTCTAATATCCAGTTAAATTGCTTTTAGTGAGACTCCATGTGGGTGTTTTCAACTCATGTTTCATTTGGATGCTGTATTAATATATCAATCTTGTGGGGTTAAGATTATTCTCATCCAAGTCTGTTGTCCAAGTCATCCAAGTCTGTTCTATTGTTGTGATGTTGCAGAATGTGGATATACATCATGTTCTCGCTAGAAATGTTATCTATGGTTTAGAAGATAAGGAGTTCCAGGAATGTCAAAACTCTGGAATGTAGTGGCGGATGGCTAGCCATACATATTTGACATGTGTATGCATGTGTGTTTGAAGCTATGGCTTTCTCTGCCTACTACCTTTATTCTTTGTACCTTTTTGCATGAATACACAGTAAGTGTGTTGTATGCGTCAGTGCCATTGACTTATGGTGGGTATGTGTTCAGCCAACATAAAGTGACCAATAAATGAATGCAACAAAAATACAATTTTGAAACTATATTTCAAACACAGAATTGCAGGTTAAATTTGAGACATTATACAGATCAGGATTTTGAATCAGTAAAGTAAGTGATAGTATGACAAACAGCTATTACTTGACTGCAATATGTCATCTGTTCATTTTGGAAAGTTAATTGAATGGATATGTAACCATTGTCATCATTGCATATTAGCTCCTAAATTGGTTAGTCTGTGTCAGGAATAATACATATTTGTTAACTGTTACTACAGTATGTTAATACATATTGTGTATAGCCTATGCTTGTGTGTGAGACCCAGAGATCCTTTGAGACCCCCTTCTGATTCACCCTATAAGTACAGGAATGTCAGTGCTATAAATCTATGCAGCAAACATCACACACTTCCCACTGTCCCCTATACAGTGTGTGTTCAGCTGGTGCAGTGGCTGGGCGAGGGACACACACACACACACACACACACACACACACACACACACACACGGCCCCTCCCCTGTTTGTGCAGGCAGTTCCCCATCAGTCACCTCTGGCTCAGACAGACACAGGACCTAGGCTAGGATCAGGAACAGCATGCTGTCAATCACGCGTGACACTCTCGCCTCTCTCCTCTGCTGGGCGACCAGCCCAATGTCCCCTGTGCAGGGGCAGACGTTTTGATTCCACCTCATAACCTACTTGATGCCTTCATCTCACTGAAACACTGTGAAGTGTGGGTGTACTTGACTATAGCAAGGATGAGCGCACAAGTCAGTTGTATATGTCAGTGGGTGATTGGAGTGTAGTGAGGGAAAGCAAGCATGGACAGGTGAGGTGATGCAGGTATGGGACTTACGATAATGATGTGGTATGTGTGGAAACAACTCTCCTCACCGGGAATCAGCAACACACTGGAATGTATGTGGAAATGTCTGTGGGTGTGAGCATGCACACGTGTGTGTGTGTGTGTGTGTGTATCTGTGTCTGTATGTGCATGCATGCTATCATGTGTGTGTGTGTATCTGTGTCTGTATGTGCGTGCTATCATGTGTATACGTGAGTGTTGTGTGCATGTCTGTGTTAATGAGTGATTGACAGGTATGTGAGGTCAACAGTAGGGGCTTACCCCAGTGCTATGCTCTCACTCCAGGGAACACACAGACTGTGGGGGGACCTGCTGCTGCCTCCAGAGAGAGAGAGAGAGACGGAGCTCTGACTTTGTGACTGACTGTGACTGACAAGCTGAGTTAGTGAAAAAAGTGTTTGTATTTGTACTTGGTGGTGGGAACACTCTGCCAGACTTGTGTGTTAAATCTGAGAGTGTGAAGTGAGTGATTTTGCAGAAGCTGAAAACATGACTTGTCTCACGACATGAGATTTTACACACACACAACACGCGCAACACACACACACACACACACACACACACACACACACGCACACACACGCACACACACGCGCACAAACAATCTGTAGTCACACCCCTTCCTTATCTCTTTCCCTCTCACACACTGCCTGTCATGCTTCTGTGTTTATGAACATAATTTGGGCTGGTATATTGTGTGTGTGTGTGTGTGTGTGGGGGGGGTAATGCAAGTGCACACACATGGGCTGCCCCTTGAGCCCCTGGTGGCTTTGCTCGGCTGATAGTGGCTGCCGTCCCTCGAGAGACTCGGTGCATGCAGATGGTCTGAGCAGTCAGGGGAAAAGTTTATGACAGCCCTCGCTCTCTCCCTCCTCCCCCCTTCTCTCTTTCTCTCTCTCCCTCTCTCTCTCTCTCTCTCGCAGTCTGGTTCACACTCTCCCCTCTCAGTCTGTACGCTTAGGCACATGGAGGTGACTACAGTGTTGGATCTCCTCTCTCGTTTGGACTGTGCTGTTCTCTGAAGAGTGTGCCAGTGGATTTTACGTGTGTGCTGTGTAAGGAGAGACCGAGAGCGAAGAGGACAGTGAAACTGCGTCTGGTGAAGAGTTGGTTTTCAGAGGTATGCACTTCTTTGAGAGCAGTCTCTGCTTTTGTTTACATGCCAGTGTAAACTCCCGTGCTTGACTTGTGCGTATGAACTGCATCTGGCAATAGGTACACCTGTGCAGTAGTATATGTGTTGTTTAGGAAGTTAAAGTTTGTGACTACATATAGTAAGAGTGGTTAAGTGTTGCAATCTGTGGTTAGTGTATTTCTGTGTGTGAGTGTGTATGTGTTCGTTCATGTGTGTGTAAGTATGTCTCTGTCCGTGTATGTGTGTAATGTTTAGAGGTCATATCTCTTCACTGGACAGGTCTTCTCACCCCTTTTCACTCATTATCAGAATGGCAGAGAGAGGGTCGCAAGCTATCAGTGTGTATGTGTGTGTTGTTGAGTTGTGTCTGTGTCCATGTGTGTGCACTATGACAGGGATGACTTGTCTGCTTCTGCTGCTTTCTCTCTTATCATGTCTATGTATAAACCTTCTTCATGAGGAGAGCAGTGTTTTGTGTGTGTGTGTGTTTGTGTGTGCATGGTGATGGGGGGTCTAACGGTCAGATTTTCATTCGTCAGATGTTTCTGAGTCAGGGACTATTTCTGTGTGTGTGTCATTTCCCCTGCACACAGAAACCCATGCCTCCTCAAACTGTGCTTTTGAGCTGGTTTCACTTCTCTGCACCAGCAGTGCCAATTACTAAGCTGTTGCAGCTAGAAGCCAACTATTTTCAGGCATAAAAACACAGCTTAGGGAATTTCTGGATTGGGTTGTGGTAGACAAGTTTCTCTTGAGAGGAATTTCAGTGGGATTTGGTGACATTTTAATCGATTTCTTGCTGCCAGACTTGTCACCAGTGAGAAGAGGTATTGCTGTTGATGACTGGATTGGTAGAAGTTCTGTAACAGACTGTAACGCATCTAAGTAATGATCAGATAAATGTCCAATGAGATGGGAGGACATTGGAGACGGAAGGGAGTCAAAATTGAACTACAAGATGGTCATATAATATGGGGTACAGTCTGGCTTGTGTTAAACTTGAATTTCAAGGACACCAGAAGTATTTGGTACTTTCAAAGAAGCAAACACAGAAACAGAGACGCTGACACACGACACACACACACACACACACACACACACACACACACACACACACTTGGGTCTCACTCTTGTATACTATTCACAGACGAGAGAAATCCATTTGGTGCTGAATGTGGTGTATCAGGTGTCCTGGCTGTGTGGAATGTGTGTTTGTGTGAGTGTAACATCAGAGGGAGGGTGATGTCTCTGTCACTGTCCCATGGAGCTCTCCCGAGGGCACGGAGTGGGTCTTTGTGCCTGCTGTAGACACAGAGGGGAGCCAGGGAGAGGGGCCGGGCACTGAACACTGGCCGGGCACTAAAGATGGCAAGAAGCACATCAACCGTTGGGGGGTGGCGAGCACTTGGTATGTCTTCACCATAGGAACAGGGGGACTGAAAGAGAAAGACTTGAGAGAGAGACATAATGAGTGAGAGTAACAAAGAGACTCACACACACACACACACACACACATACACACACATACACATACTGTATACACACACACACACACACACACACATACTGTATACACACACATACAGAGAGAGAGAGAGAGAGACCCTGGATGGTAGACATTACTGTCGGGTTGCAGGAGCTGTGCAGAGGTGTGAAGGAAAGGCAAAGATTGAGAGCTCTGGTGCAAGCGAGGGGGGGAGGAAGGGAGGGAGGGAGGGGTGGATGAGGGAACGACAGATAATGAAGGTAAATAAGCGTCGGAGAGAGAGAAGAGGAGTGCGGCGCTAAGGGAGAGTGGAGGGGAGCTGCGTGAGGAATGTCTGCAGAGCCTGGGCTCCGCTGCAATACCCTGAGATCAGGTTGCTGTCAGCTGTCGTGGGCGGCCAGGTCCAGCTTTGTGATATCTGTTCATCCTGAGGAGAGGAAGAGAGGGAGGGAGGGGTGGATAGAGGAGGAGGAAAAAGAGGGATATAAAAATATCAATACATTCTGTACTGTATGTATGTAGGGAGGGTGTGTTTGAAGTTATGTAGATGAGATGTGACACTGAAATTACAATGGGATCTGAAAGTGATATATATAAGTGGAGTGCTCTGAGATTAGACTCTATGACATGACAGAGGAGGACCCACACAAGTGCAGTATGGGACGGCAGGCTTATTTCTAGAGTTGTTCAGCTTTATTTGACTGCTTTATTCATACGGTGGGATGGGAGTGGGAGGTGCACGCAAATACACTGCAGTGGAAACTCAAAGATAGCTCCTGATTTTAGGGTGTTAACTCCATAATAACAGACAAATCTATTTGTTTGTACAGAGCCTTAGGACTGTGTGTGTGTGTGTGTGTGTGTGTGTGTGTGTGTGTGTCAGTGAGTGTGTTTATGTGCAGGCTCACCAGGGATGTTGGTGTGTTCTGTGCTCAGAGTGTCTCTGCTACTGAACTCCAGCCAGTTCGTGGCCCGTATTGACTGGAGTGCGCCCAGTAAAACGGCCCCGTCAGATGCAGTTATCTTCAGGATGCTTCCTGTTTTGTCTGGAAGACCAGTGGCTTTGTCCGAGACATATCATCCTCTATCCTCCTACTTTAAAAGTTCGAACACAGCATGACTGGACACTGGACAGCAAGTCCTCGCTTTCCTCGAACAAAACAACTGAGTAATGATTTCCTCTGACATTTCCATAATGTCTCCTCACACACGTTGACACAATCATGTCTTTGCAGACGAAAATAGACAGCTCCTTTTTTCCTTTTTTTCTATGATGTATTCTCTAACTGGCAGAGGCTCATTTCTCCATGTCTCTGTCATGCATGACTCAGAGTCCAGGGCCTGCTTTGTCACAGGCTGCATTAGCAAGAATCCAGCAGACTTACTGGGGAGAGTAAAGTACATTTAACCTGTGAATCAGTTGCTTGTGTTAGTTTCAAATGGATTCATGGAAGCTTTCAGAAGACATTTAAAGACATTTGAAGAGTAGAGCAAGTGGAAAGAGTATGCGGGTATATGGGAAGTGTTAGATATGTAAATCTCCTGTACAGTGTAAAGGAGATCTGGAAGTTCTAGAGAGAGGTACAGTAGAGGCCAGGGGTTCTCATAACGATCTCCCTTTTCAGACAAAATATTGAAAAATCACCCAGAAGTGTGAAGCCGCAGTGCCTTGCCCTAGAAACTGCCCCTGATAGTGACATCATTCTCAGTGATGTGCTCACCAGTGTCCACCACACACCTCTGTGGCCCCCGGAGTGCTTCTCAGTGCTGGACGTCAGGGTTCGACCTCCTCGTGACCTCTGTCCACTCCGTACACATGAGAGCACCTCACACCCCCCACACCCGCAACACCACCCTAGCAGAGGCCCGCTGCCTTCCGTTACCTCCGGACCCCCCACCCACCCACCCACTCCCTTACCCCAGCTTCACAGCAACTGTGTTGGCCCACCGCAGGGTTACATTTGTCTTCACCATTGAGTCTACCGTGTGGGCACTGCTGCTACCCACCCCCCTGGATACCACCAGAGTCTATTTAAACAATTTACTGCATCACAGGGAAGTGAAAAGCACGACTCAAACTGTGTCTAGTGTCTCTGGCCCCGGAGCGTCTTTCAGAAGTCTTGATTTTCTTTTTGTTTAAGGCTTCTGATATGATAACTAATTATGTGAAGTGCTTTGTTCCTCTGAGGACAGATGGACCTTGTAGAGGACTGGGAATGTAATATACGTCTGTTGGGCGCTTCATTCAGAGTGGCGCTCGGCAGCACGCTATTTTAACGTGCTTCTTCCGAGGGCCCCTCCGGCTCAGGACTGTCAAGGTGATTGATCTTACCTTGCTGCTAACTGCCATGTTTGAACAGATCAGACCATTCAGAAAGAATTCCACCCCATTCCACCTCTACTTTAAGTGTGTGTGTGTGTGTGTGTATGAATGTGTGTGTGTGTGTGTGTGTGTGTGTATGTGTGTGTGTGTCTTTCCTCTCCAGACAGTCTCAGGGGAAAGAACACAGTGCTTTGTGGACCACCAGAAATGTACAAATTGAAGCTTCACTGCAAATCTCCAAAAGCACTACAACCAGAAATCTCTTGTTTATGGAGCCATGGCAGCTGTCAGAGGGAATCCTGTCACTTGTCCCCTTGGTCTCCTTGTAGAGGCTCCTGAGCAGTGGGCAGGACCATTCAAAAACCAACGGACTTTAATGTCTTTCAATGCCACAACTGGAGCTCATCTGGCCTTTAAAAGTGTCTTACTACTACGGAAATAAGCTGCTAAACACAAACATGTCTATCTGGGTATATTGGAGGGCTTTTGGCAGCTCCTCACAGTAAAACACAGCACCTGAGCTCACATACTGGATAGCATGGTTTTGAACAGCAGTGTATGTCTTGTCCACATACTACCATGACTGAGGTTTTGATTGGGCCGGTATAATAAAGATTTTTTTCTTTTTCATAATTTCACTTGATAGATTTTACTCTGCTTTGATGTGTTGATCTAACATAGCTGAGCTTGAAGGTGGTTGCACAATGTGGCTCATCAATTGTGGTATGTGATTGCAATGTGAATGTGTCGGAAGTCATCACCAATCCACAATACTAAATATGGATTGTTTTGCACAGAGATTTTTTGTCTCATCGTTTCAACCCATTTAAATGCAGGAAAAGGATTCCCCATTTAAAGGCTTGCCCTTTTCAACTGTTTTGTTTAGTTTGTTATGGATGGTACAAGCAAGTGGCAAGACACCAGTGGATGATGTACAGTAGCCATTGTGTTCTTGTGTTCAGATGTTTTAAAGGAACTTCTGCTCTTCTCACTGGCTGTAGACTGGTGTTACTGAATTTGTTTTGAAAATAGGTTTGATTAAAGTCTTAAATGGCTCTAATGCTTCACTAAGATCATAAATGTGCAGTGTTTCCTCATTGTTCCAGATATCTGGTGAACAGACAATCAGTGGCGTGGAATTAATGGCTCTGGCTCAAATTACTTTCATGATGAATTTGAAAGCCGTCATGGCGTGTTTACCTTTACGGTCATGGCAATTAGATGTTGATGTATGCTGTGGTTAGATGAGTAACAACATTGTCTACTTCCAAGAGGTCAGACATATCAAATTTAATGAGCTTATTGGAACGGTTTTCTCAGTAATGATGTAATATAAGGTGTATGTGTAATATTCTTCCCATTATTGTGTGTGCTATGTAGCTTTGATAGCGTATGCATTATGGATGTTATGTGTCGGAGACCGCTGAGCTGGCGGAACATTAGCTGTTAACCAGCTCCTGCTCTCTCCCTGTGCTGTCAGTAGCTGTCGGACAGCTCTCCCCAAGACACAGACAGACAAACAGATGGCCAGGATAATGGCTCCGGCTGCCCGGTTACAAGGGCCGACTCGAAAAAAGACCACATCGATGTGAAATAAAGAATTCATGACCACAATTCACCAGGGATTCATCAGAGGTCCTAAGTGCTCAAGCGCACTGTAGATTATCGAAGTCATCACGGCTTGTCTCCCCTGCGGGCTTTTTTTAATACGTCATAAACAGCCAGCAATTTTACTGTGTATTTTTGCCATTCACAGTCAAGTTCTGCCCAGAGCTCAAGACACCTGGATATGGACTTTCATTTAAGGAAGAGAAAACATTAACACAACAACTATAGCCTTAACTTTGTAAATGACATCAGTCATATCACTCCAGTAGACTAGATCCTGAAACTGAGAGTCCGTGAAAGTGGAGCTGTCACTTTTCGCACATACGTGGGACTCCAGGCGGGGCTATGTCAAACATGGAGCCTGCCTTTTTGTGTACGGAAGTTCCTGTCACATTCCCCTGCTCTAGTGCAAACACACTGAGCAAGCAAAGAAAGCCAATACCCCAGCGCCATCACTCTCCCCATCCCCAGACTGTCAATAGCCACCTCCCTGCACTCTCCCACACCTCACTGTCAATAGCCACCTCCCCGCACTTTGCCACATCTCACTGTCAATAGCCACCTCCAGACTGCAGCCGGCACCCCCCCCTGCTCTCCCCAGCCCTATGCTGTCAGTTAGGAGACATGGAAGAGCTAGACACTCTCATGTTCTCTCTGATGAAGTGTCATCTCACATAGCAACTTAATTTGCATGGGTTTGCATATTTGTAGGGTAATGAATGTTGAGGTGAACCTTTTACTTTGTGAAGAGAACACTATTGCCCTGTATAATGAAATCTACATTTTACTAAAGAGACTGGCCAGACACGTTCAGCTATAAATGTTACAATGAAAACGGCGTTCTTCTGAACGTTGGACTGGCATCCACCCCTCCTGTGCCAATGGGCATGCCACCTGTGAGTAGGGTTAGAGATGATCTTCTAAAGCCTGACTGATCCAGGGCACTGGCAACCCCCTTTCTCCCTCTGTCAGTAGGGGGGATCCTTTTACAGAGAAGCCCAGATGGGTCACAGCTCCATGCCCCCCTCCTCTTCCATCACTCCACTGGAGCTCATCTGCTGCTCCATCTCTCCAGGTCTGAACCCTGCCAGCCCCCCCCCCCCGTTCTCTCTCTTCTCTTCCTCTGTCCCTTTGCCAACACACTCCACTGCTAATGTACTTATCCAACCCCAACATCCCCCTCTTTACTCTTTCTGCCCCCCTCTCTTTTTTCATCTTTGCCAATCTTCTGCACTGTCTGTTCCCTGCTGGGACAGCGTCAACTAGATACTCAGTCACCCACAGGACGTTGTACACACTCGCTGGAATACAGCCTAGTTTCCCCCATCATGACCCACTACCCAGGAGACGACGCTCTGTCTCTCTGCCTCTCTGCCTCACCATCACTCTCACAGAATGGCCATGGGAAAACAGAGCTGCGACCAAGTCCAGGATTTAGTCATTGTGTGTAGACGATTTATATTCTTAATCCAGTTACAGGACAGTGCCTGACCTCATATAAAAGGGTAGAACATTCTTATTCCAGATTTATTTGATATGGATGCATTACTTTGAAAAATAGTGACATACATTGTACCATAATCAATCTCTCTGAGAGAGGTTTAGTTGTCAGTGTTGTTTCCATAGGAGAAAACAATCCCTAAGAGCTCTGAAATGGTAACTTAAATCTAATTTAACTTCCTGATCTTCGTCCAATTTCATAATGGACAAAGGCTGTTGTTTGTGAATCCTGTGGTATAAATGGGCAATAAATCAAACTGTATGGTCAAGACACAGCAGGAATGGTTTTGCTGGCCTAAAGGTGCTGTGGTATCCTGGTTGTTCTCAGTAACAGTTTTCATAGATAGTCCTCATCTACAGTGATCTAAGGCCAGTCCAGTATGATTGGTCAGTCCCAGTCAAGATAAATGTTTAGCATTTAAAGGGCAGATGCTTGTGACTTCAGGCTCAGAGGCTTTTTTACAGTCTTGAAAGTGGAATGTGTCAAATGTACAAAGTCAAGCTGAAATGAGCAAGGGCATGTGAGTTGCACTGTGTGCACTCAGATACCCCCTTTACTGAGTACCACAGCGAGAAGAAGGGTCCAGAGAGGAGATGAAGAGATACTCTTGTGCCTTTGTGGATTCTGTAGCAGTTCTGAATCAAGTGCTCCTTGTCAGTGAATTAGCCTTCAATTCTGCTGGATGCTGAGTGTTTTTAGCATATGGAGACCAGTCATGTAGGATAAGCAACTATCAGCAGACGAGCACCACAGCGGCCGTGTAGCTCGCTCTGGTTCTCTGCAGCCATAAGGAATTCTCTTTCCTGTTTACAAATACAAGACTTGCAGCCAAGCGAGGTTAGCGATTGCAGCTTTGCAGCAGTGTCTTTTCTTGGAGACTGAAGGTCACCTCTTCCAGTTGCCGTTCTTTTGTTACATGTTGTGAGTTGAGTGTCCTCTGAGTAGCTTCAGTGATGGAAATATGAATCTCTCTCTCTCCTCTCCTCTGTCTGGCGCACATTCCACCTCTCTCCTCATATATCAGAATGTAGACCGATTCTATTAAAATGCCAATATTTTAATTTCGATTGTTGTACTCTTTCTGTGTGAGTCTGGCTTCGGACGAAAATGTCATTAATAATACAAGTTCGATGTCCCCCCAGCCAGTCCCCTCTCTCTCCTAGGCAGCCATTTGCCAGACTGAAGTGGATATTTTATTCATGAACTTCATCAATAAGCTCTTTTAGACCAGACAGTGCCACAGTGTTTGGGGGGGCCCGAGTGGCCCCGTCACCCTCTGAAAAGGCACATGCCACACGAGGCCAAACACACAGGGACCCCTGGCCCAATACACACACACACACACACACGCATTAGACCCATCTCATGTCTGGACAAATCATTTCCATGTCACAGACTCAATTAGCATGGAGAAGCCCTTCAGGGCTGTTTTGGTACACCATCACTTCCTCTCAGGTCCTTTTGTTTGAAGTGTCTGATGTAAACAACTTGACTGGATTCTCCTCTCGTCTTTGACTCGGGGCCAACTCTGTGATCGTTTGTGTATTAAAAGCGGTAAACTGCGAGCGCTTTTATTGGAGTCCAAGTGGATATATGGTGGACGTGGTCTGCCAAGAAATGAACCTAGAGGCGTTAGAAGCTCCCCCGCCGACTCACGCTCTGAATTTACAGCGCTGATCGTCCTGATAATGTCCTTGCGGGTGATGTATTCGACCTCCCAGAGGTTCAGATAGCCCGGGTCCTCCGGAGGCTTGCTCTTTTCCATCAGGCACTGCCTGGGACACTCTGCTGAGCAGTAAGCACTTCCAGCAGACAAGCCTGATAAATCCCAGACTAAGAGGGATGGCATGTTGACAGGACTGTGGCACGAGGCTGGAAACACCCTCACACACCCATGCCCAAATATAAGGTACATAAACACAACGTACAGATAGTTTGCCCACAGTCTGTACATTGACTCTGACTCACAAACACACAGGCTACATACACCAATGTCTAAAACACAGACATAGCGTAATGAGGAATGTTGGCATGGTAACAAAGCTGTGGCTTGACAGAAAGACACCACGGAGGGAGGGACACTGCATCCACCCAGGGTGTATATTTGTGTGTGTGTGTGTGTGTGTGTGTGTGTGTGTGTGTGTGTGTGTGTGTGTGTGTGTGTGTGTGTGTGTGTGCTTGTGCCTTTCTCTCTGTCCATGGGTGTTCTGTTTTGCTTTGTTGATGTATGTCTGATGTGAGTGTGTTTATGTTCACCTACAACATCTGCCCATGACATACTTGGTCATTTTATGATGAACTATGCCTGATGTCTGAATTGCACTAATAAAATGACAGGAGAGGAATACATTTGTAACATTTAACTGTCTAAAAATTAGTGGCAGTAGTGACAAAGGCTCATCAAAGATGTTGTCAGAGACAGCTGACCAAAGTTAATGAAAGAATAGCTATAAATGTAATCACATCGACCATGTATGGTAGGTGTGTACGGTAGGTTAAAGTCCTACAGCGATATAGTGTGTAGTGAACCAAATGTGTAGTGAACCAAACAGGAAATACTCTTTCTAGACGACAAACACTAGACACAGTAGACTAAAACTGGCCATCTGGGAAGCATATGAGTATTCTTAGATTAATACTTAGAATGCACACTGAAGGCTATCATAACACAAGTGGCTTACTGACTCACTACAAGTCTTGTACCTGCCAACTGGAATTTCTTGAATCAAATGAAAGTACATGTACAAGAAAGTGTACATGAAAGTGTATTTGTAATCTTTGGGGTTACTGTATACTAGCATTGCTATACCCTAGACCCTATCACCTAAAAATACTTTTTTTAATTGGACATAAAATTTAATAAAATGTATAAAGCCAAATCTACCAGCACTAAAACAGAAAGGCAGGATCCTGCAAAAAGTAAACAGAAGTAAACAGAATTTGGTACACAAATAAAGCGGGTTTGGTAAGGCCCTACATGTATTATGCTGAGCTAGCTGCTGTCCAGCTAAGAAAAGAAGTGCCCTTCCATTTTAACATTCCATATGTTATCTTAATGCAGAGGAAGTAGATTGGGGCCCAAATAGAACGTTCAAGCATTGTTTTTGTTTTTATTGTTGAAAGGGTCTATTCCTCTTTTCTTTTCTGCTCTTCACTTCTCTGCTTATCCTCTTCTGTTCTGTGTCCACCATGAGTCCACAAGCAGATGGCCCTTTGCATCTCCGAGTGTTTTCATTTGATTTGGTCGGTGAAAAGCCCACCTTAGTACTGAGAGAGGCTGACTAATCCCTGAGGACAGCCTAATGAAAGCCAGAGAAGTCTGCAGACTGAGTAGTGTGTGTGTGTGTGTGTGTGTAGGGGCTGGTGCAGGATGTTATGGAGGGGGGTTAGAGGGGTGTGGTGCCAGTGGAACAGTCAGCAGCCTGCTGGGGTTTCTCCATACTTCACCGCAGCACACCAGAGCACAGCACACACACACACCAGCGCAGCCCAGCCCAGCCCAGCGCAGCACTTGTTGAGCAGGCTGCTAACACCCCCCCCTGCACCACATCTGGAACTCATCTGGAAGCCCGCTGTTGCTGGAGCGGTCGGGGGAGAGCCCTGGTGACAGCGTGGCAGAAGCAACGAGCTGACGACAGCATCTCCTACAACCTCATTGGCTTCGCACACTCACCCACCCGGGTCACTCACTGTGGGACTCACTCACTGGCGTGTGTGTTGGCATCACAACACAGAGCCCAAAGTCATCTCGTTGTTTATAGCGATGTCAAATGAGCCATGGAAAAGCAGCCTGCTTGAGATCTCTTTGAGCATCATTTGACCATGTTGGCAAGCGAAAGGCTCTGGTACAAACCTGTCTGTCATGTAGAGGTTTTTGTTGTTGATGTTTGATGTATAGATGTTTTTGAACAATCCTTAGAACAGCACTGACATCCCACTTTCATCTTCATTCCAATCCCTTATGTCTGGGGCAGAGGCCTCTGCGAGCTGTGGCTCTCATATTGGTTACACATGTGCTTAATCACTGAGCATGAGACGTCTCGACTCAAGTGTTGCCATCCTGCTGTCAGAAAATGGTGTCCTTTCCAGGGTGATAGATTTATTAAGGGAAGCGCTGTAAAGCGCTGTCTCATCTGACACCAAATGTTTGTTTTTGATGGTCTGCGTGGAGCAAAGAAAACAGGGCCAGTCTGTAGCTGCCAGGCCTGGCCCCAGGTGGACGGACAGGGATTCATGTACTGTACTCTGGCGAAATGAGTGGAGTACAAACACACACACACACACACACACACACACACACACACGTCACACACACACACACACAAGTAAATAACATTCACTTATGCTGAGTCTGTTAGCAGCAAATCCACACTGACAGCTGTGACATGATAGCGATATGTGGGAAGATGGTGGACACAGCAAGTCAGGAGCCTGTTGACATGGCAGCTGAGCCAGACAATGTTCTCCCTCTGAGCCTGCTGAAGGTTGAATCACAGAGCCAAATCAGGACGGAGAAATCACTCAGGTCCAGACTTCACACAAGCCAGCCTGGCTGTCAGACAATCGGCTGAATAAATGTCACTCATCTCCACTGCACCTCCCATGTGACCTCAATGTCAAAGGATTTATTCATTAATTTTTGCTAGTTATTTACTTTGGTGCAATAACACCTCTGGTGTCCAGGCTCAGAGCGTGTGGGGGTCCACAGACAGGCAGGAACACATCGATGGTTGTGGCTCCTGGCCACAGTCTCACGACTGCTGTTTTTATCTGAGCTGGAAGGCGCTGCTGTGGACTCTCTCCTCTCTCTAATGTCTCCAACAGTCCGCTGGGCTCTAGCTCTAGCTCTACCTTCCTCCCTCCCTCTGTATCTCTCTTTCTCTCTCTTTCCCTCTCTCACTCTCTCTCTCTCTGTTATTCTCATACACATTACACCATTTAAAAACACCAGCGCTCTAGCTTGTACTGTTGACCTGACCTACAGGATTGGAAAGACTATCAAGCTCCAAGACGCTGCAGTCTTTCCTCCTGCTGCATGAGGCTTAAATGTCCACAGCTTACGGTTTGACCTTGAGTATCAAACAGGGTGTCTGACTGTATGTAAATTGTGGCCTATAGCCTTAGCTAATAAAGGGATCAGAGGTTAGTGAAAGGGCTGTGAGTCCTTGGTGTGTGTGTGTGTGTGTGTGTGTGTGTGTGTTTGTGTTTGTCTCTCTGTGTTTGTGTGTGGGCATGTGCATTTGCGTGTGTGTGTTTGTGTGATGTTTTGGCTATTCACTGTCTGGCTTCGGATTCTCTGAGTTTCAGTCGCCACGCCACCGCCTGCATTATTTCATGCCTTATAAACCATTTGCCTATGAAAGGATATTCAAATCATGAGGTGCCACAGAGTGTGTGTGTGTGTGTTGAGTATGTTTGTGTGGTGAGTGTGTGTGCATGAGAGAGCTAAGGCAGCAGAGATCCCCTTCCTGTTGTGAGCAGGTGTTTGTTCAGCAGTAGAGATAGTGCACTGGGAGAACTGTTTCTATTCTGACTGTGGAGTGTGGAACAGCAGGGGCTCTGCACTTGCTCTGATTAAAGAAAAGGTGGAATGAGGTGGAATGCAGAGAAGAGGGGGAATGAGGGCAAATGGGTCTGAGAGAGTGAGAGTGAGAGAGGGTAAAAGAGAGAGAGAGATTGGATCCTTATGATATCCTAATGTTTGGTCAGTGCGCGTGGAGGTCCTCTTGTGACTTGGTGACTTTGTTGTGTCTGCAGGCAAGCCCAGCATCCTGCTCATGGAAGAGCTGGACGTGTCGCGGGGCACCAGCCCCCGCCACGGCCGCGGCCAGCCCACCACGCTCCGCTGTGGCTGGCTGAGGAAGCAGGGCGGCTTCGTGAAGACCTGGCACACGCGCTGGTTCGTGCTCCGCGGGGACCAGCTCTACTACTATAAAGACGAGGAGGAGACAAAAGCCCTGGTAAGTCGAAACCTTCCCCCGCACCGCACCGCACCACGCCGCACCGTCGCGCCTCCCTCCGTCCTGCCCCTGCCCTCCCCACCCGTGTCCATCCTCCCCCAGGCTTTATGGGAGCTTGACCCCTCGGGCCATGAGCCGCTGCGGCGCTTTAGAAGGTGGTGTCAGGTTCAGAGCCGCGTGGGCGAGGGCAGCGTGATCACTTTGATAAATATCACCTCACAGAGAGGCCTCAGGGGGGGGATTATCCACCCACCCTGCAAGATCTCCTCACACGGGCTCTCACACACACGCTGTGACCAGGGAGGTCGGTCAGTTAGACCTGTTGAGTCTGAGTCACACGTTAAGATTAGATGCTTGTTAGCACTCTGGACAACCTGAAAGCACCACCAGCAACTGCTATGTTGTAGCAAAATGACGAGTTTCTTCTATATTCTATATTTATATGCGTAGTATTCTGTTAAAGTGAATTCCCAGCCCTCGGTTTACTCTTAAAACTGAAGCACTAAACAACTTGTGCTATAGGAATCTCTGTTGGAGTATTCATATGCTTTTATAGCCATGCGAGTGTTTGATGTTTTAAGTGGACCAGCATGACTCATGACATAAAGGGCAGTGTTGACCTGTGGCCAGTAGAGGGGAGGGGCCACGTCCGCCATGTCATATGGAAATGCATCACTCTTTCCGATTCTTGCAGCAGAAGGTGTTTTGCATGGCATGATAGTGCCACTGTATTATAGTCATGGCCTGTGCAGAGCACCGGAAACACTGATCAGATAAGCAGATAAGCACAAATGCACTGAAGGGGCAAAACTTTAATCTCTATCAGGTCATTTCTAGAGAGTAGCCATGTGTGAGTACATTCACTTGTCACAACTGGCTCTCTGTCAAGGAATCGAATGATTTCTCTATTATCTCACAGCTGGGGTTGAAGGGAATAGCTGAGCTTCCTGGGGAAGTCAGGCGTGTGCATGTGTGCAGCTTGCAGAGTGCATGCAGTGGATTGATGTGATGTTGATGTTGATGTCTTCATTTGGGCTCAGTGAGACAACATTTAGTAATCCCAAATCCCTTGATAGAGGATGCAGTGTTGGTCACCCAGACAGATCCACCATTTTGGCTCAAAAACATACATGGACGGGTTCAAACGGGTGGCACTTACATAAGACAGATGTAGCATTATGCAGAACAGAACCAGAGTTACAGTAGTCCAGACACCATTGTGCATTAATGCCGTCCAAGACAGAAACCGTTCTGTGCTGGGTGGTCTCCCACAAAGCGATGCGAAATTAAAATCTGTGTTATGTGAACCGTCTCCGAGGTAATCTCGGGCTCCTGCCCCCTTGCTTCTAAGAGTTGGCACGGTGGCACGAGAACACATTTGTTTCCGCGCCAGCGTCTGAGTGGTGCTGCAGGAGTAAACGAGAGGTCTAGTAAACACCAGGAGAGCTGAGGACACAGACGCTGTTTTTAGAATCCCTGACTCACAACCAGTATGGGGAA
The DNA here is from genome assembly GCF_017589495.1 of Alosa alosa. Lineage (NCBI taxonomy): Eukaryota > Metazoa > Chordata > Actinopteri > Clupeiformes > Clupeidae > Alosa > Alosa alosa. The sequence goes on from NC_063200.1 coordinate 8,814,248, forward strand.
GATACAGGAAGATTGAAACAAATAAAGAAAAAAGTGTAAACTTTATACATTTTATTTATTCACATTTGTTTACATAATAACTGGTAAGTACATCAGAGTAGGGAGAAGGACACAGCTGGACATAGCATGGTACATAACCTCAGTCTGCAGACTCAACTCTCCCTAGTGTCATCAGGCCAGAGAATATATGTTGGAAAACAGTACAATAGTGTGAGTGTAAGATTGTTTTGACTGTCTCTCCCCGCACCGTAACCAAGGCCTGGTGGAAAGATCTGCTTTGGGTTTAACACTCCCTTAATGGAGAACAGACAATGAGTCACACACACACACACACACACACACACACACACACATTCAAAGAAACAAAAAGATGCACACACACTTTCTCAAGTTCCATAAGCAGGCAGCTGACCCATCGTGAGCGGGCAGTGTGTTTGAGTGGGGCTCGGTCTGGCCAAAAGCAGGAAGTGGGAAAGGTTTGTTTGGAAGCTCTGCCTCAGCAGTTTCTGCCTAAATGTGTGTTGATGTTCTGGGTGGAAATCCCTGCTGCTTGGCCATCATTAGTAAGTCCCAATGTGGAGTGCAGGCAGTCTTAGCTCTTTCATTTGCAGAGGTGCTCTACCTCGATATTACATGGCCCGGTGAGCCCGGGATATTTTAATCAGCTCACTTTTGAAGTAATTAGGAGGAGAGAGGGAGAGAGAGAGAGAGAGAGCAAGAGCAGGATTTGGGTTTCGGAGTTCACTTTTAAAGTTCACTCACATCTCTGTCAGGGAATGTGTGAAGGTATTTGTGTGTGTATGTGTGATTTTGTGTGCGTTTCTATGTTTGCCTATGCGCTGTACCTATTTATATTTGTTTCTTTGTCTGTCTGTGTGTGTGTGTTTGTATGTGTGTGTCTGTCTGTATGTCTGTCTCTCTGTCTGTGTGTACAAGTGGTTTGATTTTATCTGTGCATAAGGGTAATTTTAAACAGAGACCAATACAAAAAGAGAAGTTTGAAAGAGATATGTTCAAGCGTGTGATGGCAGCGAATAGTGATTTTTTGGTCTGTGTGTGGTCAATCCTTTGCACTTTAATGTTTCACTTCCAGAAACCACAGATGTGTGTGTTTGGTATTTCGTTCACGGGATGTTTTTTTGCATCATGTCCTCTCATTTGATCAGATCAAGATTCAATATCAGACAAGAAAAAGATTTTTCACTTTTCCTTTTAAAGCTAGGGCTTCAAAGTCGGCTTGAGAACCTGAAGCCCTGATCTGAGGCAGCGATGCTTGTTTTTGATCTCCCATAACTTCAGCGATGTACCGAATGCCAATGAGAGGCGTTTATCAAATGCCTTTTAGCCCAGCCACACTGCAAAAAACTGCTTATCTAATAAAATCTAACCAAGATTATTAGTCTTATATCAAGAAAAAAATAACTAGTTTGTTTTGTTTTCAGTATAAAGAGACTTACCGCGCTTTCTCGTGAAATCATTTGACTTAGTTTGACTTATTTTAAGACATCTCATCCTGAAAACAAGCAAGTTTTTCTGCCAGTGCCTTAAGCAAATTTGTCCTAAAAGCAAGCAAATTTGTCTGCCAGTGCGTTAAGTAAATTTGTCTTGATAAGACTCCTTAAAATAAGTCAAAGTCTTCTTAAATTAAGTCAAAATGATCTTACGGGAGAGCACTAGGTAAGTCTTTTCATACTAAAAACAATACCAAATAGATTTTTTGATCTTATTACAAGATTAATAACACTTGGTTAGATTTCATTTTTTGCAGTGCAAATCTACAAACGCATGCATCAGGAACTGATTTTATGAGACCGGTGTTTTTCAGTGCCATGTTGCCTTCCTGTCTTTTTTCTTCTCGAGTGTGGGGGCGGGGAGGTTTTGATTAAGGGTGGAGAGACAGTGCACCCAACAATCTGTCTGTCTTCCCTCTAGATGTTCTAAATATACAGCAAACGTTGGATAAAAGTGGGCTTAACAGTGCCTTAGTAATGTAAGCTGTTGTGCTGAAACTATTAATGAAAAACAACAAAGAAGAATGAATCTGATAGTGGAACTTTTCTATCAGCTTGTTGGCATTTTTCCATTGATTAATATGCTCTAAATCTGTCTGTATTGTTTGCACTGTTGGTGAATGGAGTTCCCATTTCCTTACTCCACGCTAGTTGTACTACCCAAAACATGCTGGCTCTGTCCGAGGACGGAGGTTTCCTCTGCCCACGGCCTCTCTGCAGCACCGCTGACTGGGCCAGGACCACCTCTATTCTGGCCACGGTCCACGCCCAGGCCCACACAAAAGGTCAGCCAGCCAAAGCCTGGAGGTGGGCGGTGGGCCGGGAGGACCTCCTCAGACCCACAATGCAGCTGTTGTTCTCCCCGCCTCTGAATGAAAGTCCTTATGTTCTCATCTAAAACATCCTATGTTTGGCTCCAGCCAGGACAATGGCGTCCATACGGTACAATACGAGAGCCTCTCTGGGACAAGGGGGAAGTGGAGGCTCGCTGTCTGTGCCCTACATGAAATACAACACCACACATCAAGAGTGGTATGGCTGACGGCATGTCATCTGGACATTTCACCCCCCGAGTAAAAATGTTTTTCAATTTGGCTTTCAATGGCCTCCCTTGTGCAGGGGAATGTGGGACTGATGTGATCTATGTGTAAAAACGCAGGGGGGCGGTGGGCTCAGGTGCATGGTTCAGTTTGGACCATTTTCTGAAGAAATTGTGTCTGGATGCTTCTGGATGTTAAAAAAAAGACCTGTGGTGCCCCATGGACTATCTGTATATTTTTGGACACTGTTTTGAACATGCATCAGCAAGTTCTAACCTACATGTAGCCACCACATTATTCTAAATTTGTCGGAGGAAGGAAGTTCTTGCTTTCCCAACCTAAAAACAACTGACAACAGCATTAGTTTTCTCTTTTTTCTAACCATAACTTTTCGCTCTGATGCTGTAGGGAAGGAAGACTCGAAGAAAACTGGGCCATGAATGTAGCACAAACTCTTAATTGCTTTGACCCACAGAGAAGCGGGTGAACAGGGCTAGTAAGAAGCAAGCTACCAAACTGCCCTCCAATATGACAAAACTCTCAGCATCTGTATCTGTCAGTGTTCCTCCAAGAGTTGAGGGGAAGACTAATTACTGCCTAACTAAATTTAGAGACTACTGCTGAAGGTGAGAAGAGCTGTGTCTGAAGTGGATATTAAAGGCCAGAACCAATTTGGGTGAAATTTCTTTTTTGCCTCATTAGCCCATGTGCTGTCACTAACGCTAATACACAACCATGTGACTTGATGTGACCTCGATGGCGTGTGCACTGCACACAGACGCAAATGCACCCTTGTGTGAGCGTGCGCACATGATACATGTATAATAGCCACAGAAAACCCAAACCGTTTATTTTACTTCAAGACGATGAACTAGCCTTGGCGTTTTCAATCCCTCTGACCTCAGGTCAGAGAATGTTGGCCAGACAGGCTAGCCTAGCTGGCTGTAAACATGACCGTGGACCCTCATGGTGGTTTGATGCGTATGTCTGGCCAGTAGGCTGGACGCCTTCTCTGTGTGTGCCATGTGGAATGTGCAGAATTGCCACAGCATGGGTCAGAGGTCACAGAGAGCTACAGACGAGGCTACGTCTGAGTGCTAGGCACGAGCGCTCATCCCTTGGCACAACACACACGCACATGCACACAACTGCGTCATTCAGCAGCACAAAGAAGATTCTGTGCCTGGCAAGTGCTGAAGATTGCATAATTATTCTAATCCCAACCATTTATCATCTGATTGTGTAATAATGATGCATAGTCTACTGAGCCCATAGATCCACTTTTATAGAGGCTGCATTGTTTTGCCAGTGGCTTGAGAGTGGTATAGTTCATACTGGGTAAAAATCTAATTTCATCATTTAAATCAAAATGACTTTTATTACAGAGAGAGAAACAATGGCTGGCACAGTGTAAAATACTGGTGTAATTACAGGTTTCATGTTGCTGCTTTTCAATAAATAAACATTTTACGGCACAGAAAAAAAAGTTCACTTATCAGTGTCTACAAAAAGTCAAGACCTTTCCAGAGCTGTAGTTGACTGTTGAAAGGCCTGTGCCCTTGGCGTTTTAGATGCCTATTAAAATGACAATCTGAGGTTTAATTATTCATCTTGCAGCGTTGCTCTGCTCTGTGTAGATGAGAGGAATTAGAGAGCAGAATCATTAGCATGACCTCCACACTCCGCCTCTACCCTGTCAGGAGACACCCACGTCTCATCCACATACCTCACATCTCTGCACACACACACACACACACACACACACACACACACACACACACACACACACACACACACACACACACAGACAGACAGATTTGTTCCATGCAAAACAGTACTTGTCCTCACAGGTTTTAGCCCGGGGCTCAAATGACAGCTTTTTTCATCACTCAGTGTTTATTGCTGCCCTCAAAGTCACTGGAGTGTTCACACCATGACACTCAGTACAATAAATAAATACGCAGGCAAATGGATAAGTGCAGGGTTTGTTTTGAACACAGAGGTTATCTTGTTGAAAAGGCTTGAACAGTCTTGAACCATGGCAGAATGAGTAGCCCACCATCCATATAGCACTTTTGACAGCAACTGACAGGCTACAGCACTCCAGCAGGGAGTTTGTGGGATGTTTTGACTCCATTAGAGGAATGTGGGCCGGTAGCTGTGGGCCTGTGACCTTGTCTGTCTCAGTGCCCGTTCCTAGTCCACTCACATGTCAAGCTGGAGGCCGGTCACTGGTGTTGAAGGCAGCGCTATGATGAGGCAGTATTTTTTCTGTGGAATAGTAAGTCTGTCTTGAAGGACAGCCAAGAACATCTACTGAATATGAAGAAGTTCAGTAATTGAGGTTTTAACTGAGAACTTGTCAGTGTGATGAAGCGCCTTATTCAGTTTCCAACAATATGTCTCCCCCCTCATCAGGAAAGTGGAATATTCTATTATATCTCGAAACAGTAGTTCTCCTGATATCTTTTCTTCTTCAATTATTTTCTCTGACCAGCTGTTCTCACTGCATTTCTCAGCTGGGGAATCCAGGATAGTTTTGCTCATAACCCTGGCAGACGCCAAGGACTCAACACTCACTAGTGATCAAAAGGTGAACTCATCGCCCATTACAGTCAAATATTCCCAGAGAGGCGGCGTTCCCCTTACTCTCGCTCCCGCATCTGCAGGCTGTGGCGATGTCCATCTGCCTGGCTCCGTGTGGGTGTTGTAATTCCTCGGTGACAGATGAACCAAAGCGTGCCTGATTTACCGTGCGCCATTTACAGGCCAGCCAATTTCCATCCATTCATTCATTAAGCCCAGGCGTATTATATCTCAGGAGGAGAGTGGCAGGGCCAGGGGTGAGGAGCCCACTCAAGGGCAGACCAAGGTGAGAGGGGCTCTGAGTCACATTGGCTACGGACTTAAGGATGGAGTTCACAGCCAAAGTAATTGTTTATTATCAATAATAAATCAATAATAGCACTTGCATTCATTGTTTATTTGCAACAATGAATGCAAGTGCATCATCCAGAAATCTGGTTCTGCAAAGTCTGTCAGACATTTTACCAATTATTTCCCCATTAAATTTGTCTCCATATTTGACCAATTTTGGATGCGTATTGAATGTAAATCACATTGGTACCATCTCATTGTACCGTAATTAAGACCTGGGCATATGAATCATTGGCTTTGTGCTGCTGTCAGCGGTACAAAGAAGGCTTCAGTAAGTGTTGTTTCTGTGATGGAGACTTCAGCTGTAGCTTCACTATGAAGAGCTTCTTTCCATCCCTGAGGATTTTCCCCCGGTAGTGACCTGCCATGTACCAATCTCTCCGTTTTAATTAAAAACGTCTCTAGCTAGGGATCATGGGATATGCTCCCTCCAGTATGTATGGTAATAGCTTACACATTGCCGTTCTGGACTCAACCAACCCTGCCCTCCTCTCCAGCACAGTTCCACTTCATAGCCTCTCACTTTAGGAGAGAGAGAGAGAGAGAGAGAGAGAGAGAGAGAGAGAGAGAATGCATTTCCAATTTCTCTTAGTTGTTCTATGTTAATATGTTATAGAGCTCTGTGAATCCATTTACTGTTTACAGATCTGGGTCTCTTTGGTTGTGCACTCCTCAATACTCCTCAAAAACTTTCATAGTGCGTATTTTAAACTCGGGCTTCTAGCAAGGGTCTTGACAAATGGGACCTCTTTCCATGGCATCCCCATGTGTTCTCTCTTTCCCGCTAATTACTTTTGGAGATGTCAGGCCTGCTGTTATATGCGGTGACAAGACAAACTGCCCTGTGAGCTGTGTTGGAACATGGGAGCTGTGTGTTAGCTAGCTGTGTAGTGCTTTCGCTTTCTGACCCCAGAAAGAGGGGGAATGGGAGAGAAGAATGAACCTATGAGACACACCTCACATACTGTAGGAGAATGGGAGAATGGCCTTAGAACTGGAAAGAGGGAGTCAAGAAAGGAGAGATTTCTACAGTCGTGTTAATGAGTGACACCGTGTTGTGCTCCTTGCCTGTAGAGAAACTCTGAAGAATAATTATTAACTGTGTAACAAAATGGTGTGTATCTACAGCAATTACCACCAAGATGCCCTTATCTGGCTCTCATTTGGAAAGGCAATCATACAACATGTAATTAACAAGCAGTTAATTGAATTTGTGTTTATTGCTGCCTTGAGGAGACCTCATCTACCTCCTGTTGGATATGCCTAATGATCTCATAATGACAGTTGTGCTGAGGAGATCAGGTTTGGATCTTTCAGTGTTTTTGTATTGTGAGCTTTCAGTAACAGTAGGTGAGTCAGTGGCAAAATCTTCCTCCCATTATGAGACTTCTTCCTTCCTCCCAGCACTGTGTGTTTTCAGTAAAAGGACAAAGTGGACTTTTAAAGAGTGTTGCAGAGTTGGCTCTATCGCTCCACACTTGCCAGAGGCTTGTATTAAGATTCAGGGGAAAAAGTGACCGAGTCTCAGAGTGATCGAGAGCAGCTGTAGCTTCGTTGCTATTGAATATGCTTGCTACTGCCAAGATATGAAGGCAGCAAGTACAGATCTCCCAGCCTAAGCCTCTGGCCTCCATAGATCTCCCTGCATTTGGAAGATGCTCCGAGCTGTGTTAGCTGGGATGATAAGGGAATTACATATTCATCCCGGTGGGCGCCATTGGGAGTCTCCTCAGGGACAACCTCAAGTCTTTTGTGTTTCTGTCAAGTCACCTGATCTTTGATCTCCCTCTCTTGTCCTTTGTACTGTATATGCAGAGCTTTCAAGTTGCCGGCTGCTGACTAAAAAGCTCCCTCAGTACGCGCATGAAAGGGCTATGGAACAAGGGCATGAGTAAAATCCTCCAATGGTGCCTGATGAATATGATGCTGCACTGCTCTCATGAAACTCTTGTGAGAACACTGGGGCTGCCTGTAGCATTTTGGCATTTCTGGATGTGGAGTCTCAGTTTGTGCTGGATAAAACTGTCATTTTGTTTTCTTTCCTCCCAGCAAATCTTATTAAACTCTAGGTCCATACCGGGCTGTGAATCTAAAATGATGCCTGTGCCCCCTGGTTACTCATATATTATTGGCGCTTGGTCATTGGTATGCTGCGTTAGCCAGTGCTTGTTTTAAGCAGATGCAGCAAGTTTCTTGATGCTCCAACAAAGTTTGAAATATGGCTGGAAATTCTTAAGCAGCCCTGGACTCATGGAGCTGTTATTCCACAATGTGTGTGTGTGTGCGTGTGTGTGTGTGCATGTGCATGTGCGTGTGTGTGTGTGTGTGTGTGTGTGTGTGTGTGTGTGTGTGAGAAAGAGAGAGAGAGAGAGAGAGAGTCTGCTGCTCTCTCTCTCTCTATGTGCTATGTACTTGATACTGTATTTGATGTCTGTTAGCTCATCCATGGCCCTGAACAGGACTCATCCTCAATGCAGATTGAGCGAATCCATTGCCTTGCCTACAGGCTGGCAATCTCTTTTTTTATCACCCAAATAATGTTAGAGGGTGCCTTTGACTGCTCTCTCATTGTGAAAACCAGCATGGCTAGCCAGACAAAAAGCACAACAAAATCCAGTGAGGTCCTTCACCCAGGGACCCATCAAGATGGCTGACATGGAAGACTTCTGCAACCCATTGAGGAGGAGTCCTGTTCAGGGCCATGGATGAGCTAACAGACATCAAAATTAATACTAAGTACAGAGCACATAGTGGAAGACAGCAGAGATGAAAGATTAGTCACCTGCCAGTCAGGGCCACGGCTACGTGATCGCTCTTTTTGGGAGGAAAGAAGACTCAATCGGCCAGGTTGAAAACTAGGTCATTGTTTAAAACAGACAACCTCGTCTGGTAGCTCAGCAGCAGCGGGAGGACTGGACTGTGGGCCTAGGCAAGGAAATGAGAAAACCTGGCTGAATCTAGCTAATGGAAACTTGAGGTTAATGACATTTTTTGAGCCTTCACAATGGCTGTGGCCCAGCACAGAGTCCTTGCTTCAGGTGCCTCTCTCGTGCTGCCAGTGCCAAAACTGATTCCACTCCCAAAAGCTCTCTCAGTGTGCAGCTTTTACAAGATTAGGCTACTCTGTGTTATTGGGTTGTGTTTGCTGCATGACTGGGCCAACTGGGTGTTTCAGTACAAATGAGGACATGTTTGGCTCTCAGCTTGGTTTTAACAACTGGAATAGATGGCATCTACCCATTTCCAAATGATTTATTTTTTGAACATTGGAATTGTTATTTTATATTAAACTGCAATCAGGTAATAGATTTCCAGTGGACAAACACAATGTAACACCAGCACTACTTTAATAAGAAATCCTAAGAGACACATCACAACAACACTGCACCAGACAGACAGGAGTAGTGAGAACAGTGCTTTGATGTTGCAACTGAAGCATAACTACATGGAAGGACTGCTAGAGGACTGTTAGAAGTGAGATGCAACGGACATTGCATGCCCATGGTTCCTCTAACACTGACCAGTATTACTATGGCTGCAGCACAGTATAAGTAAGATAAAAGTAACCTATCCCATGATAAGCTGGGTGGGGGGAGAAGGACATTATCACATGAGGGCAGATCTCCCATTGATTTACACATACTGTAGCTTCAGCAGCCATGCAAGACAAGTCCACAAGCTGGCAAAGGCCGCTAATGACCAGAGATGAAGGTGCTAGGTCTGTACCAGTCAAGGTGAAGTGCCCTTTTTATGGCTCCATGGCTGTCCACTAATTGTGTCCTCTGAAGCAATTTAGGCCCTGCCATTTAGAATGTATTAGCTCATTTTAGCACATCAGTCTTCTCTGTAGCTTCCTCCACACTGGGCAGCTTTGCCTATTTCAACTCATGCATATACACATTCGGATCTATGGGGGATTCCCTGAAGTCAAACAACTCAGCCTTTTCCAGCAGCTCAAGTTTTTTTGCTTCAAATGTATTTGGTATTTGGTAAGACCAGTTTACATTACAGGGAAATGCCAGTGACATAATTATGCTTACTTTTTTCTCAAGCTCATCAGCTACCCTGTCATCTTGAAAGGAAATTCTCTGGTAACCTCTGCCTCAAGAAATCCCCACACCCTCACAGTAAACAAACACCCACCAGCCTCGCAGCGATCCCGTCCCTGGTTCCTGTGTCTGCTGTGGTCGCAGAGCTTCCTTCAGGCACTTCACATTTCCTTCAGCTGCTTCTTTGCCTCTGCTTTTTTACTGAAGGGATTCGCTCCTGGCTCTCCCAGGGTGTAACAAGCGAGGTAAAGCAGCCAGAACTGCAGGTGGCGGCAAGGTGCGACTCCCCTGCTGGGAGATGAACGGCTGCACCCCAGCATTAGCCACAGCAGGGACAGGGTGATGGATGATCTTGTTAGCCTCAGTCTAGTGGTGGGAATTCTCTTGGTTGACTTGCAGCCCTGAAAAATCCTGAATGTGGTTAAGAAAAACCATACCAGCTTGTTTGTTGGTTAAGGGAAGAGGGTGAAAATAAGCCTGTTTATATTTATCCAAAGACTCAGTGGCGTTCATGTTGGACCAGTGACTCTGTGATTTACAGTCTACACAATAAGCCCTGGGCAGCTTCTATCTACGGTAAATCTGCTGTAAAAAGTCCAGAACTTTAACAGTGGTGCTTACTGAGTTAACCAAAGCCAGAGAAAGCATCCACACGCAAGATCATCAGTGATCTTCAGCATGTAGTCTTTATAGTGTGTTTAGTATGTTATGCGTAGTGCTGTATTGTTGTTGTGCATCACAGCCTCTGTATTCTGTAACCTGGAGGCCAAAGAGAGAAGCGGAGGACTCTGTTAATGTATGGCAAGCTTGTTAGTGTTTTCAACCTT
>NC_063200.1:8829611-8877111 GCF_017589495.1 Alosa alosa
TCATAGTTGGCCCCACAAAGCTTCCGTTTTAACATTCCATATGTTATCTTAATGCAGAGGAAGTAGATTGGGAACCAAATAGAACGTTCAAGCATTGTTTTTGTTTTTATTGTTGAAAGGGTTTATAAAAGAGTTTTTACCAACACAATATGTAAGGTCTGCTCAGAGAGAGCAGCAGGTTCACCCTGAGAAAATCTTTCCACACTGCAACATTGTCTGCAACCATTTCACGATCTTGCAACATATCTCATGATTAGTTCCAAGCCTGTGGTAAATTTGCCAGATCCAAGGTGATTTCATGGCCCTTGAAGTCGTGTAACTTTCATTCTTTTTTCCCGACGCCTCTGCACTCCTCCTGACATAAATAAAGTCCTTTCACAGGACCTTTATGGCATCCCCATAACATCTTTTGTTTACTCTTGTCCAGGTATTGATTTATTGACTCTGTTGGCCTGTAAATACCAACAAGTCTTTGTTACTGACCCAAATCGCATTTCTGCAGACAATTCATCAATATGAAGTTCTATTACAGCACCTGTGATGTGTTGATATGGCCACACGGTGCACTTACCTGGCCATCCTTTTGCTTCTGAACAAGTGCTGTGTGCTTTGATTGAAAAACCCGTTGGTATTTGTCTGATGTCCAAGTCTGTCTGGGCCTACTGCAGAGTTAAGGAACCAAGAGAGCGAGAAGAGAGGGGGAGAAGTGGAAGGCTGTTTAAAAGAGTGAGCACAAACACAAAGGAGCCATATCAATGTGGCGTTGGTCTGTGTGAAATACTGCTCCTTGTGCTCGTCTGAGGGAAGGGTCTCAGCCAGGAGACTGCAGCTCTCTGGCAGGCTCCACTAGTGCAGTCAGCCAGTGCTGCAGACGCTTTTGTTTTCACACGGAAGGCCGTGGAGGTGGAAAGAACCCGGGAAGGAACGCTCTGCGCCAGAGATGCAGTGGAAACAATATTTAAAGCATACTGTCTGACATTTGAATAAGCGAGAAGCCAAAGAAATGTCCTGCTGGCATCTTGTGAATGATTGGAGTCCATCCTCAGTTTGGCAGTGGTAGACAGATGAGGTAGGATGCCACAGACGGACACTCTTTTCCTCGTGTCTCAGCAGTTCTGGCGGTGGTGCCAAATTTAAGATGGTGGTAAATCTGGAAGTGGTGCCAAATGTGAGATGGTGGTAAATCTAGCGGGCCTGGATGCTGCTGAAAGGCAGATAAATGTTGCGAGTTCACACACCGGCAGCTGTGTGCCATGCAGTGTGCTGAGACTGTATGCAAAGCATATTACACCATGCCAGTCCACAGGGAACGCATAGAGAAATGAGATGTAGTAGCTTGCTTTGCTTTGAACAAAGTCTAACTGCCATGAAACACGTGCGTTGCATAGCAACAGAGAAACTAGCAGGAAATATATAAATTTATTAGCTGTTTGTCCCCAACTTTTGTTCTCTGAAGTACACTTTCCCACTTTAGTCATTAAAATGGCTCCATCTGTTACTGTGATTTGACAGAGAGTGATTCAGAACGTTCCATCACAAACAAATCTGCCGTTGAGGTGAAATGATGGAGTGCTCTACATCTGTAACAGCCATTTATCATCTCTCTAGAAGCCTGGGCCGGCACGCCAGGACTCTCCAGTGGAATATCTTTTTTACAGCCATGGCCAGTAAAAGTTTGATAAGAAACTTAAGGGCCTTGTGTAGTTTTCGTTATTGTTCATGCTTCAATGCTTTGTGAGAGACACACCAAATACCCAAATAGCAAAGAACAGCAGCTGTGTTTGAAATGCAAATCCTGAGCCCAAGAATAGCTGCGGCGCCTCGGCTGTGCCCCGTGCAACTCCGCCACCTCAGCTCTGCTACTGTGGCAGTGGGTGGAGGAGACACTCAGGCGAAAGTGGGGTGTCAGCTGGGATGCTGAAAAGGGAAGTACAAATATGGGGGTTTTAGGGGAGTATGCACCTGCAGAGATGTCAATCAACACCCCCATCCCCCCCCCACACACACACACACACACACACACACACACGCATACACACAGACACCCAGAGCCACATAGACTGTGGTAGTTTGAGTAAATGCTGTTTAATGGGCAGGTTCTGCTCACTGGGTGCCCGGGTGGTGTCGTTTTACACCTTTATTAGTTGTGCTTTAATTAGCGTGCTGCAGCGGGAGCGGCCATTATCTCCTGGACCAAAAGCTCTAATGATGTGCAGAGCTGCCGCAGCGCGTTAAACGTGACGCTCACGCGCCTGGCCATTTACGACACCCGGCTTTTATTCAGGACGTTAATGCCCTGCATGTCACAGGGGGATGGGGGGAAGAGAGGGAAGGAAAGAGAGAGAGAGAATGATGGACAGATGTGATGGCTGTAGGGGTTGTCTGAGTCAGGTTATTACAGGTTTGCCTTGTAGGAGGTAGAGTTTTCACTTCAGATGATACTTCTGCAGTTTGGGTAAATCATGCTAATGAATCAATGGATTGTTAATTGTGAGGATAAATATACACCATTAACAAATCCCCTGGTGAATGAATCACAATAACTAAAAGCTATTAGCTCACTCGAAGATGTAAAGGACTATGGGGAGAACAGGAACAAGGGCTTGGCTGCAGCTCTCCAAAATGAAATGAAGGTAAATGGCTTTTAGAATGTGTAATTGGATGTTTTTTGTAAATCATCTCTCATAAGAGCAGCCTGGAGGGGCTCTTTCATTTGCCTACTTACCGAGAGAAGGAAAGAGAGAAAGAGGGAATGAGAGAGAGTGAGAGATAGAGAGAGTGAGAAAGGCTGAAACCACACTGCGCAGTGGGCGTGGGAGTGGGCTGGTGCGGTGCGGTGTTCCCAGAGCAGTGGGCTGTGGTGCTGCAGGCTGCCCTGGCTCCAAGGCTCCAGGCTTCCAGCCCCGGTGTGGATGGGACAGAGGCTGAGAGTGGAACATCAGTCATTACCGCCCGCCAACCGCCTAGCCTCGATTGTATTATGCACTTTGCTGTAATTTACTTCAAAGTGCAAAGCAATTTATTTTACATTTGCACACCAACGTGCCCCGCTGGGGAGGTTAGACTGCCAGAGGAACAACACAGCTCATCCATTCAGATGATGCAGATTTTCAAGGCTCGTCAATCACTCTTCAATTAAATTGGCTGTAAGTGATACTCTATGGAAAAGCTCATCTACCTGACTCTATACTCTATACCGTGTCCCTGTAAATAGATGCTTTGAAAAGTAAGATACTCTTCTGTATTAACCAGTCAGGAGACCTGAAGAAGCAGACCCCCATGTGTCTGCCAATTAATGTGTGTTGGTAATCCACATTGAAAAGAGAGTTGTGTACACCTACGTACATGTTGTGTACACCTAAGGCTGTACAATAAATGTACAAGAACAGTCCTTTCAGAAAGGCGTACTTATATCTAAATCTGTGTTTTTAACAAAACATCATCAATTATTCATGTTTCTTTTTTAATGCAGGGCATCCTTGATATTACAGTATATTAATAGTGCTATTTCTGAGCTTTTAATGATGTGTGTGATAGTACATTTGGATGCTGCAATATTAAGAGTATTGTCTGAATGTTTCTTCAAACCTAGTGTGGTACAGCATCTAACAGAAAAAGTAGTCAGCATGTTCAGTGTTCCCTCATAGCATACACACACGCACATGCACTCAAGCATAAACACAAACACAAACACACACCTGCACATATTCTGTGTAGTCACCCAAATCCCTAGAGATGACACAGTGTTTGCCAGGGGCAGGTGGGAGAGACTGGGGGCATGGTGGCAGTGATGGAGGCGCATGAAGCTTTCAAGAGGAGCACAAGGACGGGCACACGGGTAGCCAGTGAAGTCTTAGTCCGCCACAAATCTCCCTGACCATTTGACCTCCCCCTGCCAGCTCGCAGAGCCTCGGTGAAACCTGACACTGGTCAGCTTCAGAGGCTAGCTGTTAATACAGGACTGATCCGTAGGGATGTGTCAACCATGCACGCTGGCTGTACAGTAAAGCCACAGAGACACTGGACGTTGTGGCCAGTTTCCTGTCCCCAAGAGAGGACATTTTGACATTAAGGCCTCTGCTGTGGCTCAGTGTGTGTGTGAGCCCAAGCAGGAGTCTAATCTGTATTTCAGAACATGCTGACCTTTCTGTAAGGAGAAACTCCATGTGTTGAATTGGAAACCACTGGAAAAGTACATGAGGGAAAGAGGTCTGTATCTGATCTAGTAGTCTGATCTGGGCAGGACAAAGAAAACATTTCTCCAGAGTCATGGATAGTTTAGTAGATGTCATTAAATTGAAGATTACATTGCAAAAATACGAAAAATGGTGGCCATTCAAACCCAGGAGATATTATGATGTCTGGTACCATGATTTGAATTTTAAGGTCAGTGAATTAATCTGGAATAATTTCTCACACACATTTTGTTCAGCATCTTCAGAGCATGATTATGCAGAATATGTGCTTGTTTCGTTTATTTAGGATGAGCAGTGGCCAATGCACATATAATTGCTATACTGTAGTGCTGTGTAAGATTGAATGTCACCTACATGGAGGCCTTTTCTCTTCCTCCAAAGGCACAGGCTCCATCTGAGACTCCTCTGTTTCAGTTTACAGGTGACAACAACTGCCGAGGCATCACTTTTGCCTCTCGATTCTTTTCCATAGAGAATTAAGTGTTTGCGTAATAGCTTGGTTGGGATCATATGAATTAAAAGAATTTCAGTGTTTCAGGCCATTTCTTGTGGGTGTTGTTTCTGAATAAATTCTCTGCAGCAAGTAAAATTGCTTTGCATGATACACTCAGACAATTTGCTGTTATTATTTTAGTCCTCTCTGATTTATGGAAGGAAAAATAGACGGTCTAGCTTTTCCTCACCTGTTATTGTGAAGCCGGCACCCAGTGGTGCCATGATAACACTGATTAGATATCAGGCCATTTTTACCATCTCACTGAATATACCTTCTGTCCTCACCTATGTGATTCTGATATCTGTGAAACAGACACTAGATGAGATTAGCATCCCATAGTGTACAGTAGTTATTGAATCCTCTTGTACCATCCCTGGCTTTAATATCACCGGCATCTCACAGATACTGTGCCCAGTGCTTCTGAGACCTCAAGCCAATCTGAAGTAACCTTCATGGAACTACCCTGCAGACACTGTATGCCTGGCTGCCTGGCTCTAACAATATGTCAGACTCTCTCCTTACACACACACACACACACACACACACACACTCGTTAGCCAATGGAGGGTCTCATATTATCCATATAAACAGAGGGTTGCATTATGAAGTGTTTAGGTCATTATTTAGCTATTAATCAAACGACACACTTAGTTGTGTCTTACACAAATAAAACACTAGTGAATCACAACGGAATGAAGGCAAACTCCTCCAGACAGACATGCACAAAAACAGGCTCACCAGGCAATCCGCACACACACATACACAGACCGATTAAAGGGACACCAGGCAAGCCTGATGCTTTTTCTCTACGAAACTCCCCCTCGCTCGGTCTGAAGCTCTTTTCCTTTTCTTTGCATCTTCGTCAAGGGTTTTCGCTGCTTCTTCGCCGGCTCTGCCATGATACACACGCTTGCAACAATCGCTAGCGTTTTGTTAGCCTCCCTCTGTGCTGTGGATGCAGGATGGAAACTGAAACTGCTTCGGTCGCCGGGTACGATACACTGAACTTGCAAGCGGGATGTTCTTCCTACAGGCAGTAGGGGCGGGCGAGAGAGTCTTCATTCGCCCTGTAATGAGTCATTTAACCATATACCGACTTACGAAGATGAGTGATTAACACGAAAACGTTGCCTGGTGTCCCTTTTAAGTGTTTAGAAAACAGAGTAGCCCCAGTGGACGGGTCAGCAGGTCATCACTCTCTCATGCTCCTCTCTGCCACTCGTCTGTCCACTCCTCCTCACAGCTCAGCCTCTTCCTCCATGCGCTCATGTCCAGCCCATCCCTCTCCTCTCTCTCCTCTGCATGCCCTTCATGTGAATGGGCCTCTGCAGCACGCTGTTTCTGTGCAGAGCAATGCAGTGGTGATGCTCTCAAAGCACAGCCATTAACACCTCTAAAGGCATTCTGGGAGTGTGTGGTCACTCACAGTCTACGCTGGTCAAGGAAGAAACTATCATTCATTTCTCCTCATGTTAGTGAGCTTTATTTACAGTATATTCAAATGTGAAGTCTTCTGCAGCAGTGTCTAACTTTGGCCAAAAATGCATACAGTATATGTTGCTGAGCCCATGAATTGCATTGCTGTTTGTAATCAGAGATACTGTGAGTCTTGACTTTCCCAAGGTCATGAAATGATTTTCATTTTCCTCTTCTGGTTGTGTTGTGCATTTATATCGTGCTATTTACAGTCATCACCAGTACAAAGAACTATGTTGTGCAGCTTAGCAGATGTGGTCATGAAAGTTGGATTTCCGTTTCGATCTGATGAGAAGAAATATTTCCAGAGTTCCCTTGCTGAACAATGAGAACATTTTGATGGAGTTTCCCAGATGGATGCACCGAAACGATGCCTGATTTTCCATGGTAACCACCGCTTTTCTGTCCACATTCCGAGCAGACGGAGGACAAAGAGTTTTCGAAATGACCAGAACCATAAAGACCTCCAAAGACCAAAAAGGGGAGAAGGGAAAGAGCATGAGAGGAAGAAAGAAGGGAAATATGCAACAAACAAATTCCACCCAGCCAGGCGGCTAAAACTAGCCTCGGAGCAGAGTGGAACCGAAGCGGAGCAGCGCGGGCTGGACTGTGGCACCATCTGGGCTCCTTTGGCCTCTCCTCCCTTTGGTCTGAATGGAGAGAGAACGAGGGAAAGAGCGGAGAGGCAGAAAGTGAGAGAAAGAGTGCGGAGGAGAGCACACAGTCTCCCATTGTCTTGGCCCTCCGCAGACAGAGGCTGGACCGCCGCCAGGTATCCCTTTCATTGCCAGGGAGCTGGAGAAGGAGCTGGGCTGTCGTCTATACGGGCTCAAAGCAACCAGGGCACACTGCCACACACACACACACGCACACACACACTCACACACACACACACACACACACACACACACACTCACTCACTCACTCACTCACTCACACACACACACACACACACACACACACACACACACACACACACACACACACACACACACACACACACACACTCACTCACTCACACACTCACACACACAGGCACACACACAGGCAGTCTTCTCCACCTTTTCTCCCAAAGAAGGACATTTGTTGAGGTTTTTTTTGTGGAAATAGAGATAGATTCATGTCATTGAACCACAGAGCTTAAGCGCAGCTGTGTGCTTCCCTCCACCATGAATAGCCCTTTGCTTCTGCTTTTTATGCTTTGTATGTAATGAGAAGCCCTCTGGTTGACCTCACAATGACCTCTATATGATGGATTCCAACAGTCCAGGCCCTAATCATCAGGGTCATGTTGTCCCATTTGCAATGATCAGTGTGGGTCAACTCAGTTCTCTGTTTGGGTGTGACACACGAGACGCCTGCGGTGAGCAGCCAACTCACTCTGCAGGTGTTGCCTTCCTTTGGGCCTTTTAAGACTGCAGTCTCAGCTTGGCATGACACTCTGATAAGCATTCATACAGCATGCAGGTAGATAAGGGGCCAGTCCTGTGGTCAGCGGGCGTACTGCTGAGGCAGATGGGAATGCGTCACTGGCAGTGTTTAGACTGCAGATGCGCCGTTTAGATGGGCGCCATGCTGGGTCTGTGGCTGTTGGCTCCTGCATTGAGATTCACGCCTGTATGGAACCATCATAATTATCTCGGCTCAGTGGCACGGACGAAGGTAGACGGTGATGCGCTGTGCTCTGTTGTTGTGGTGAGTCAGCATGAGAGCAGCACGTGGGAGGACTACAAATGGACAAAGCCTGACAGCCGAACTCATGGATGGAAGGTTGTTTTTCTGACACTTCCTGTCACTTCCTTTAAGGTCTAATTCATGAGCCATGCAGAAGCTGCTTTTGGAATAGGGAGAAACATGACACCAGCCCTAACAACTCCCCATTCCTCCCAGGCAGCGCGGGATGGAAATGAGATGCAAAGAAGCATTTCCTTACATATCCCCCCCCCCCCGTCGTGGGGTGATGTCATGCACACTGGCTGTTTTACATACTAGTGATGGCCAGGCACACTTTGCATAGGTCATCACTTCTGCTCCATATGTGCACAGTGTCGACTCAGCACCACACTCCTGTCCTGTGGAGATGAAGGGAGTCTGCAGAGCACATCGTGATCCCTGAGACTGTGGAATTGCCTTTCGCTATTTAAACATCCTCCAGTGCTGCACATTGGTCTGGTTTTTGATGTCTGTTGGTGTTTCGTCTGTGCGTTTGTCTGCTTATTGTTTGTATACTCATCAGATCATATCGGACTATTAAGTGTTTTACTTTTGTGGTTTCTAAGGTGTTTATTTGGTTTTGCTGGCTTGTAAATGACGGGGGTTCAGATAATGAGGGCTGCTGCCTTGTAGTGCATGAGTGAAATGCAGATCAAACAGGCAACTCTTAAGTTGTGTGGCAGTTAATCATCTCGCTCCTCTGTTGGGTCAGTGCGCGGTGGAGGAAATGCCCTGCTGCTTCAGTGGAGGGGGGTGTGGACTGGACTGGCCCTCTCCCTCATGTCTAATAAAGCTGAAATATCTCACTGGGCCCCAGGGTCTCGCTGTGCCCAGCATGGGGCCTCTCCACTGTCTCAGGCCCAAGTTTGGCCAAAGTTTTAGTGCTTCGCTTTGAAATGTCTGACCTGAGCTGCTGAAGGATTCTAATGGTGAGGTAACGAGCTCCTGGAGATAATGGAACATCAGAGAAGATTCCGTGGCCACTTGAGAACCACTTTGAGCCAGAGATGCACAACCTCAATCTCAATACATTTACCGCAAGCCTTGTTCTTTTGTGTTATATGATCCTAAGCTTCTGACAGCAATGGCTTTTTTGACCTTTTCACTGGCTTTGTACATGGATCAAAATGAGATATGTGTGTTTCATGACTGGACCCATGATTGGTTGAGCATGAGGTAGCATCTGGTGTGGCATCATGCTAGGCATGATGAAGAGACTCATTCTCATTCCAAATGGTAGTTGTACTGCCCCCATGTGGTTTTGCACATATATGCACCCTGACAATAACATTTTGCTCCCTATTTTTTGCTTATAGATTTAGATTAATTAATGAATCCTGGTATAAGTTTTAAACAAGTTTGTTTTTCATTAGGTTTTGAAGTAATACATTTAAACTTTAGCATTTTTTTACAGTTGTCAATAAACAGTAGTCACAAAAGTCACTTTGTTGCATGTGTATGTTATTACATGATTTGGTATTTTAAAAATGTATGTTGCACATTACAGTAACTCTTTCCACTCTGATCCTTTATACTGCAGAAACTAAATTTGTAACATTTCCGGTATGCTTATTTTGCCACCAAGATTTTCCCCCTTATTTCTGTTCCCTGGAGAGATGCTGAGAGAGCGAGAGAGAGAGAGCGAGAGAGAGAGAGAGAGAGAGAGAGAGAGAGAGAGAGAGAGAGAGAGAGAGAGAGAGAGCGAGAGAGAGAGACGAGAGAGAGAGAGAGAGAGAGAGAGAGAGAGAGAGAGAGAGAGTTTCATTATCATTCATCAGCCTTCACTGATTCAGTGCATTGGATAGCCAGGTTGGTCATTACTGAACCGAGGGGAAGAAGAAGGAGTCTGCCAGAGTTATCAATGAACTGACAGCAGACAAGTCTGCCGAGAGCCGGCTTGGGAATCTCACAGTAGTTGTCTGCTGTTTTGATGGCATACATACATAGTAACTGTGTTACTGGCCAGCCGTATATCTGATGGGGGTGTTTCATTCCTAGAAGTGATGATTCTTTGTAAAGAGCAGGAAAAACAGTCATCCATCTGAAACATGAGCTCTGAATGGAAATCATGTCCATGCCAAACCCCTGGAGTCATCTGTTGCCTGCGGTTCCTTTTAATTCTTAAGTCTGTTGAACTTTGAAGAGCGGGACTTTACTTGGCACAGAATGTGAAGTGAAATACTACCTGCACCATTGCTAGTGGTTTAATCAGTATGACCTGGCTGCTGTGTCTTGTGCCTTTAAGCATGGGATTTGACATGGAGGCTGATTACCCTGTTGTGTTTTGTACTCCAGCATATATAGTTCCAGAAGTTTAAGAGTACATGTTGTGTCTACCTCTGTGTCTACCCACCGGAGGGTCTTCCATCAGCTGGCAGCATCTGTGGCATTTGGATAACAAGCTGTTTAGTGCTTTGGCATTGCCCTGCTGTTAGTTGGAGTCTGGCATCCATGCACCACCGCACTGTGTGTGTGTGTGTCTGTTTGTGTGTGTGTGTGTGTGTGTCTGAGTGTCTGTGTGTTTGTGCGTGTGCACGTGCGTGTGTGTGTGTGTGTGTGTGTGTGTGTGTGTGTGTGTGGGAGTAAGTTGTGATTCAAACTAGGCAGGGCAGATGGATGGGTGTGCGATGGCTAAATCCACCAGAGGAAGCTTGCTGTGGGTGTTCCATACTGAACCCAGATGATGTAAGCAGCTGAAATGTCTGCAGCATTTCCACCTTTGTTTTGTGTCATGATTGGTGGGAGAGCAGGTCAACTCCCAGAGTTAGTCATCTCTCATCCCCCATATGCAAACAAGACTTGGTGTTTGGCAAGGGGGGAACAAATCCACAAATGTTTCTTTTCTCGTGAAAGAGGAAATGAATGACTTGTTTATGAAGAAGGGAATGCTTTAGAAGTTGTTTGTCTTTGGGAATATATTAGAAGTGAGACTGATTTTCTGTTTTGGAAGGTCACAGATTTGGCAGGATGCTCAAAGGGGTCTTATTAAGAAGGAATTTCCTCTCTCTTTGAAAGAACATTGACATTAATGCACTTAAAGCCACACTGAATGTTGTGTTATGTTTGTGGAAGCCAAGTCAATGTGATGTCTTGTTAAGTTACAGTATGTGTTTATGTAATGTACGTCTGTTTGTCGTATGTAGTATTCATGTGCATGTCGTACTGTTGCATTTTCTGTAATGTCAATGATGTTTGCAAATAAATAAAAAAATAAAAATAAAAAAAAGCCACACTGAATGCTTTTGTAGTTAAAGCCAACATTTGCAAGATTAGTGAAAGGATCATTTTTGTGATCAATTGTGTGATTTAAAAAAAGGATGTAAAGAGTGTTTCAGGTAGCTGGGTGGGTGAGTCTTAGCAATATCTGCTGCTCTTTTTCAAGAGACAGTGTGGCCTTTTGGCCAGAATTGTTGATAGATTGCCTGATGATTCAGTTTTTTCCATGCTTATCATTAGTTAGTGTGTATGATAAGTATATGGTCCCTCACGGTTTGACTGAATCATGCAGTTTGAGCTCTGGGCTAGTCAGCCTCTCTCCTGCCCCCATGTGGCGTAGACCTGTACAGCACTTCTAAAGCACTTGTGTGGCGTGATAAATACATTGCATTCAGTCTTGCCTTTTTGTCCCCCCTTTTTGAATGACTGCAACCTAATTATTCTACACAGAGCCTCGGTATTGATCTGCTCCCAATTAAGACAGATTTAACTGCTTTTTGTGTTCCAGAGTGCAGTTTGGGTCAATGACAGGATTGCAGGAGCACTGAGGCATGTCTGATCATTTGACCAAATCAGGTTTAATTCCCCTCCCAGGCAAGTCAGGTTGTTATTGCGCTCCAAAAGCAGTGTGGATGAGCTGAAAACAGTCTGAGCAGTGCGGGGAGATGGAGCTCTCTCTCTCTCTGCACACCTACCTGTCTCTGACGTCACAGCCCGAGCACACCTCACAGCCACTAATGACCTGCAAATATGAGCCAGTCAGATGTTAAGACACCCTCTTTACATCAAGGGAAAAAGAGAAAAGCTTAAAAGTATCTCTCTCTTTCCCTCCCTCCCTCTCTCTCTCTCCCTCCCTCTCTCTCTCTCTCTCTCTCTCCCTCCCTCTCTCTCTCTCTCTCTCCTCTCTCTCTCTCTCTGTCCTGTGGCATCAGGCTTCACATGGGAGAAGCTTCCTATTAGCATGCTGTATAATTTCCACCGGCACTTTCCATGGCCGGGCCCGCATTGCAGTGGCAGACGCTGGCATAACGTGTGAATAACATAATGGTGTTTATTGTGCCCAAGAGACCTGCCGTTATTTCATCTCACAAAAGGCACCTCACGTTCTCCCTGCCATGAATCATTCTTTGATGTGCCACACAAATCCGCCGGCCTGCCTATTGAGCAGCACTTTGCTGGGGCAGTGCGATCCATCCAGGCATAATAAATAAGGGTGGGAGGAGAGATAAAAATGAGTTCTGGGACTTTTCTAGTTCATTCTTTTACTGCCATTATTTATATCATGTATGGTGCCTGATAAAGGCTCCTGCCTCTTCCCTATTCTGTTATTTCTCACCACACAGACTGCCCCCTCTGATTGATGGGCCTGTTTAGTGGCTTATTTATTAAGACTGGTCCATATTTTATCATTGAACAAGTCAACACCGTATTTATCTAATAGGGCAAGAGATTGCTTGTTTATTTAATTAGCATTGACTGGTAGTAATTGACTTGTTGTCTATTCTGTGTACATGTGCAATAAACACACTGATAGAAATAGTAAAGAACTGATGAGTTTGAGTTTGAGTTTATTCACAATACCACTTCAAACATTACAATAAACCAGTATGGGTACAAAGACAGACGGGTAGAGTGAATGGGTCCCCCAAAGAAGCTAGAAAAGCTTATAGGTGGGGGCCCATGGTTCATGAAAGGGTAGTGGTACAAACAATGATATTCACAGTAACCATCTGAGACCAGATGGTGACAACATAACATACATACTTAACATTACATACACAAAACATCACATACAACATTACATACACATACAATCATACACATACATCCCAGTAGTCCATGAGGAAAACAGTTTTATATTAGATATAGGTTAGTAAGAGATTGTTTTTTAGTTGTCTTTTGAAGTTGGAGATAGAGGGCAACACCTTGAGGCCATCATCAATCCTGTTTCAAATCTGTGGCCCCTACAGGCAACACTCATACTGAATGCTTGCGCGTAGTGACGACATTTACCTGTAATGAGTGGTTTAGTTCTTTGTTTGGTATGTGTGGAAGATGGGAATAAGACTACACAACCTAGGGTTGAGCCTGTTGACAATTTGAAACATAAGACAGGCATTATGATAAACATTCAGCTCAGCCAGTTTTAGTAACTCAAAGCGGTGAAATAGAGGGTGGGTGGAGGAATTTATCTCTGACCAGGAGAGCCCACTTTTGACTTTTTTGCAAGGATACAAGTTTTTTTAAGATGGCTGGTGAAGGTGTTGCACCATATCACATTACAATAGTTAAGGTGAGGTTCAAATAGAGTTTTGTACAATGTGAGAAGGGCAGACAGAGGAAGGAAATGTCTGATCTTGTAGAACAAGCCAACATACTTGGACAGTTTGTTTACTAGATGGTCTATATGACATTTGAAGTTGAGAGAATCGTCAATGTAGACCCCCAGGAATTTAGTGGCATACACTCTTTTTATTTCCTGGCCATTGATTTTAAACAGGCAGTGATCAATGGTTTTTTTTTTTTTTTTTTCGATTTGAATAAAATGAAATTTGTTTTGCTGACATTTAATGACAGTTTGTTACATTTAAACCAGGAGTCCACTTTGGTTAACTCAGAGTTTACCATGTCTTGTAAAATAAGTGGGTTCCTGTGTGATGTAAACAAATTTGTGTTGTCAGCAAAAATAATTTTATGAAATATTTGGGAGGAATATTGATTGTGAAAAATAATTTTATGAAATATTTGGGAGTAATATTGATTGTGATATAAGAGTGATATTTCACCCTTTACCACCTATACAGCCATACACAATACCTTACCATTACATTTATCTACAGTTTTTATGTACAGTGTTATCATCAGTCGGAACATAGATAGGAAAATATGTATCGTTGTAAACCTGAATGTTAGTCGTCATATAGAAAGAACTTAAATACCCTAAGCATTTCATAAGATTATGTGCCTTTGTGGAAGTGTTCAATATACTGTATGTGTAGCTAAATTGTATTTATATAACTCGTAAAACTCCTTCTGGTATAATAACCATAACCTACAGGATCTTAGCTTTCATGTGTTGCATAGAGAATTTGAAAGGATGGATTGTTTAATGATATGCATGCCATCTGCACTTCTGTGATGTTCATTGACTTCATAGAGAAATTATTACTTCCGGACAAAAATTCATCATAGAAAATAGAAAAACTCCTTCATTTTCATATGAATGGAATCTTTCTGTCTGTAGTGATGTGTATTGAGAGAGGTGTCAGTCAACCACTGCATGTTTCTATTTCAACTCAGATGTGACATTTTAGAAAGGTTGATAAAAATTAGCCTTTTGACTTTAACCTTTTGAGAGAGAGAGTTTGTGTGTGTGTGTCTGTGTGTGTGTTTATTGGGGGAGCCCTGTGTGTTTGGCCTTTTGCAGCCTATGCCTTTTCTCTCTCTGTGTTTGTGTGTGTGTGTGTGTGTTTAAATCTGTTGTCATTGATATTCCTGGGTATAAACTCATGCAGTCTTCCATGAAAGTATGTGTGTGTGTGTGTGGGCTAGTGTGAGCAGTCAGTAAGGTGGTATTAGGCCCTTTCTGGGACACATGGACATGTTTGTGACAGTTTGACATTTCTCATATTCCACCATTTTAGATGCTGCCTCCTCAGCTTCCCTCATGAGCTCCCAACGCCTCTGCTGCGCTCCGCCAGAGACGGTATATTAAGGATCTTTGGCTCCGCCATATAGATACAGGCTGGCCAGTAGCCGTGACGGCTGATATTAAAGCAGCTTTAATAGGCCCAATATCTCTGGTGCTCATTTGACATCCTGTCCTGTTTTTGGGTAATTGATTCTGAGGCTGTGGTGATAAGATGATTAAACACAACAGTGTCATATTGGATTCGTCTTCCATACCTACTTCCTATGTCATACATGTACATGTTTTCCTGTCAAGAATGTGGCGTTTCATCACTATGTAGCTTTATCTCCCTCTTTCTCTCTCTCTCTCTCTCTCTCTCTCTGTCTCTCTCTCCCTCTGCACTGATTACACATGACTTTGCAGTGGGGAATATAGTCTTCAGTAGTGACACAAGCCCCTGAATGAATGCATTCCCAACGCCATCCATCAACCTACCTCGAGAACCTGCCTTGATGAAATGTCATGAGAGATTAAAATAATTGCTTTTCCGGCGCTCTCCTGGCAGAATGAATAGTAATTTTAGGGTCGCCGTCGCCTGTGCTGGGGGGATATTGCTTTCATATTTATCTCTGGAGAGACTGTGTCATCCACCTAACACTTAACACACCCCACCCCCCCGGCAAAGCCGCCTCGCTGGGCCATTAGAGTCGGAGTCACTGAGGCGGACATGGTAGATTGTCTGCCTCCGGGGCAAAGGCTGGTGGGGCTGGAGAATAGAGATGTTAATCTGAGACATGCCCAGCTCATCTGTATAGTGGAAGTAGTGTATGCAAAGAGCGAAGGAAAGCCGGCAAGTATGTCTCTCCTGAGTGGAACCTGGCTCGCCTGTGGAGCTCTCCCATGGCTGAATGCTCTCCACGCATGTGTGTGTTTGGATGAGTATGAGTACCAGGAGTCAGAAGTCGAGACAGGACCAGTCGTCAAAATTCCGGTGTCCACCACTCTAGTTCATCCAAAACAAACAAGAAAAGGGACTCAAAGTGCTAAATACCGGAATTTTCCTTTAACTGTTGGTTAAGGTGTGTGTGTGTGTGTGTGTGTGTGTAGTTGCAGCTGGTGGAGAGTTGATAGGTGAGATGGAGTATGAGGAGGTGAGGAGGACAGATGTCAGTGTGCACTCTGACTAAAGGACTTAACCACAACAGAGAGAGGCCACTCTCAGGCCAGGGCTTTCAATAGAGTCCGACTCAACAGTAGGATCACACACACAAGGATCACACACACAAGGATCACACACACACACACACACACACACACACACACACACACACACACACACACACACAAACACACACACACAGACGAGTGAGCCGTGAGCAATGCCCTGGATTTCCCCTCACTATAGGCTGATATACGGCACAGAGTAAGTTCATGGCCTCTCCCGACCTCGCTGGCTGCCAGAACACCAGCTCTCTCATCCAACCTCTCATGCTTTCCATATGTGGAGCCAGCCCTGCTTAATCAGCTGAGAAGAGCTGAATATGAACCGCATTACTGTACGGCCTCTTATCAGCCTGGCCAGGCTTAGAGCTACACACACCCACACACACACACAGACACACACACACACACACACACACACACACACACACACACACACACACACATACACACACACACGAGTTCACAAGAGTCCGTCCTGCAAAAAGTTTGCCTTCCGCAAAGCAGTTAGGGCATTTCCATACAACAGGGTTAAACACAAGTTGTGTAGTCTCCAGTTATAATTAGCTATATAATGAAACTACTATGAATATTCATAAGAGCATTCCCTTTAGTTAATGTTCCTAATGCTGTTATTATTGGTAGACATGTAGAGTAGCCAGCTTCCCCCGGAGGTCAGTGGCTGGTACTTGCAAATTAATTACTAAGCAAGACAAAATTATTTTCCAAAAAGGTCGTCTAACACACTGAACACCCCCCTCCCTCCCTCCCTCTCTGCCTCCCTCCCTCCTCTCTCTGCCTCTTGCCCCTCTCCCTCTCCCTCTCCCCTGCCTCCCTCCCTCCCTCCCCCTCTGCCCCCTCCCTCCCTCTCTCCTCTCTCCTCCCTCCCTCCCTCCTCCCTCCCCTCTCTTCTGCCTCCTCCCTCCCCTCCCCCTCTGCCTCCCTCCCTCCCTCCTCTCTGCCTCCCTCCCCTCCCTCCCCTCTGCCTCCCTCCCTCCTCTGCCTCCCTCTCTCCTCCCTCCACCCTCCACTCCTCTCACTGCTTGCTCCCTCTGCCTCCTCCACTGCCCCTCCCTGCCTCCTCCTCCCTCTCTCCCTCCCTGCCTCCCTCTCTCCCTCCTCCCTCCCTCTCTGCCTCCCTCCTCCTCCCTCCTCTCCCTCTCTGCCTCCCCTCCCTCCCTCCCTCCCTCTCTGCCTCCCTCCTCCCTCTCTCTGCCTCCCTCCCTCCCTCTCTGCCTCCCTCCCTCTCTGCCTCCCTCCCCCTCCCCCTCTCTGCCTCCCTCCCTCTCTCCCTCTCTGCCTCCTCCTCCCCCCTCCTCCTCCCTCTCTGCCTCCCTCTCTGCCTCTCTCCCTCCCTCCCCCTCCCTCTCTCCCTCTCTCCCTCCCTCTCTGCCTAACACAGCCGGCTGCACAGTAAGCGAAATGAGAAATGTCTCCTTGTGAAATTGAGCCCAGAGTCAGTGAACAGAAACACCATTAGGAGAGAGCCAGTCTGTAGCACTGCAGATGCCTGCCTTGGAGTGGGAAGAAATGGGTGCTAGATTATATACAGAGCTGTATCATGGTGTGCCTTTTGTTACGGTGCATTATGCTCTTTAATTATTGATTGCGTAACCACCAGATTGTTTGCCCTCGGTAGGATACAGCATCGGCATGTGCTGTTTGTGTCCAACAAAAGGAAAAGAGAGTGAAATGTCATCTGGCCTTCAATGACTAAGAAAATCAATGACTTCCTTTAGTGGAAAACCTCTTTCCTGCCCTCAATTAATTTCCTCAGTCTCTCTGGATTGTAGCCACAGAGGGATCAGTCTTTTTTTGTTTCTTTTTTTCTTTGTTCTTGTGAGGTTCTTTTGAACCGGGACTTTGGCTGGCTTGAAGGAGCAGTTTGATTAAAGTTTTTTAAAATAGAGAGTGGCTTCTGGAGCAACACACACACACACACACCATGCTAAAACATTCAGTGGTGGCATAGCTTTTCATCTCCCTGGGCTGTGCAGGACCGCCTGCCTCCTCGTCTCACATGGAGGTGTGAGGAGAGAACAGGAGAGGAGAGGACAGGAGAGGACAGGAGAGGAGAGGACAGGAGAAGAAAGGCGCTGTGGGAACAGAATCACATTAGAGCTCTGACAAAGAGCGTCACCTTCGTAAGGGTATAGAGCCTCCCGGGCACAGCAAGGCAAAAAAAGGTCTCACGTCTGAATGTGTCAGCTGCCTTTTAAAGCTGACTCTACTTTTGTTGGCAAGGGCCCTGTAATTCTAACGCAACAGCAATCCAGGCTGGAGCTGCTAATGTGTTTTGTGTGTGATTGTTACCCATTACCAAAGATATTACCCACAAATACCACCGGCATTAACGCCACAGTGGAACAGATTGTTGTCTTCCTTCTAGGGGCGAGGTATAGCGCCACCTTTAGGATGGGAGATGCTATTGATGCCAAACAGCTTGGTGCCTGGGCCACTGTCTGCTGCCTCCTCCCTCGTCCCTGATGAGCCCCATTTGTCAGACGGCATGATGGATTTCAATCTGAAATAGAAAGGGGAAAGGCTGCAATGACAAGAACGACTGCTCCTTGCGAGCCACTCAGCACACACTGCTCATGGTGTACATGCACTGGAACACTGGACTGAGATTGTGTTTCTGTCTGACCTCTACAATTTACCGTTAGACCGATCAAGCTGTAGATTTACGTTTCCAAAACAAAGTGCTGCTAGCCTGGCGAGCCAGACCCACATTAAAATGTAGGGTCTGGGCACTCACCGTTCGCAGTGCTCAGTCCGAGGGGCGGGATAATCAGTTGTCTTTCAAATTCCCTCTGCACCTAATAGGACCTTAATAGGATATTTGTTTTCAAGTAGCAGGAAATTCAAGCCAAACCGTTGCAACTCTGCCATCAATCAAGCCCACCAAACGAGTCTATACACGATTTCATTGGCCTGATTAAGTTTAGATTTCTGGAGCTCACAAGCCAACGGAGAGTTGCTAGACTAGCCCTGGCAGCAAATGTAATTTGCTGCCGCTAGGGGCGCGTCTAGATTTCTAGGCTAAAGTGCTGCACTATTTGCCTGAATCACCAGTTTCACTAAAAAGGACACATAGGTCAACCAACTCAGTGTTTAAACCTTCATGGTCTTCAGCAGGGAGAAAGGGAATCTCCGTAACTCTGCATGGGGGATTGGATCCTGCAAATAGTGCTAATTTCGTAATGTCTGTCACTGTAATCTGCATTAGAAGATCTCATAGTAGCATTGAACATCTAACACCTTTTATGTCTCTGCGTGCCTCTGCTGCCCTGTGTGAGAGCACAATGTAGGATCCCTGAGTTTGACCGCCTCAATGACCGCCTTGTTGCCGTCTCCTGAATGGCGGTGTCCTGAGCAGCATTTCCACTGCTGAGTGTAATCTGGACTCCGCACTCTGCTGTAGGTTGGGCTCTGGCGTTCGCTGGGGTCCAGTTCCAGTGTGTGCACATTTGGCAGACCCTGCCTCTGCACTTAGGAAACACCGTCTGTCCAACACAGTGCAGCAACAGACCCCTCTGATTACATAAGAACAGAGAGATTTAAAACAGACCTAGTAAGACAGAGTATCTTGAAATGGGTTGAGGGGAATGATCTATTGTGTGTGTGTGTGCGTGCAAGCAAGCCTGCGTGCGTGCGTGTGTGTGTGTGTGTGTGATTATGTTAATGCTCTGACTGTGCATAGGTGTGTGTGTGTGTGTGCCCAGCAGAGGCGGACTGAGTGTTTATGAATGTGAGGTCCTGTGTGGTGGAGAATAGTGTGGATGTGGAGGAGTAGCAGGCGAGTGGAGGGCCAGACGGGACAGGAAAGGCAGACACTTACATAAGCAGAGCAGTGATGGTCCAGAGGAGCCAACTCCTCACTAGCCTCCCCCACACTGAGTCCAAAGCACGTCTCCCAAGACCCCAGGAAGCATGCAAGCACACATGCACATACACACACACACACACACACTCGCACACACACACACACACACACACACACACACACACACACACATACACTCCGCACACACACACACACACACACACACACATACACTCGCACGCACACACACACACAAACACACACACACACACACATACACACACGGTCTGGACACGGATCAAATTAGCGCCCTGCTTCCCTGAAGCATATTTAGACTCAGTGTGGCATATAAGAAGGCAAAGGGGAAGCCCAGCCCAACTTGTCCTCTCAGTCTTGTCAGGGTAGTGTTGTAAACAGGACTACAAGTTCTCAGTCTTGTCAGGGGGTAGTGTTGTAAACAGGACTACAAGTTCTCAGTCTTGTCAGGGTAGTGTTGTAAACAGGACTACAAGTTCTCAGTCTTGTCAGGGGTAGTGTTGTAAACAGGACTACAAGTTCTCAGTCTTGTCAGGGTAGTGTTGTAAACAGGACTACAAGTTCTCAGTCTTGTCAGGGTAGTGTTGTAAACAGGACTACAAGTTCTCAGTCTTGTCAGGGTAGTGTTGTAAACAGGACTACAAGTTCTCAGTCTTGTCAGGGGTAGTGTTGTAAACAGGACTACAAGTTCTCAGTCTTGTCAGGGTAGTGTTGTAAACAGGACTACAAGTTCTCAGTCTTGTCAGGGTAGTGTTGTAAACAGGACTACAAGTTCTCAGTCTTGTCAGGGGGTAGTGTTGTAAACAGGACTACAAGTTCTTAGTCTTGTCAGGGTAGTGTTGTAAACAGGACTACAAGTTCTCAGTCTTGTCAGGGTAGTGTTGTAAACAGGACTACAAGTTCTCAGTCTTGTCAGGGTAGTGTTGTAAACAGGACTACAAGTTCTCAGTCTTGTCAGGGTAGTGTTGTAAACAGGACTACAAGTTCTCAGTCTTGTCAGGGTAGTGTTGTAAACAGGACTACAAGTTCTCACTTCAACTTCTTTCTCTCCTTCCCCCCCCAAAAAAAATGGCCAACCATAGCATAGCAGCTCCACGGTGAATTCATAAGGTTCGTCATAACTTCCATTTAGCCTGGAGATTTGTAATACTTCTTAATGGCTGCTAATGATGTTTGGCTTGCCTGTTCGCTCAAATGGGATTAAGAAGTTGAGTGGGCAAGCTATTAAACACCCATATGCTGGATGGAATAGCTTTACTGCGGGCAGAAAAACAGGGTGGCTCTTAGTGCGCTGCTGGTAGCTGCTCTGTATTTATAGAGCGCGGCAGGGGTGAGTAATTTGGCAGAGTGCCTGCTCTTCGATCGCCAGATTTACAGGTCCCCTCCGAGACCCGTGCAGGGCTGAAGACGGTGGATTTACGGCCTCCTCCCCAGCACTTCCTCCAGACAGCACAGGACCCTCGCTGGCCCCCTATCTGATCTGCGACTCTCACGCTTCCCACCGCAGCCTGCTCTTTCTCCATTTTTTCCCCCTCTCTCCCTCTCTATCTCTCTATCTCTCATTCCCTCAGTCACCCCCCACCCCTCCTTCCCTTCCCCCCCCCCTCTCTCTCTCTCTCTCTCTCGCTGTTGGACCTCTCGCTCCGTCTCTTCTGCTGGGTCAGACACACAGACAGCGGACGGCAGCCCCAGCCCTGACCTTGTCGTGTAGCGGCGCTGTCACTCTGACAGGCTCTACCTGCCACTTCTGCCACGTTGTGCGAAAGGGGGGGGTGGCATTCCCGTGGAGGGGAGAGGAGAGGCGCGGGAGGAAGAACTGGTGGAGTGGAGGAGGAGGAGGAGGAGGAGGAGGAAGAGGAAGAAGGAGAAGAAGAAGCAGGGATTGGGGGGAATCAGAAGAAAGAGAGGACTAAGAGAGGAGCGGAAAACTGTAGACAGGGACAGATGAGTTGCTCGGTGTGGGGCAGTCCACGCTGCACCTCTCCTTCTCTCGCGCGTCTTGGAAGACTGGACTCACAAGCCCTCAATGGACCTGAACTCCAACCTAGGTGGGTGGCATGTGTGCTCATTGCACTCGTCTTCAGCCATGCTGTCAGGCGGGAACAGGTGTGAGCATGTGCGAAGGTGTGTGTGTGTGTTGTGTAGATGGAAGGGGGAGTAGACAATGAATGCTCAGAGGCTTCCTTATTGGTAGACTTTTGGGAAAGGAGAAGAACTGTCTCCATGATAAGATTCCCAACATTGACTTCCATTTGAAAGTTTGTATTTGCCATTGTAATTTCATGATGTATTTGATTTAGTGCCTTATGAATCCATCAGAGTCTTTTTGTTGTGTTGATCCAGGTCTTCTCATCTTCTCACTCAGATTGAGTTGATATACTTTGGTGTGTTATGCTAGATTGCTTGAAATGAATGAGAAATGGTTCTTGAGATATGAGGTTTACTCTCTTTCCCTGAATGGTATTTTAGAAATCTCTACAATTTACTAAAAAACTGGGCATGAAACTTCATAGTCCTCCATATTCAGTAGCCGGATCATAAACACTCTGGCTTTGATTTTATGTGTCTTCACATATATCAGCAAGACTAGAATCCATAAAGAATGGCTCTTATGGCTTTAACAGTGGATTACACATCTGGCTATGTTTGCGCACACAGCCCACGCTCTTGAAGCTGTCCAGCACTAAGGCGACAGATGGTAGAGACAGAACACCGAGTTCTTCTCTTTTTTTCTCCATGAAGTTATTCTACATGCTTTTATTAAAGGGCCAAAAACACAAACATGTCCATTCTTCCCACGGCTTGCTCTGGCCCTTTGTCAGCCAAACGAGAGCACAAGGACTTGCCACTGGACAGAGAGAGAGCACCACCACAGGGGTTTCCAGCCAAGAATTGATCAGATTAGTAGATGACATGAATATAATCTCTCTGAATGCTGTCCCTAACCTCTAAAGGCTGCTGGAGTCCAACTGCTGCTGGCTTGAATCCATGTGAGACAGGAAGTGAGCTGTACTGTAGTGTTTACTTCTTCTGCCAAACCGGACCAGCTGATTGGATCAGTCAGGATGGTGCAGTGATTTTCTTGTCATCATGAGGTCTGTGAAAATCAGATCCCAGTTAATCAATGTGTCATTGCTACATTGTGTGCAAAGGCAGATCTGGCCTACAGCATTACTGAACTGAAGTTTATTTTAGTTGGTTCAAACTATTTTACCCATAGAAAAATCAGTGGATTCATATGCAACTTTTTTTCCACACATACCTTTCACTTACACATTTTCTGCAGTATACTTGCAGTTTGTTGCCAAAACCAAACTTTCATTATAATTTCTGTTCAGTCTGATTGACTGTTTCTGGGATTCATACAATGCACGTAAATGTTGAAAAACTATGCCATCATGGCAAATTTAGAAACCGTTTTAGATTTCATGGGAAACCCACATATTGCACTAGTGCAATACATTGATTCGATTTGCTCCACACTCCACACAAGACCTGTTGAATCAGCCTGAGCATGTGCAGATGCACGGCTGCACTATCATCAATGGCAGCCGATTGTTTTCCTCCCTGATAAACATCAGTGTTTCCCATACATTGACTTATTTGTGGCGGCCCACCACAATATCAACATTGACCGCCACACAATGATTTTCCAGGTTGTACTAAAATGTGCTTAAATCTGGTTAGCATCATAACCACACTGTGCTAATTGTTAAAAACTGTTGCATTCAAGTTAATTCTGCAAACCAACCACCACAAATGGAATTCAATTATGTGGGAAACACTGAACATGTAAACATCTCCCATTTCCCACCAATAGTGAAGAAGCTCACTTTGTAGCTCACTTTGTTTCCTCTGGCTGTTTAAGCTCCCAGTTTGGGAAGAAGGAGAAAAAACATTTGCTCAAACTGAGAATGTTCAAACTGTTGCATATGCAAGTCATTAAGTACTGTGTGTGTACTTTAACAAAGTAACATTTAATGCCATGTGGTAAATACAAATACTGTAATAAGGAGACCATTTTTCTATGTTGAAAATGACATACATTTTGTTCTAAAACAAGATTAGGGTATTTGGGATCTTTTTATGCTCTGTGTGTACAGACATAAATACCTTATGAGGAGCATTCATATCATTTATTCCAAAACATCGCTATCAAAGAATGTTTAAAGGAGAATTCCGGTGTGATATTGACCTAAAGTGTATCGAAACATGATACCGAGTGTGAACGTATGTCTCATAGCCCATCTCGGCTTGTCCCCTGCACTCCAAAATCTGGCACTAGTTAGCCGATGCTACCAACATCTTTTTTCAATAGTGGTGCTTCGCATCGGGCTAGCCATGCAAATAAATCACTGTTTTACACCCATTTACGAGGCTCAATGTATCTCCACACTTCATTGGTAGACTTCCGAGGGCCCTGACATTTAAAAGCGAGACATTGAGAACTTTGAAAAGCACTGGTAGTTTACTTACAAGGCGATTTATACAGACAGTATCTTCCGGGTTTAGCGTTTGCAGCCATCTTGAATTTAGTCACGATAAGTTGAGCAACGAGTAAGAATGAACAGGTATGATAAGGGATCAGATTCCAAAAATAATTCAGTGGAAATGCATGGATTCCAGTTGCTGCTACTGGAAGAAACTGGAATCCATGCATTTCCACTGAATTATTATGTAGCGGTTTTTGATTTGATGGGGAAAATCCATATGGCACCCAGAGACATCATTGTGTCCAATCCATAGATGTGCAGGATGTATGAGTGGATGGCTAATGCACCTACAGCATGTTTATGTGTGTTAGCTACAAGTGTTTGTTTTGGGAGCATGACTGTGAGCAACTGTGCAACATTGCCCATGTGACTGTGATTGTCTGAAAGGGGGAGAGATAAGTGGTGGGGGTTCTGTTAAGCACATTGACAAAAATAAAGGATGACATCATGGGGTGTGTTTTGGCTGGCTGAGTCTCGGGTTGGCCTGGTTCCCCTCTGTCAGCACTTTTTTCAGCACTCCAATTTGATTCTCTCATAGTCGCTCTTTTTCCCTATCTTCTCTCTCTCTTTCTCTCTCTCTCTCTCTCTCTCTCTCTCTCTCTCTCTCTCTCTCTCTCTCTCTCTCTCTCTCCCTCCCTCTCCCTGTCTCACTCTCTTGCTCTCTCTGTCGTGCTGTTCCAGGCTTTAGGCAGGGTTGCTGCGCTCGGCAGCTTTCTGTCAGAGCAAACAAGGCAGATGTAGGCTGGCAAGGTGGACAGGGGCACCCCGGGCGTCCAGCACAAACAGGCTTATCAGGCCCATCTGATGGCCGGCCGCCGGACACGGCCCTGGAGCTGTCACAACAGGCAGGGGCTTCCGCTGGCGGCCGGGCAGGCGGCGGCTGGCGGGGGGTTATTAGGCCCTGCGGTCAGGCCCCAGGGCTCCCACACAAACACACGGGCTCCCCATAGAGACCAAGAGCAGTGGGGCGTGGAGCAGCAGAGGAAGGGTTTTCATTTCAGCTACAATTGGGTTGCTAATTTACTGAAAATTACAGCAATCGCAGCACATTTAGTTACTGCATTTTTTTATATATATATATAAAATGTGTCCTTAAGGATGCCAAGGATGGTAGTGCCAAAACAGATAAACATGTTTTTGTTTATGCTGTGATATTTGTTTTTTAATATCTCCATGTAGAGGAAAGGGTATAATTTAGCATCTGTTTCAGTTGTAAAACTGGGATGATCAAGTCAAATCCATTTGAAGCAGCTGTAGAATTTGATATTATTGTTATTCAAGGCAAACTGTTCATTTATATGTATTGGCGCTGTCAAAGTGGTTAATGCTTAGTTATTTATTTCACACATGACTGCTGCATAGTGTTTGTTTTGACGGGGGCTGTCACTTTCTGGATGTGTGCATTTTAGCTCTATGTGTTGTATGTCAATCTCACCTTCCGTGTTCCCAGCCAGTGCTGTGGGAATGATTGATGGTTTACCCTGACAGCTTCTATCCTGGGGCAGCACGCTGTGTATTCTTACATTTTGAGATTTGCAAATGAAAATAAGAAAATCAGCCTTAGAGTGTACTGAAATGTTTGTGTCAGTCCAACTGACACTGACTGACTCCGTCTCTCGCTCTCTCTCTCTCTCGCTCCGTCTCCGAGTGTGCATCCTGGCATATGTCTCCCTTCCTGCCACTGTTTGTGTCTCCTATATATAGCTGGACAGAAACCTTATATCAGTGTATAATGGTTTACAGCCAGGGAACGTGACCGCGTCTTGTTTGGGTAGGTTTTTTTCCATTGCTCATATACTCGTAGTCTCACATTTCAAGTCGGTTTCCACAAGCAACACATTTCACATCTTACTTGGTCATTATGAGGCTTTTTGTTTTGAGCCCTTTGAGATTAATCAGAATTGTCCACTTCAAATCACTTTGCTTATCTTTTAATGCAAAATAGATATTTAGTGATTTGTGATGTGTTGGTGATAAGTGGCTATTTATTAGCTGTATCCAGTGTTCCAGGTTCTGTGAATCTCCATCTCTGAACAGAAAGTTGTCAGACTCTGAGCTACTGAGATTGCAGTTGAGGGGAGCTGCATGTCTCAGAACAGGTGTAGGTTGGGCTTCTTCCATGTGAGCGTGACGGGGGTTTCCGGCAGAGCCCTCCGCTGTGAAGCTGGATATCACACAGGAGATCCTTCACAAACGATAACAGTCTGAAACTCTGCAACTGCCACCTCAGGTGTGATGCTGGATACAATGTGGAACACATAGAGATGTTCTTTTTCTCACGTGGATTTTGGAACAGGAGTTTTTACCTTTGTTACAGACGGCATGTGATCTGCGAGTCATTGAATGTGGATATGTTTGTCTGGACCCAAACAAGCGGAAACGTCTGTATGTCTCTAGAGAGTATTGGAATGTGTCTTGGGCTGTGATAACTCCTGATGTTTCCAAACACATGGGGCTGGTTGCCTAGGCAAAGATTAAGACCACATCCTTTGTCTGATTTGCATTTGGCATCGAGCAATCCAGTTGAAATACAGCCTTGGTCAGACACCAGTCTTGACTCTTTGTCTGGGAAAACTCCTACTCTTCCAAGTTTTCTTCATCTTAGCACTGAGGAGCAACCTGCTTCTATTCAGTTGGAGAAGTGCAAATCTGGCATTAAAGATTATATTTTGAATATTTGATTAATTCATTGCCAGGGGGCTTAAATCAGGCCATGGATATCTACCTCTTTGTCTGCTGTAGCTACAGCAACACTTAGGTTTTTCCTAACCCAAGCAAACCATGGCACCATTAATATGTAGATTGATTTTGCATGTTCGGAAGGAGGATATTTTCCCACAGCTTTTAAAAGGTGTAATGGATTTTATAAGTGTTCTTAAGGCTGGTTGGTGCCACAGCAGGAAAATTGCTTCAGCTGGACATGCTGGATGGCTTCAAGCAATGAGTTGACGTGTGAGCCTGAAAGCGCATTTCTGTGGAATTTAATGTCTCGTTGGGAGGGGAGGCAAACCCTGCCAGATTTATTATTTGGTTTATAGATTGTGTTCAATTACGTGTGCACTGTCAAGCTGGAGATTTACTGAGGCCATGTATGCTCCTCTGGCAATATGTTGCAATGGCAGGAACAGTTGCCCACCTCATACCTTCAGAAGGCTGCTGCCAGAATAGCATGCCTGCAGAATGTATGGCTGCAGTTGTTGTAGAGGTGTTCATATAAAACTTAAACATACCAGGCAACAAAAATAAATATTTGATACAGTTCTATCCATGGTGGTTTTGAATAGAACTGGAGAGAGGGAGGGAGGAAGTCCCATGCCCGGTCATTTCCATGTCCGATGGCCATGCCAAAAGCCAGAACTATACTCAGTGGCCTGCCGCCCAGCTATTCTCATGGAGTCCAACATGTGCTCACTTCCACTGTAATATTAACAAACTAGCCAATTGGGCATTAATTAGGTTCCACACCACCGATCATGCATCAGGAAACTGTTGTGCCTTAAATGTGTTCCATTAGCTAGTCTTTACTAAGAGAACAGCTGCATGTCTTAAACACTTATGCTAGGGCACGGTCACAACTCTTTAATCGTCTCGCAGGAACCGATGAAGCTGTCAGTGGACATTTAAAGGTCATATCATGACTTCATGGCTTCTGTAGGGACATTGTAATGCCTGGCCACAAGCAGGCCCTTATTGTATGGATGAGCCATCAGCGGTGGCGGGACTACACCTGCACTATTAACCCTTAAAGGTGTAGGTTTTTGAACATTCTAAGTTCCGCAACAATTGAAGGTTCTAAAATTGTATGTTGAATTCAATGAACCCAGATATTCTTTAGAACGTTCATTTCTCAACATTTGGTACTCCTTTAAGGGTTAACACACATGTGTATATGTAAGCATATGTTCAACTGCAATATACTCAGAGACTCAGTGAACTTGCATGTCATCACAACAAACTACTCTCTTATAGCCATAAGAGAGGCAACCTGGAGCATGGTACCACAATATGGGCTGAGATTTTCTTTTTCTTAACAGCCCCCAGTTAGATA
This sequence comes from Alosa alosa, assembly GCF_017589495.1. NCBI lineage: Eukaryota > Metazoa > Chordata > Actinopteri > Clupeiformes > Clupeidae > Alosa > Alosa alosa. The sequence goes on from NC_063200.1 coordinate 8,857,964, forward strand.
AACAGGTCAGTGAAGGTGATCTCATGGCACGTGAAGCTTTCATCTGTGCCGAGGGGCGTGCTGTGCTTCAGGGACATCAGTTGCTCTCGGTAATCAGAGCTGATGAGGCTGGCTCTGCCAGAACAGTTGAGGATTGTGACAAGATTAAACTGATCACTGCGTTGCTGACAGATTGCCAAGGCCTGGTGGCTCCAACACCCATTATGTCATCAACAAGAGCTCTTTCAGAGCAGCACACACATATACTTCAGTATATGTGTGTGCTGCTCTGAAAGAGTTTATTATGTCCCGGAAACAAATCTGCAGCTGACTGCTGTGGGACTGATCTGTGATCAAAATAGATAATCATTCACTTCAGTCAGTGGAAGGCATAATTATGTTGATACTTAAACATTTTGCTTTCATTTTTCTATTTTGCATGCCTCTCATTCTTTCTATCTTTCTTTTTAAAAGTGGGGAGGGGGTTTGGGGGCGGTGAGCAGTCACATCGCTCACTTGTTTTGTTGTTGCTGTGTTGCTGCAGTGACTTTTGGCTGGAGGAAGTGTGGTTTAAATTTGCTACTGAGTTACGGTCGTGAACCCAGCGACCGCGTAACTGTACACTTCCTAGCCAGAATCCATGCTCTCGCTGGCACAGGGGCACCGTCAGGGGCTGAGTGGTGTCCTATTTTGTCCTGAAGAGTTTATTATTGTCCACGATTGGGTGCAGTGATTCTTCCCTTTTGGGTTCCTTCGGCCCAGGTGGGACAGTCCAATGTAAAACAGCCCATGTGACCTCTCACCCCTGACCTGACCTCCGATTTTTGCTCCGCTTCAATTGGTATCGAATGGGCATTGTGGCTCCTTCTGTTACAGGACCGTGGAGTTGGGCACAAAGAGTACTTGGAGCCAGTAGAGACAGTCTCCTGGAGGCCCCCATGTTAGCATGTGTGTTGACATGAACCTGTGTGTGTGTGTGTGTGTGTGTCTGTCTGTCTGATGAACCTGATCTGCTCCATGGCCCAGTCCTCAGAGGAGCAAGTGTAAGTGAACGTCGCAGACGCACAGGCCAAGGGATTAACCATTCATGAAGTCAAGCTAGGAGACAAAAAACCTGGAAGTTTATCTACATCTGATACAGTAGGAATGTCAGCCATCTTGTCAGTTCATTCACTGGAATACTCCTCAAATATTAGCTCAGTGGAGGATGACATTGCTGTCAAATTATGGATACTTGGATTGTCTTCAAGTTTTACACAAGTATGAACTACGAGATTTGTGACCTCCAGTTGAGTGACGATTGAAATGGATTTCAACTTGTTAACAAATGTATTTGCAAGAGTTCTGGGATGTATGATAATCTTTTAATGTTCCCAACATTTGAATGTGTAAAAAACCCACAGCTTCCCCTCCTTTTTTGTCAGTCTTTGGGCTCAGCAGTATTCACTCAGAAATGTAAACTTTGGAAGTGTTTAATCCCTGCCCTTATGCAAGCATGCCCTTGTAAGGGGGAGCATTCCATGTTGCTGTGCATCGGTTTATATTGGCCGCGGCATGGATCCTGTAAGACAAACAGCGCGAGCCTCTGTTTTGTTGGGAGCCGGCCCAGCAGAAGAGCCGTCGCAGTAGCCATGAGGCAGAAGTAACAGCTGAACAATCACGTCCCATTCACCAGCAGCTTGTTTTTACCTCCGTCAGCGCAACCAGCACTCTCCTTCCCTTCTGTTTTCGGAGCACACGGTGTCCAGGCCCCCTCGCGTCCCTCTCCCATCACTCCCCCTGACCATTATACGGCTCCGTGCTCATTTTCGCGCAAATCTGTTGAGTGCACAAATTGTAATGCCGCTCATATCTGTGTGGGTCTCATTCTGCAGCTAAGCATTAGCCATCTTGTGTACATTACACAGTGTAGAGGTGGTCTCGGGTCGTGACTCATTGACCAGCACAGTGATTTACTGCTGAGTGATTTATAGTGGTCAGTTGCGTGTAGAGGGGAGTCAGGATCAGAGTTGATGGTGTACCAGCAGAGGGTCAGTGGAGCTGTGTTTCATCTCTGCTCTTCAGAGAGGCCGCTGGACTCTGGGTGAGATCTCCCTATTGTTTCCTTAACAAGGCTATTCAGAGGAGTGGGAGTAGCTCTCATTTTCCCCTCCCTCCCACCCTCCCTCTTTACCCCCCCCCCCTCCCTCTACCCCCCCCCCCTCTCTCTCTCTGTCTCTTTGTCTTTCTCTCTCTTGAGCTCAGTTACTCAGGGCCATGCTATCACAAGCACAGTCTTCAGGCCCGTAGTCCTCAGGAGCACACAGCCCTCCCGCACACTTACTGTGTCTCTATGCTGAGGCCTCTCTGGCTGGAGGAGGTGGTGCAGTGAGAGCTCTCGGACATGGAGGTAGTGCAGCCGCCTGTTCACTCACTAACTCAGTATGGACTAGTATCAGACATGCCATCCTCTACTCCAGGTAAGGACAGACAGTTGCTTTACTTAAACTATGTGTGGTTATGTATGGATTGCTTGTCTCTAAAGCTAGATAGTCACATATTGTGTATGTTTAATAGTTGCATCTTCCATTGTATCTTCCATCTTCCATGCCATTGCATTGCAATGTGATACGTTTATTAGCACTTAGTCTGTTGTTCAGTTTATTCAAAAGACATAAGATGAGTGTAGCTAGGTGCAAGTTTGTTAACTGACAAAGTACTGTTAGGTTGAAGGAGAGCCCAGAGTGAGCAAACATGGGGTGCTATGTTGGGGTGAAAGCAGGAGAGCCTCCCCAAGTCCCCTTTTTCTGAGGACAGTTATTTATGACTCTCCACTTCTGAGAAAATTCCCAGACCCTCATTAACCACAGCTTGTCACTACATGTGCTACTGCCAGGTGACACTGCCACACACACACACACACACACACACACACACACACACACACACACACACACATACACACACACAAACCACACACACACACACACTCTCACACACACAGGCAGGATCACACATGTTCATTCACTATCTTATTATGAGAAGAATTGTGAGTATGTATAGATGGTATGAGCACACACATTAGTCATGGGAGAGCGTACATGCCTGTGTAAACAAATGTGTTGAATACAATATGACTCTCTTTGCTTGTGAACACACATTCCATAGCAGGAGGGACCTAGACTGTGTCTTAAAGTAGCACAATAGGAATTCCCGTTTTCATCCGTTTTCAGCATACTGGGCAGTGGGTACCCAAGTAGGGTCCTGCTCTTACCCGGAACAATAGAGTTACGTAGTGCAATCAGCTGTTCGCTGTGCGCTTTGCCAATGTTAGAGATCCATTATCCTTTTTTTGAGTCAGTGTTACAACAAAATGGGTTTGAAGCCATTATTTTAAGGTAAAAGAAGTACATTGTGTTACTTTAACTGTCAAGGAAGTGGAACATGTGTTTTGTCTATTTAGGGCAAACAATGCAGTGAGTAATTGTCCATTTTCCTGCCACAAACCGCTGCTTCCTCTCTATGTGGCGAATGTTTGAATTAAGGTCTTTGTTACATGCGGAAGAGTACAATAGTTGCCACAAGAAAGATCTTGGGGCTGATTTAAATACCTCTTGCAGATATTAGGTAGATAACAAAATGCATGTTGGTTAATTGACATCTGTGAAGGGGCTAGAAGAAGCAGGAGAGTGGTATATGTTGACAGATATTCAGAATACTTGGGGAGGTCATAAATGTGAGGGTGAAGTGGACTTTAAAAAGGGGCCTGGGTATTGGCACACAATTGCAGCACAGGAGAGCTCTTTGTTGTGTTCCACCTGGACGAAGCTCTAATAGACACCTGGTCACTTATTAAGCACAGTGGAACACATCTGATCTCTGACAGGCACACACACACACACACACACACACACACACACACACACACACCACGCACATACATTCACACACGTACACCAAGTAAACAGAACAGGCCTGAGGCCATAGTTTTAGAGAGCTGTTGAAGCGAATCTAAGCAATAGTTCTTCCTTTGTTTGCTCAGCTACAGTTCTCAGTAATTGAGTTGTCTGTATAGTTTCTCAAGCATTGGCATAGTGGTTGATTTTCTAGTTAAGAATGAACACAAGAATGAAATTAACATGTTTCATTCTATAGCTGCCTCTATTGGAGCTGATCTGCATGAGACCTTTTAAGGGTTCTATTCAGATGTTCACCCATGTGGAGGCTAAGTGGCTACTGCAGGAGCTCTGAGTGCTGAATGTCTGTTGCTATTGGCGTCTTTGCTGAAGGTACTTTAGCTCTGGCCCCCACCGCCGCCCATCACGATTGGCATTTTTACAGAATGCCTCGGAGAAGTTCCACAGGTCTCCATGGTAACTGAGCATTCTTAGGCTTGAAAGGGGGCAAGGCAGTATTGGAGATTCCACCACAGGTTCAGTTTGCTCCCTGACTGTGTTAAATCCCTCGCTAAAAGGGCACCATAGGAAGCAGAGGACAGCTTCCACTGGATACATAATCCTTGTCCTTTAGAGGGGATTTGTGCCCCGACCTGAACCTCACTCCTGCACTCCTTGGCTGTCCTCTGAACTCCAACATAGTGCCTTGCCTTGCACTTTGTCTCTTTCCACTCCAGAGATCTCCCCTCGTGTTACATTGTTTGGGTACATTACCTGCATAGTGTCCTACCCTTGATTGGCAGTGGGCTTTGACAGGATTAGTGCTCTTGAACAATGGCGGCTTATCACTGGTCTCCAGCAGGTGGGATGAATGCACTCAGGTCTCCAATTGCCCCAGCTTTTGTCACCTGGGTCGTGCTCTATCTGCACTGTTTTGTGATTTGGCTTTTAATGGCCAATCTGGTGCTTTATGGCTCCGCTTGATGGGGGGAGAAATGAGTGCACTGATTGCGCTCCCCTTTGGTTAATGGCCTCGGCTTATTGTCACAATTATTTCTGTTCTTTTAAGGGCCGATTTTCACCTCACTCAAAGCACTGGCTCGTTCCGCCAGCTGAGCTCTTGGCATTATCAGGTTTTAATTCTCGTTTTATGCGAGCTCCAAACATATGGTGCTAATATTACAAGACGGCTCCATTAGACAGCTGTAGGAGTACACAGACAGCATATCCATCATTTTCTGGACCATTTCAGAACGTATTTATCTTAATCCCTCCCGCCATAATTCATCATGTTATGCAGTGTGGGCAGGAAGTGGACCAGTGCTAGTACTGCAGGCTTGGCTAAGTCCAGAACTGATCCCCGCTTTATTGATCCAGTTTAGAACGCAGTCGACCATATTCCTGTCTTCCATCAGTTGGAGAAACTGTCAGTTTCCATGTGATGGCCCATTCATCATCAGGCTGGTGTTTTGCCTTTTGCCATAAAGCATATATACAGAGACAACTACTGTTATATGCACGTGTTAACAAGCTGTGACACCAGTGTGGGGTGTAGAGGTACCTGGGTATGGTGCACTGTGAAGTATGCCTCCGGTGCAGTTCAACACAAGAGACGTTGTACAAGGGACACGGTCTGCTCTGTGGCTTTGACAGTATATTGTATGTCATGCTTATTAGCATTGGAGCACAATAAAGGCCGGTATTGTGTTCTCTCCCCTGAAGCCTCCGCTGCCTCCTATTAGGACTGTTTTAGCACTATGTAGGTATGTAGGTCTTATTCAGCACTATGTAGGTCTTTTCGGCACTATGTAGGTCTTATTCAGCACTATGTAGGTCTGTCTCCTAGTGTGACACGTCTCAGACTTCGCTCTATTCTTCTTTCTTTTAGCAAAAGTATTTAGAGCTCCACCAACCTCCATGTTGTCTAACACCAATTGTGCTCCATGTGTCTGACATGAGAAAAAGCTTAGCGAGGCTGCAGGTTCTGCTATGAAGCCATCAGTCATTCAAGGCACATTAGCCTTTGCTATTTGTGTTTTTGTTTAGTTTTGTTTTGTTTGCAGCTTGCGCATCCCTTGGGCTTAGCCAGCCATTGTCAGGCCTGTGTGCATTTCAAATGAAGCCGGAGAAGTGACTAAGCACCCTGGGACCAGCAGAGTGAGTGGGGGCTCACAGTAAACAGCCTGCCCCATTCTTTAACCATGGCAACAGCAACACAGCACAGCACAGCACCAGAGGCCAGGCCATCAGGATGCTCTGGTGTAGTCTCTGCTCCAGGACCAGGGGCCGCTCACCATGACAACGGGACGTTTTTGAAAACAGTGTTTTTTTTCCCGTAGTGTTTTCAAATAGTCCAGCATCAACGTCAACATTTTCAGAACTTTTCCACGACGCCGGCAGTTTAGGAGACTGAAACCGATAGCTTTTGAAACCGGCTTCCGAAGTGGGAACTTTTGAAACCACTGGCTAACTTTCGCCATGTAGATGCCTGTAGGTGTGAAGCCGGCAACTTTATGACGACATAGCCCCACCTCTCAACTCAGCCACGGCACTCGACCTGACATGTTGCTTGTCAAAACAAACCAAACCATTTATTTATCATATTAAAATGTTTTTCTTTCCCCTGTCATGATTTATGTGCACAATGTAGCCTATCAGCTTTTAGTGGCTAAGTTAGAAGCATACGTTAGCTTAACTTAGTTAAACATTAGCTTACTGCATGTTAGTGTTTTCTCCAGTGGTGCTCAGACCTAATGCAATGCGTAGGCAAAGCATTTGACATTTCACATAGCAGTCACATACCTTGAAAATGAACTTTATTAGTTTAACAGTTGAATTGAAAACCGAATTGTCTGTAGTCTCTTTATTTAATGCGACTGCTTAACCAGAGCACTTATTAGACATTCTCTGGCTTAACAAACTGTTTCAACAATGTTTTCTTCTACGCGATTCACGCGAAATTATCGTGAAGCTTCTGCACAGCTGCGCCATCGACGGGTCTGGCATATGCACTACAGCACATTTAGCCGGTTACACCTCTGTGTGTACACGCGAGTTTTTTTCTTGCCGGAGTCGTTAAAGGTGTGAAAGCGGTCAGAGAAAATCCACCCGACGGTGTCGTGTAAACGGCCGCTAAGTCTGGTCAGCATAGTCTTTCACAGTCACAGCCAGTGAAGGTGTTATCCTTTTATAAGATAGGCTTGCCTCTGAAGACATTTCAATCTCAGACACTAGTCTGCATACCTACTGAAACACCTACCCTCATGTTGCCCTCTTCATCATATGTAAATACTAGGGCAGAGGAAGAGGATGGATCAGATTGACATACTTTCATTTGATTTTTGTAGTTTGTTAATGTGTCTGTTGACTGGGGAAGTTTGTGTGTGTCTGTGTGTGTGTGTGTGTGTGTGTGTGAGAGAGAGAGAGAGAGAGAGACTGCTGGTTTGGGCATGTGTTTGTATACACTCCACTTGGAAAACGAATAAATAGGAAAACCTGGGAAGCGAGGCTCCTGAGTGGTCAAAGCGGAGAGACTGTCCAGTGTTGCTGCTCTGGACCTTCTCACAAGAGCCTCAGCACAACTGTTTCCCATGCGCTGATACACATCAACAGTCAACCGTTCCTGAAAATGAGTGCCTCAGGCTAGCTTGTTCTGCTTATACCAGCTTGTTTTGCTTATACTGTGAGAGCGTGTGCATGTGTTTGCATGTGAGGACAGATGGGGGTGGGGGGCTTATTTGTGTGTGTGAGATGAGAAACACACACCACATACTGACCGACAGAGAGACACAGAGAGAAAGGGGAGGAAAAGAGAGAGAGAGAGGGTTCCCCCACAGGCAATTTGATTTTAATAAAGACAAAGCACTGAGGGGGCTGCTCACTGGAATCACAGGATGTTTGCATGACAATCCACCCAAACAATGTGTGGTGAGGAACCACTGAGAAACCCTTGTGTGGCTGACGTGACCAAGCTTTCAGATGACCATTTTGATCGGATGAGTCTGTTTGCAATTCCAGCCCGTTTAGTTCACCACACACAACAAGTGGCCAACACTCTTCCCAGCCCACTATCTTGAATGCTCCCATTCAGAGTGCAATGAGGTGTGCATGAAGTCATTGTGAGTGTTTATGAGTGTGTCTCCTTGACACCCTGTCTGTCTGACATGCCGATATTCTTAGGCAGCAGCCCTCGCAGCACTTGAGTGATATCTCGGGACACGTGCGGGTCTGGGGGGAGCAAGTGTGTGGAGCAGGCTGTGCGGTTCGGCTGGGTCTGGGTCTTGGCGAAAGGAGGATGTGGACTTTACTGGCCAGTTGTTCAGGACATCCTGGGGAAGGGGGTGTGAGGAGAGACGTGCAGACAACAGGACATGGATGGAATGTTGCATGCATGAGTGGACAGAGTCAGGAGGCCTTGTCACCCCTTGTGATTCAGAGGGGGGCAGGGGTGTGTGTGTGTGTGTGAGTGTGTATGTGTGTATGTCAGAAAGCTAGGTCAAGATCACTATAGGCACAGCACAATAGGCCTTTTCATAATTTGAGACACCAAAACTGAGTCACTCAATTTATGCATCACACTGACTGCCAGAAATATTCCTTTTTAATTGGTGAGTTCTGCTTGTGCTCCTCCTTCAGACCTTGGCTCAAGCACACAGCTTTGTCTCACTAATAGTCCCGCTTGTTCATTTAGTAGCCTAAGATAAGATATTGAAGTTATGATTTCTAGTGAATTAACTGCATTAAACAGTTGCATTCAGTGAAACTAGTCGTTGTACAGATATTCATTATAAACAACGTCATTCGACAAATTACTTCGACGTCATTGAGCACTGCCAAAAACTATACAGCGCTCGCCTTGATCTCACGAACAGTGTTAAAGCTCACAGCTCCGGAGGGGAGGGGCAGAGAGGAGCGGTGATTTCATTGTCTGGCCGCCGGTCCGCGTAACCGCTTCAGCCGGGAGAGGGAACGGGCAGTGAGGGTGCATTGGGCAAGAGTGTGAATGTTGTAGCGGGGATAACGTACAGTTCTCCAGAGTCGAGGCCATCTGAATCTCATGTGACAGTATATTAGCTGCTTGCTTACGGTGAGTATGTATGCCATGGCGTATTCATTTACTTCTTTGGTTAGTTTTTTTGTTACCTGTAAAGGAGACAGGTTGTAGTATGTTAGGACTGTTCTGTTGACTGTTGGGATTGTTCGGGACCTACTCAAAGCTCACTTAAAAGAAACTACTCAAGTAGGCTACTGAAATATCACATTATATTTTGTAGTGCGTTAGAATAGCAATTTAACCTAAAGCGCTATGAATGCGGAGTTTGTTGTCGTTGCATTTTTATCAAAATGAGTAACGAATCCAGATATTAAAATGTTTAGTTGTGTACAGTTAAGGTGTTTTCATCATGACTGTTTTCATCATGAATTGCTTTACGTTGGCTACTCTTCTTCATTTTAAGTAAATGAATTAATGGATCGATATGGGTTAACTGCACTTCAGGGCAGACTCAAGATCATCGGCATGCATGTTGATAAACACAGTTAGAGGAGTGTTTATAGCCTACAGTGATCCACATTGTTTTGATCCACTTGCACATACTGTTTACACCCTCATTCACGTTCTGTAAATGATCCAGACGAACTGTTTTGACCTGTCAGAAAGACATAACCAAACATCGCCATTAGATCATTAGATGAATGGATGAATAGACATGTCATGCAGAGATTATAGGGTCACCTGTAAAGTCTTGTGGAAGGTCATAGCTGTGAATCATGTTTTATTGTTCATAAATAGTGGCTAGTGAACATAGAATGATTCAGAATAATTTATTTGACTAGTAGGGTGGCAATGTGGTGTTGTTTTTATAACATGCATCCATTGCCTTTTAGTTATCCCAGTTTCTTGCAAAATAACAATAATTACATATGTGGATAAAAATGCCATAACCATAAACGTGTATTTTTAGAAAAGTATAAAAAAAAGGAATTGTCTCCTGGGTGCAAAGTTCCTGCATTGTGAATAAATCAATGTTGCAGGGCTGGTTAGATGTGTAATGAATGGTTTGTTGTTGAGAGGTAGTCAATGGAAGCTTGGAAGTGGGCGGTGAGGTGGCCACAACATGATGTCAAAGAGGACTAATGATTTCTGGACAAGATGGATGAGACTTCAGAGGGCACCAGGTGGTACTAAAGAGATCAAGGGCAGGGCGGTCCAGTGAACAGTCTCCCCTTCACCATACCTCCTGGGCCTAATGCATGACAGGCAGGGGCCTCAGGTAGCAGTGAACCTAAACAGCCAGTTCTTAGAAATGTATCCATGAGACTTGCTGAGCTGTAAGTGTTTTTGTTTTTCTTAACCAGACCCGCATGCCATTTCACCAGGGCTGTGGCCATTTATCACCTTGTTGATGCTGTTGTGGTAAAGCGCACCAGGTGCAAAAGATTACAATGCTCCTAAGTCCACAGATTCCCCCTGGGCTGTTAAAAGATGTTAGTCTTATGAGTCGTGGTTAATCTGATCACTAAGACAGTAGTAGTCTTATTTGCTTAGAGCACACACCCAGCAGTGCTTTAACTCTGCCAGGCCACCACACAAGCATTGTCCTAGCTGACCCACAGGGATCTAAGGAGCAACCATGCTTGGCCAGTCATCTTGAGTTAAAGAGAGGCAGCATTATAGGGGAGGGGGAGCTGACCGTACCAGTGGCTGTCAAAACAGTGTCTCTAATCCCGCTGGATGACTCTCCTTTTCATCAGAGGAGGCAGCGCTGGTCAGTCCCCTAGGCCCTGTACCCTGTACCCCTCCAGCTCCTCACCACACATCATCTGACAAGCCAGCGAGACTAATAACCAGCTGTTGATAGCTGTCCTCAATCCTCCCATTGTTACGCAGCATGGCTTGCATCTGGAAAGGACTCTGTGATCTAAGGAACAGCACCTCCCCAGGATTGACTAAATTGAGAGAAGCTCTTCATTTTCTACTGCATTTTTGCAGTAGTTGTAAAATGTCAACCACTTCAAAAACAACTTCAGAATATTTAGTCTGAAAAGAGACACCCAACCTGTTGGATAGTGTTAATGTTTATAAAAAGCATGTCATATTTAGATAATAAATTAGATTTCATGCTAGCTCATGTCACATGCCAGTGAATCATAGTTATACAGTAACATGAGCTTTGAAACATGCATCATATACTTTACATCACTCTAACGCCTAGAATGGCGGGGCATAAATAAATAGCTTCCAAGCTGGGTGATTGTTAGTGACTGCTGACATGAAAACACGATAAATGATTAGCTTTTTTGTGCATCTTGGAATAATTAGGCCTGTGTAGTCACAGCACACACATTATGGAAATGCATTATTTCCCAGTCCAAATAACAACAGCTGCTCGTCCATGACTTATTTTCCTCCCCTGTTACTTCTCATCCAAACTGATAAATCATCTTGGCTTGGCAGCTCCTGCAGCCTGTTTACTCAGCCCGCTCTCTAGCTGCCTGCTCTTCCTTCTGATGCCACTCTTGTCTCGTTAGCCATCAGGGCTGTTGCTCCGGAGACAGACGTGGACAGTGGAGACATGTGGATCCATGTGGTGGGGCTCGTTAGTGCAGCTCGCTGATAAATAAATACTAAGCGCGCTGGAGGAACTCGCACACAACTGTTAGTTGTTTGTTACTGGGGTAACGGGTGCGGTGGGGGGTGTTTGTGTGAATGCCGGTGTCTAAGAAATGAGTTTATTGAATTGAATTTCCCCTGGGGATCAATAAAGTATCTATCTATCTATCTATCTATCTATCTATCTATCTATCTATCTATCTATCTATTATCTATCTATCATCTATCTATCTATCATCTATCTATCATCTATCTATCTAGTTTAGCATGTGGTATGTAGTCTCCCATGGTGGGAAATAAGATGCACGGCTTTCTATGTCAGGACAGTGGCCACTCCTAGACCAGCAGGGCACTCCCCATGAACCATGAGCCTCTGTGGACTTCTAGTCTTGTGACGGGACTCCTCTCTGCACTCAGGCCTCATAGTCTGGATCTGGTCACTCTCTGATCTGCCCGCACTATCTGTTGCATTGTGTATGGTCAGTCCATTTGGCCGTAATCATACCCCTCACCTGTCACTGTGGTGCCTTATTCACCCAAATGGGGTTCAGCATTTGTGATGACACATCTTAGGACAATGCTGTGTGATTGCCAGGTCTGACCAAAGATTCTAGAGCGGAGCATCTTGCTCTGTTCTAGAATCTTTGGTTCTGACCTCACAAATCCCCTTTGCCTGCCAGTGCCTTCAACAAATAATAGTTTAATGAACCTCTTTATTTCAACTGCTGTTCTCCATGGTTATTACAGTTTTTATTGTTTTTCCCAGCGACCCAAGTTCATAAAAGCAAGTGCGTTATCTGCAGTGGTTCTGCTGAATACCTACCAGCTGCTCTGTGTTATAGTCTCATGTCTACAAATACATCCTTAATGGCTGACACGCTGGTCTCAGAGCAGCCTAAATCAATGAAGGGGATAGAGAATACCCTCTGGAGAGTGTGGCAGAGATGTCGAACTGATAGTCGTGAATAATTGAACTTCTGCATGTAATCATTTTGCCATTGCCTATGGTGTGTATGTGTGTGTGGGTGTGCGTGCATGTGTGTGTGTGTGTGTGTGTGTGTGTGTGTGTGTGTGTGTGTGGACCCACCCTTCCCCATGCAGTCTAAACTCTCCCCGGAGGGCCACTGACACTCAGTGGACTGTTTATGTGGAATGAAAACATCCTCTTGTCACAGTAACCCATGCTCATTAAGTCTGATAATGTGCCTTTTTGTGATGTTTTCATCTGTTAGTGCTGCTCTTTTTACCTTGGTACGACCCTCAGATCGTTTGTGTGTGTGTGTGTGTGTGTGTGTGTGTGTGTGTGTGTGTGTGTATGAGTGATATCATAATGGCACGTTGAGCCTGTGAAACTGACCTCAGTGTGAGCGGTGGCTGTTGAGCTGCTGAGAGATGAGCCCTGGGGAAGTGGCACTGGCGCTGGGGGGCATGAGGGGCTTGTCTCAGCACCTGAAGCCCCGGCAGCAGACAACTAATTGGCTGATGGGATCATCTCACAGATACCCAAGCACTGCTGGGGGCTCAACGCCATAAATCTGTTTTGTCTGCAAGCTTGAGCTCTCCCTCTTTCTCTCTCCCCCTCTCTCTCCCTCTTTCTCCCCCTCTCCACACCTCCAACTAGGCCAGGGTGTAAATAACCACCCTGAGACGTGTGCTAATCACAGGTTGTGAGGGCCACCCGGGGGCCTTTATGGCACACAAGCATTTACTGCCCCTGACTTTGTTATTACAGCCAGTTCAATTTGCTGATGACACAGGGATCTGTGGGCATCTCAGCGCTTTGGTGGTCAGGTGAATGGACAGAGTGGGACTTTGGTGGTGTGTCAGTGGAGCAGCTGGCTATTTGAAGTAGATCACCGCTGATATATCATATAATTCACTTCCTTTGCAGGGGGCGACAGGGAGCGGATGACAGCCAACCATGAGACATATCTCCTTATGGCCAGTACCCAGAATGACATGGAGGATTGGGTGAAGTCCATCCGCAGGGTCATCTGGGCGCCCTTTGGGGGAGGTGAGTACACGGCCTTAAGCAAACATCTTCTGTAAACAGGAAGTCAAGATAGGGCACCCACATGCTTCTCTGGCTCTCCCCTCTGCTATTTTAAAACAAACTTAAGATGTTTCCTTGTTCTAACCACGTTGATTTAACTGGAGTATATAGGTACTGGTCACTTGTGGACCACTCTATAGGGTTCTTTATCGATTAACTTGACCACACATTAAGTGGGCAATGTCGTCTCTCAGGGTGGGGGTGGAGGGCGACAGGCAGGCGGAGGAGAAAACGTGGTGTGAACACAGCCGAGGGAGGCGCTGGTACCCACTGTGTGTGAAGCAGCAGCTTTGACGCAGATAGCAGCCGACTGCTCCTCAAAAGACACCACGGCTTTGACGGCGAGGCAGGGTCCTCACTAAGCTCCCCTGCTGAACACACAGGCTGGACTGGCCTCATTCTCTGGGCGCTGGGTGCAGGCTGCCATATCAGATGACGGGTGTCATGTACTGGAACGTTGCTGAACAATCAGTGCCCTGGAGCCTTATTCAAATTAGGAGTGGGGCTCTGCCGAGATGGAGGGGAGGAATCAGAGTGGCCCTGTCACCGTCCCAGACCCCTATTTTTTATTTTTGTCTAAGGATAACCCTGTAGTGCTTCAAGGCTATTAAATAAAGAAACACTCCGGTCCATCTCAAAAGTGCTGTTTTTTTTTTTCTTCCTGCGTTTGGTCACGGTGACTTTTCCCCTGACCCAGTAACCACGGCCACAGCTCTGGCACTCCATCACAGACAGGGCTTGGGGCGCTCCGAGAGTTCTCAAGCAGACGCTTTAGAGGGGGGAGCTGAATATGAGAGGAGCAGGAAGACTGCATGACATTAGAACCCTTTACCACGCAGCCTTTATCACCAACATTCCAGACACTCACTATACAGAGCGCGCTCCATGGTGTGTGTGTGTGTGTGTGTGTGTGTGTGTGTGAGTGTGTGGTAGGTGAAGACTTTCCCTCGCAGTCTTTGCCCTGAAAGTGAAGTTCTGATGACCTGTCCTCAGGTCAAAGGCCACCCCTGAGTCAGCAGTAGACAATAACTCAGGTCTCCAGTTTCCATTGTGCTGGAGGGCCACCCAGTCTCTGCACACCTGTGGCCCTCTCTCACCCCCTGCCCCATCTCATCTCCTCCCCATTTGGCCTTAGATTTACAGCCTGCAGCCACGCCATCATCACCTCATGCTCCACTGATCACCACAACACTGAGTCTCGCCACAGTATAATTGCATTTATTTATTCATTGGCAGTTAATGTTGTACAAGGCTATTCAGATAACTGCTCTCTGTAGTGTTTTTTTATGCATCTCACCTTTTTTGCACACATTTAATTATTTTCTTGTGTTTTTCTTGATTTCTTTTCTTTTCCTGGTGCTATGCTGACCTTTACAAAAATACTTCCTCATTGTTAATTGAGTATTGACTTGAACGTTTCTGAAGTGGCCTCGGTCGATACCACTGACTGAGGACCATTTTGCCTCCAACGCACACAATCGAATATTAATGGTTCTCTCTGCTCCACAGACACTACTCTACAGGGTTCCACGGGTCCTTGAAATCCTTGAAAGTTTGTGAATCTGAAAAAAAAATTCCAAGGCCCTTGAACATTTTTGAAAACAGACATAAATAAATGGAGGTCCTTGAAAGTCCTTGAATTTCGTTTTGAGGAAAAAATTCCATATAATTCCATCCGCTTATTAACATGTTTCCATTATTTCGCCACCACTTCTGTTGATACCCTATACGTATGCCTGATTTACGCTGGTTAGAACTACACGGCCAGCGTTATTTCTGCGTGTTTCCCGCGTGTAGTGTTTGTTGCCCAAATATTTAATTTAACATATTGATGAATAAACCAACAGGTTCATGGTAACAAGTTTAACTTGTTTAGAAAGTTTATTTCAGCTCAGTTTTACGCAAAATACAAACATGAAAAATAGAATAGGCCTACCATTTGTCATATGACCAAAAATAAAAGAAAACTGTGACAAGGTATCCTTGGTCTGTTGAGGTAACATGATTTAACCATGCCTGCGCTTGAAATGTATCGACACATTAGGTCCTTGAATTTGAGGATATTGGATCTGGAAAGTATTTGAAAGGTCCTTGAATTTGATCTTAACCAAGGTGTGGGAACCCTGACTCTAAGTTCACCTTGACCAGTATTTGAGTCGGCTACAGCTTCAGCTCAGGGCTGCTGCCCGCCAACTGCATACAGCCCCTTGTAATGCTACCAGGCACCATTGCCCTACCTTATATTTGCTGCTGTTGACATTTCTAATCTTTTCAAGGAAATAGAAAAAAAATAGAAAATAAGGACACAGTGTTCACTCGAGCAGTTCCAATCATCCAAAGGGATTAAGAATATACTTGATTGGCAGCCTTCATTTATTGTTATCCGGTTTTCATTTTGGGGTGGTGACAGTATTACTGGAGTTATAAAGTAATATGATCTGTCTTATTATAGGTCATGTGTCTTCTCATTGTTCACCATGTGCTGTATGTCAGTGGATGTGCTTGTGTTGAAGAAAACGTGATGTGTGTTTGGAATCCTGAGCGAGACATGGCTGAACACTTGACTGTGGATATTCAGAAGGGAGCACTGTGGCCTGGATTTACTGTTCACACAGAATGGCTCCACTATGAGTTGAAGGGGGGAGTTATGGCCGACTTGAGGGTAGCCACATCAAATGCTAACTCTAAAGGCTTAAGGGCTTTGCCAACATCCGCCTGGAGTTGTAGGGGGCTTGGCTTAGCCATAACCTTTACACAATACCACAGGGTCGAATCATTGTGCCGAGCACTGGCCTGACAGACCTCCGGCTCTCCTCTTCCTCCTCCTCCTCCCCCTCCTCTTTCTCCTCCTGTTCCTCCTCCTTCTGCTCCTTCTCCTCTGGACAAAACCTCAGAACACGCCTGCCAGTGTTTTTTTCCCCTCTGCTTCTGCCTTTCACCCCCACAGTCTAGACGAGCCTTCACAGATTAGAAGTGTGAGTTATGGGAGTATGTATGTGCCCTCATTTTGAAGGAAAGTTTTGCATTTGCTCTCATCGAGCGGAGCAGAAGATCGGAGAGGACGGCTCCCTGGAGCAGATAAGGACTGAGGACTAAAGACTGATGGTCATCAACATCTCTGACCATCAGTGTATGACATGACAAAACTTGAAAGACATTCAGTACCTCTCTGTCCTTTTCATGGACTGTGTGTAGGTCAGCTGGACTTGGAGGAAGCAACAGGCCACAGGAGTCTGAGTTTCAGGAAGAGTGACTCATCATCAGTCCAGAATCTTACGATGTTGAAACTCATCTGACCTGAGGACATTTTTTCCATGTTGGGGCTATTTTTAGATTTTTTGAAAGGCTGGGAAATGTTTACTTTCATCTGGTCCATTTAGCACATTTATTTTATAATACGCCCACAGGACATGAGCTATATTTTGGGTGCAGGGAATAGACACTTTCAGTTCAACAAACTAGCAGAAGACTTTACGTCTGCACATCCCTGGCTCAGATTGCTGTTGGAATGTTTACCAAAGTGCTAACCAAGATCTGCTTAAATGAGCTCTGCAACATAAAAGCGCAGCCGTGTCCCTGGATATCTGCGAGATAGCGAGAGCAGAAGACGTTCCCGGGCTGAGATTGCTCTCCAGAGTGTCTGCGATGCTGCCGCTGTCATTCAGACGCATTCCTCTGGGGCCTCTCAGCAGATCTGCTAAAGCGAGCTGCACAAGCGTTGGCTGAGTGACTGTGGCTCCTGGTGGATGGCTTTGTCACTGTTTCCTGCCTCATCCACATCCTGAGAGGTCTGGAGCATCACTCAGGAGACTGGAGACTCAGGGGCGGAAGATGTTGGAACGTCGAGAGTTTAGAAGCAGTGTCTCCAGCACTCTGGCATATCAGAACTTTATCAATCGAAGGATCTATCGGAAAATCCGAAGTTGTGTGGGCTACAGACGGGGTGAGTGCGTATTATTGTGGTGGTGGTGAAATAAGT
The DNA here is from genome assembly GCF_017589495.1 of Alosa alosa. Taxonomy (NCBI): domain Eukaryota; kingdom Metazoa; phylum Chordata; class Actinopteri; order Clupeiformes; family Clupeidae; genus Alosa; species Alosa alosa. The sequence continues at coordinate 8,875,462 of NC_063200.1, forward strand.
GTTGTTAAATCACCTTTAGAGAGCAAATGGGACAGGATGTCCATATTATTTTCAGGCTCCTCTGTGTTCAGTGTAAGTTATGCAGCTAATGCACAAAAGAAGCACAGGGTGGAATATCAAGCAACATGGATGCCTGCTGGTGTGAGACAGATTTTGAATCGGCCCATCCCTGCGGCTTATTTGGATTTGTACCATATCGTACCACATGTGCAGCGTTTGTCTGTGTCCGAGAACCGGAAAGTTATGCAGATCCCAAGCTTGCAGGAAGGCTGCCTTAATCCCCTCTTGTGTGCCAGCCACATGAGCCCCTTAAAATGTGAATCATACTTCCCCCCCCCCCCCCCCCCCCCACCCTCACTGGGGCCCGTTTGAACGGAGTGACACAGACAAAAGGCGAGAGAGGGAGTGAAACGGGGTTAAAGCAGGAAGTCAGATTTTAATCAGGTCTCGTTCCTCAAGTTGACTGCATCGGGCATATACATTCTCTGGCCCAGTGCCCTGAATCATGGCAGGGAGGAAAAGTCAAATGGCCGTTGGATTTAGATCAGAAAGTCAGAGCCCTTATCCGCACTCTGTTCACTTTGATGTTCCTCGGATTTTTTCCCCCCTCTTTCTCAGTGTTTTTTTTTTTCTTTTTTTTGGTCAGCCTGCATGCCAGTTACAAGGAAGAGTCTTTTTCTCCCCACTGGCCTTTCTGCCTGATTTCACACTAATCCCACAGCTGTGGAGGAGGAGAGCTGTGGAGTGGCCAGGGCTACACTACATTAGTGTGCCATTTATTGTGCAGCACATGCTCTCATCCTGAACTGCTGTCAGGGCACTCAATGCGCCTCTGAGTGAGCTTTGACCGTTAACTTCAGAGTATGTAGTTTAAGACTGTTGTGTGAGTGGCATACAATGACTTTGGAATCGATAATGGCACATTAGTAAATCACCTTAAGAAATGTGTAAATGCTATTGACTTCTTGAGTAAAGCTAATTCTGTTTTATTCTGTTCAATAATCACCTTGTGTTGGCTGGGTTTCACATTGCAGCCTTCTTACTCAGCACTGGAAGTTAGAGTTTCTAATGTCTAAAAGTGTAAGTGTAGACTTTAAAAAAAAAAAAAAAAAAAAAATGATAAGTCTATGTCCCATGGGTATGGGTAACCCATTCAAGAGCAAACGGGTGAACCATATTCAGCTGACTGTGTGTGGATTCATGGAATGGAATGAAAATGTGGTATTTCCAATCGAGCAGTTAATTATACCCTCTGCAACTGTTTTCATAGCAGGTTTACAACACCATAAATATATTCTAGCATGTTTGCTACTTGTTTAATGTGTGAAAGTAGGTCAAATCTGCTTTGTCTGCTACTATGAATGAATGTGTTGTGGTAAAGTTCACATCTTGCCAGATCATCCATCTTTTGATGTAGATCTGTATAGTTCTATATTATGTATGTACAAGGAAACGGCTCTTTTGACCAAGGATGGCTGTGGGAGGGTTCATGTTGTTGACTGCCTGTCTGTGCTTCAGGGATCTTTGGCCAGAAGCTGGAGGAGACGGTGAAGTATGAGAGGCGCTACGGGAACAAGATGGCCCCCATGCTGGTGGAGCAGTGTGTGGACTTCATCCGGCAGTGGGGCCTGCAGGAGGAGGGTCTCTTCC
>NC_063200.1:8882111-8952111 GCF_017589495.1 Alosa alosa
GTCCACCTACGACAACGTGCAGCTGCTGCAGATGCAGATGCCGCAGACGCACGCGCAGACGCACACGTCCTCCTGCCTGAGCAGCAGCTGCGAGGACAAGCAAAGCGTGGACAGCGCCACCTGGTCCACGTCGTCCTGCGAGATCTCGCTGCCGGACAACTCCACGTCCTGCCGTTCGTCCACCACCACCTGCCCCGAGCAGGACTTCTACGGCGCCCACTTTGATGACGGCATGCTGGACGGGCCCTCGCAGGAGGAGGGGGGCAGCGGCGGCGGCCTGACTCTGGGCGGTGAGCGGCCCAACGGAAGCGCGGGCAGTGGGAACGGCCGGGGCAGCCGCGGCACCAGCAGCAGCGACAACAGCGAGACGTTCATGCCCAGCAACGGGCCCAGCAACCACAGCGCCCTGCACAGCCTGGTGGCCAGCCTCAAGCAGGAGATGGTCAAGCAGAAGAGCGAGTATGAGGCTCGGATAAAGAGGTACACACACACGCTCTAGCACACTACACTAATAATAATGATCATAATAATAAATAATAACATTTATTTATATAGCACTTTTCTCACATAGAGCATAATGAGAGCAGCATTCAGGCTTAGATAGGCAGTGCTGAGATTTGGATCTTAAAATTCTACATTGACAAGAGTATGAAGAAAAGGCGGGCCGGGTATTTCTGGACAGTGGTAGATCGTTAGATATCTAGCACATATCTAACTCTCTGTTTTGACTGTCTCTGTGGTAGTCTTGAGCAGCGCAACCTGGAGCTGGAGACTGAGATGGTGAACCTTCACGAGGAGCTGGACCAGGAGAGGAAGAAGTACACCATGGTGGAGATCAAGCTGCGCAACGCCGAGCGAGCCAAGGAGGACGCCGAGAAGAGGAACGAGATGCTGCAGAAAGAGATGGAGCAGTTCTTCTCCACCTTCGGCGACCTCACAGCTGACCCACGCCGACCGGACCGCGCCAACACCATCTGGATCCAGTAGAGGGGGGAGAGACAGTTGGACTGTACCATCTGGACCCAAGACTGTTGTGATCCAGTACTTTTTCAGAAGACAAAAAGCAGAAGGACAGTGCCATATTGGCTCCAGTGGGACAGAAGTGCACAGACTGTTGCACTGTGGGGATACGTGTTGTCAGGAGGCTGTGGTGACCTGCCTACCTGTGGTAGACTGAGCCTTATGCTAGAGAGAGAGAGAGACTCCAAAGGAACTTTTCTCCACATATATCTTTGTGATCCAATCCAACATGTACGCCACATCTTGTTTCTGTCACGTGTTGTCCTGTATCTGCCTGTGTATATTGAGCAAAGCAATGTTCTGAATGTCCAGAAGAAATATGTATGTAAAAAAGAATTAAACTAAGTAATATTTTAATGTATGTCTGGTATTTAAACTGAGAATTTATGTTGCATTTCAATTTTATATCAAGGCTTTTCCTTGCACTTTTGTTTTTATTTTCATTGTGGTACTGACAAGAGCTCGTTGCTGGTTCTGTTTGTTTTTATTTTCCTCGTGGTGTATTGATGGAAATCAGCACCCTGCGGCGATCCTCTCTGTGCCACTGAGCCCACCTTATGACCAAAAACAGAAGAGAGAAAACCTGTAAATATTTTATAAATCACTTCATTTTGTTGTCTATGCTGACAGGTTTTCAGTCGCTCCGAGGGATACGTTGCTTTCTTTGTCTGTTTGTTTGTTCTTTGACAGTAAAGGTTTGGCCCAAGTGCAGAAGTGTGTGTGTGTAGAGGTAATGATGAAAGTCTGTGAAGGTAAGAGCTGACTCGTCGTAGTTTTACTGGAACACCAAGAGCTGTTGTTGTCAGTGTCAAAGAAACATGCACATGTATTCGGGGAGCGATTGTTGCTTTCTAGGGATGTTTTTAATTCCTCAACCCAAAAGTTTAAGTCTGCTGTAGTGAAGTGCATTCACATGCAATGAAAATTAAATTCTGTGAACAATCCATTTACAAACTCTGTCTTATCTAAGTGTTTGTTAAGCAAACGTGCAATTGTGTCTGTGTGTGTGTGTGTGTGTGTGTGTGTGTGTGTGTGTGTGTGTGTGTGAGTGTGTGTCTAACCTGATTGCTTGGATTCTCACATTGAAACCTGTTTTAAGTACTGCAACACATTGAAATGCATTTTCCACAAATATTACATGGCAATGGGTTATGTTGAAATGACATGCCTTTTGTTGATGAGCAGATGTCACATCTAAAGTGTACTTCTACAGTTTGAATGAATTATGGCCGTGAAAACTGGCTTAGGTGTGAGTGTTCACAGGAGTCTCCAATGAAAAGTGCCTCCTCAGACACACAAGGCAGCAGTTACTAAGGAGCCCACTGTGAGATTTCTGTTGCTTTTGTCCACCCATCGGACGAACAGCCATGTGCTGAAGCCTCCGCTTTCTAAAAGGAGAGACCATTAGCACGCCCCAATGGAGCGCCAGCATTAGGATGCACAGTGTCCCTGAATGTGTGTGTGTGTGTGTGTGTGTGTGTGTGTGTGTGTGTGTGTGTGTGTGTGTGTGTGTGTGAGGGAGAGAGAAAGAGGAAGAGTCGGAGTACATAGGCAGCCAGGCCTTCTCATTCTACACCTTTCAGAGAGAGATAATAGGCTTAAGAAAAGCTGACAATGTTAACCCAAGCTGTGAATTCCTCACTCAGGGGGCATGTTACAGGAGGGAGTGGAGCAATATTTGGTTACCATAGTTTACACAAAGACCACCACTAAAGATGTTGCAAAAAACAGGTCCAAAATATTTTACCGGAATTTACATTACATTACATTACAATACATTTAGCAGACACTTCTTGACCAAAGTGACTTACATATGTCAGCTATATTACAAGGGATCACATTGTCCCTGGAGCAACTTGGGGTAAAGTGCCTTGCTCAAGGGCACAACGGTGGAAGCTGGGAATTGAACCGACAACTTTCAGGCTACTGCACGCTAGCCCAGCTCCTTAACCACTACACTACCACTGCCCTATCTACCTACCTACCTAAGACTATCTTTTTAAAATCACAAATTAGGAATTAGCATTTTAGGATTAGAATGTTTTGTTCTGCTAGAGGGAGAGGAGGACTGAGTATACTGGATCCAGTTTTAGCAAAGATGCTGTCTGATAGTGTCTTACCTGAAAACAACCGTCCTGCTCTGCCAAAGACCATTCTTAAGTTCAGTTGACTAGCTAAAACATGAGACTAAATAAGATGTATATGAAGTTTCTGTCACAGCCATCCACAATTCTGGGTGATCCAAAACTACCTTAGAGCTGGGTCGGTGCGCTGGCAACATGGTCACCATGGCAACAGGAGAGAAAATAATTCACCGGAACATTTTCTCTCCAGTGCACCTGTTTCCCCTCTTTTTGGACAAATCATTTTGTGTGACAGGACAGACAACTAATTGAGTTGAGTTCCATCTTGCAGTTGGGGCCATACAGGGTGAGCGTCCAGTGTGGATTAGTAGCAGATGCTCTGTTGCTATGCAGACATACGGTTGGGTAGGGGACTGGGTGCAGGGCTGTAATGGCTGTGTGTGTGTGTGTTTGAGGTGATGGAGTGTCTGATTTTACCTGCCCTGAAAACCTGCTGTGAGTGTGAAAGAGAGAGGGAGAGAGAGTTGTAGCGAACTATTGGGAATTATCTCTACATGCAGTGTGACAAAACAAAATCAAATATATGTAGAAGACACAGAAAGAAAGAATATCACTCATTCCCAAGGTCAAACAGTTCTGTTGTTTATTTTCAATCACATACATACATATATTTGATTTTTTTACATACACAGTACCTTTAAAATGTTGAGTGCTTAAGAGCTTCCTATAGTGATTTTTTAACCTCATTTCTTTTCTTGCGTTTATTTGTTTGATCTCACAGTAGCCTGGAGATCAGAGATGCCCTCAGACACGGAAATCGAGCGTTGCAGAGTGAACCAGACAGTTTTAACCTCACAGCTCAACAAATGGCTTACAGTCAGCACAACGAGAAGGAGAAGAAGAAAGAGAAGGAGAAGAAGAAAAGAGAAGGAGAAGAAGAAAGAGAATGGAGGAGAAATGGATTAAACACCACCTTCTATTTAGAAAAAAAAACAAAACAGATTTTACTGTTTAATAAAATCATCTATACTAGATTGTAGGAGCTGTGGTTAATGTAGCCCGTACATCCAACCTCCGGCTTAAGAATAAAAATGTAGAGGATTGGTTTATTGCCCTACCGTGATTTCTTAAAACCAAAAAAAGGTTAAGTGCATTGAATGATGAGTTCTGATGTGAACAGAGTTTCTATTGCTGTGAGTCTGAATAGAAGAGCCTTTTTTGTGAAAGGTCAACAAATCAGAAAGTAGATGTGTAGTTGTCTGTATCAACACAGATAAATGAATCTGCATTCTGACAGGTTAAGCCTACATGACTGATTGGTCTGCTTGAGCAAGATTGACTGACAGACAGACCTCTTTCAGAGGACCCTTTGAAGGATCGCTTAGCCTATTTTCCAATTACACAATGACAGAGCTTATTAGACGGTCTACTTTATCTTCACAACCCCATTTTAATGACACCAGCACAGGTCTTAACAATGGGTTGTTTGACTTGAACAATAACAAAAAGGCCTTCATTCACAAAGTACTGAAGTTACACTCTGAATTTCCTTTGAATCCAAATATTTAGCATCAAACCATCAGATTCAGTGAATGTACATCCTTCTAATTCAAACTCACAAACTATAACCATCATATTGTTACACAACAGATACAAACAGTACCGCATTACAAATATGTTACAATTTTAATCAGTTCTTAAAAGAAAAGGCCAAAATACAAAGTGGTATGAAAACAAATCAATTGTTTGATAGGTAAACATGTGTGGTGCTCCTATATTGAGTGATGAAATCAATGCCTTGTTCACACATCTGCTTTTCATCATATTAGTCAAATTAACAGCCAGGATTAGTGCTGCTTTTCCTTCAAAGCAGCATTTCACATTTGCTGTGCAAGACATATGATTTCTACCAGTTCAATACTGGTGGCCATTACTCTCTACAAGAGCATGTGGAACAGGCATGTTCTGTAACATAACTCAACTGCATGATGTTTCCCACCCCCCAGGATACTACAAGATGATGTCTTGTTAATCTTTGAAATATATCTTAAAAAGTCTATTTTTAAAAACATTTAATCTCTGCCTGTATCACCGCTGAGAGCTGGCATGTTTTGGGGAAAAAATTCCATACCCTGAACCAAAAGGGTGTACAGTAAACCATATAAGAGTGATGGCAGTATGGAATCCCGTTCAGAAAAAAAAGTGCCCTGTAAAAAACATATGATCATACATCAAACTCATCACTCATTTATTTCAGTAATTCACAAGACCACTATTTTGTAATGACAGCTATTGTAATTTTTTTAAAAAAGAAAAGAAAACAAGTACAGCGTCCACCCTGTTTTAAAATCTCTTAAGTTCAGTAGCTGCTGCAGAAAGACCTCACTCAACCCTGGAGACCCTTCATAGCGACCCCTCCTCTCTATTGAAGTGTATATCTGTAGTGGGCTTTCAACTGTATGTACATTGACAAATGTGTCTGGAAGCAATTTTGGCAAGTTAGGCGTTACACATTTATAGTGGATTTACATTCTACATTACTAATACTTCTCTAGCTGTTCTGAATGAAGAAAACTCTATAGTATCTACTGTACATCTAAGAAGCCAGTATATTGGTCATGCACTATAAGGAAAGGCATCAGACAAGTTATGGTTGAGTGGTGTCAAATGGTGATGTTCAAGCTGGTATATGCTGCACGAACCACAGCACATGGAAACAGACACAACAGCAGTCTACCTGAGAATCTCTGATAATCACCCTATTATGTGCCAAGACATCGGCGTCTCCTGACCTGTTCTGACATAAACATCCATGACAGAACATAACATACAAAACAAAACAATGCCAATTTATCTGTATTGGACAGCTAGTGTAGTACAACAGCTACCATGACAATTGTATCATCAAAATAAGGTGCAAAAATAAGACTAGTGGGACAGCTTTATTTTGATATACATGAAAAATGAAATATGGCAACTGATTGTCGGGTGATAAAACTGTGCTTTCAGGAGGCAAAGAAAGGGGAAGGGATGTCATACATAACATGTCATACGTAACTTGCCGTCGCCTAAAATGATGTCTCATCAATCTCATTGTCTGTCATTAACTCATTCATGTTTTCAACTGTGCTTGAGTCTATGATATTTCAATTGATTTGACCTACGGTAGACATCATAGTCAAAGAGAAAAAATAAAAAAATTCCATAGCCTATAATGGCACACTTGGAAAGACATCACACTAGAAATAGTAAAGGATTAAATAAGTAGGTGAAACAACACTAATATTAATGATATGACATGTCACATCTGTCAGTGTATAAGTAAGGATGCCATCGCAATGGGAAAACAATATGTAAATACATGAGATTGCATGACAAAGCCAAATTGTAAAGTCCATTCATATTTAGAACAAAAACAAACAAACAAACAAACAAGCAAATAAATAAATCATGAGCACTTTATCCCTTTATTAAAATGATTCCATAAATTGTCAAATCAAATGAACAGAAAAAAAAAATAACTTGACTGTGCAGACCACACTATTGTAAGAAATCGTACAACCTAAACAAGTGGTGTTTGTTTTCAAAGCTGGAGTTCATTAAAGTGTTATGTTAGAGTAACTACATTGTCTGTCATGTAAACCATACAAATGGCATGTGAGGTTTGGTTTGGACTAAAGGAAGGGTGTGGCCATCACATGTGGATGTGGAGGGCTGCAGAGCAATAGAGCCTAGCCAGGCCCCTTCCTCCGCCCCCCCCCCCTCCCCACCTCCTCCCCTGTCCACTCAGCACCCTGCTCTCTCTCACCCAATCTCGCCCCCCACACCGCGCTGCACTGCGCAGCCCCTGCTGCTGCTTAGCTTATAGAATGAGGAAACTGTATCATCTCAAAGGCACTTCCCAAACTCAGGTTCAGTCTTGAGGAATAAATAGCAGATCAATAAATACAAACAAAAGTCCTGTCGAGAAGCTCGACCCCCACACTCCCCCCTCTCTGGTTTTAGGTAGTCAGTCTGGTGGGATTCACAGCAAAGCACACACCACACAAATGAGATGAAATCATAGCAAGGAGTGTGTATGAGAAAACATGGAATGAAAAGCTGTAGTCATCGGAGGTTGAGAGATGAGGTAAATACTTCACTGCCCTGCACTTTCTGTCTGCCCCTACTATACACCAATGAGCGCACACACACACACACACACACACACACAAAGACAAACACACACACACACACACACACACACACACACTCACACAAGAAAGGTGACCACACCTTCATTTTCCTGTCCTTTTCCTTACTGTTACTGTGACACTGAAACTGGACTGACTGCCCTTGTGGGGGGTGTGACGATGCAATGGCATGCAAGGCTGTGGCTCGGCCAGTAGGGGGCACTAATGCCAGTGGGAGTTAACAAACACAAGCAGTGGGCTACTGAAACCATCATGAACCACACTCAGCCAGTGACAGCAACACACACACACACACACACACACACACACACACACACACACACACACACACACACACACACACACACACACACTCCTCCAGCATTCCCTGGTGCTCATCCTCATGTCCATCCATTTGAAGTGAAATCCCCCCCCAACCCCACCTGTCCCACCCACCCCACCACTCACACAGTCCGGGCTCACAGGCCCTAAAAGCTCACAGGAGAATATAAACAAAGGGGTGTCTCTACGTAGTTGTCAGAAAAAAAATGAGCTCAGTTTTTTTCTCCCCATCATGCAAGACTACAGGCAAGGTCAACTAAGGTCAAAGCGGTGATGTGGCAAGGTGCGCAACACACACGTCCAATACTGGCCTTCAGTCCCACACAAGAGTATCCTACTGCTGTACAGAGTTACATATATACAAGAAGACATGGGGGGAGTCCTTCAGCACGTAGCCTGGAGCACTCCCCAATAGGAGTCACAAACAAGCACATCAACCTGCTCCAGCCCCGAGGAGGGGCTCACAGATTGGCATTACCATCACAGGGGGAAAAGGAGTGGAGGTCTAGAATATAGTACAGTAGTCATGAATTCAAAAGGCCCACCTTGCCACATCGGAGTGAAGCACAGAAGCTTGCAAGGTATCAGTTATCAGCCAGTCAATTTACACTTTACAGAGAGATGCGTATAATTAGGTTTTTTTTTTTTTTTCATTGGATGCCATACAAGGGAGGAGGAGAGAGATAGAAAGCAAAGCAACTACAGGGTTTTATCAATATACATATCAGGTTGTTCTGTTTCGTTACATTAAACATTATTTATACTTTAGAATGAGAATGCAAGCTTGGCATTTTTATTTTTTTTGTTTCTTAATTTCAAATTCTTCGTTTTGTTTTCATCAGCATTAAGTGGTCGTTGCGTGATGGTGATGTCGTTGCTCTTTTTTCCGCTATTTTTGTTTTTCTTCTTGATGTCGATTTCATTTTTTTTTCATGTGGTTTGCACTTCACCTTCTGAAGAACATGGGGTTGCGCAGGCAGGCGGCTAGTCACCTGCAACACCCGAGGGGTCCTGCGGAGGTCTCCAGGCTGCTGTCGGTGTCGGAGGCGAGGGTCTGGTCGGTGGACATGGAGGAGATATCGTTGACGGAGGAGGAGGGAGGGAGGCTCTCACTGCCATTCACGGCTGCACCTGTGCTAAGGGAAGCAACGGCAGGCGGGGTTACAATGAACAGGGGTGCCCAGCCCAGACGCTCAGACCAGATTTACAACTCATAGATAAACACACAGCAAAGGCTACACACATAGACACACACATGCACCAACACACACACACACACACACACATAAGCACAGACACACAGCACATATGAATACACAATAGGTAGGTAGACTACAGACTAGCACTACGACTGTACACAGACTGAACATGAGCGTGGGAGTTTCATGATGGAGTCCATAAGACGTGTTCCTCTCATTCCATTAAATTGGGTGTTTAGTAAAGAGCAGTGCAATCTGCACCAATTTCACAGAATACAGATAGTGTAGGCCTACATGGAAGTAGCATTTAAGATCAGAACAGTTCGTTTTTTTATAGTTTCCCTAGGGAGAACCATTGAGACTGCAATCACTTCTCAGGGAGCCCTGGAAATAGGCGACATTGGTTTATTTAAGCGTCATTTGCAGTCCAGATACTTACCCTCTATCGACAGTCACTGAATTGGCACATTAAGTGACTATCTTGACCACTCCATTCTAATTCCTACAACCCCTCTTCAGACAGAGTGAGGATCTGCTTTAAGTACGCAGCGTAAGACATGTTGGCCCTTGAGGACCTTGATGGAGAGCTCCTAAGCAGTAGGTATCTATGTGCATTCAAAGTGCCACTCTTCTGTTGTGCCCTTCTGTCCTCTAAAAAAATAATTTGAAATTCCTTGCAGTTCCACATGAGTAGCAGCCCTTGACCACTAGGTGGAGCTGATTTTCTGAGTAAGGAGAACAACAGAAAGGAGAGTCACACCACCAGCACAACAACTCTTGACAGCTTTCCCCATTCGCCTGACACAGAAAAGCTGTAGTGATGAATAGGGCTATTTTTCCATTCTTTTAACAGATGCCACCGCTACAAGGGCAGATGTTTCATATCATGAAAAGCGCAGGACATGATAAGTGCTCTAGATAAATTCTGCTTCCTTGTGTTCAGCAGAAAGGACCTTTCCTCCTTTGCATAAGAGACAGCGGTCATCCATCTCCACTGTCCAGACTAGCAACCATGCGCCTGGTTTTAATTCAGACCAAATAGCCTCATTCCTCCTGAACTCCAGCAGTAGCAGCAGCAGTGGCACATCATCCCTTCTGAATGACCAAGTCTGGACAGGGCTGCACTCCTACAGCACGAGGCAGGAGGAGTGGACAGGATGAAACCTATCATCTCTATGCTGTCCACATGCCATGTCCACTTCAGAGGCCACTACAGAGGGCTTGAGGAGAGAGACAAAGGGTCAGCTCTTTTGCAAAGTCCAGTGAGGAGGGGCAGACATTTCCTCCGTAGCCGACAGGCTTTTTATTTGCTGTCACACTGCTGCACTCCTTCTACCCATCTTATGTTTCTCCCTCGTTTTCTCTCTCTCTCTCTCTCTCTCTCTCTCTCTCTCTCTCTCTCTTTCCCCCACCCCCACCCACACACACAGTAAAGTCAGACCCTGAAAACATGCTCTGCCAGCAGAACGTGATAGTCTGTGAGACAGGCAACTCTGCAGTCCAGAGACCAAAGTAGCCGAAGGAGGGGGGGGGGGGGCACTCTGCCAGAAGCAAACAAATGAAAGCCTTCCGTCCATAAAACGCACATTTATCAGTCATCACGATATTACGGCGCAGGCTTTTGACTTAGTGCTTCTCTGTGGCAAAAAAAGGCGAGTTTAAAGCAAGTCTGAACGGCCTCTCGGCTCAACAGCCCTCTTGAAAGTGAAGATGAGAGGGGCACTGAGGAAGATGAATACTCCACAATGTCCTCTGCCATCCCAGCACTAACTAATGCTGCCATGAATGTCCAGTGCTGCTGAGGCACATGAGAACAGAGAAGACCAGTCAGGGCTGAGAAGAGAGCAGAGAAAAGGAGAGAGAGAGAGAGAGAGAGAGAGAGAGAGAGAGAGAAAAGAGAAAGAGAGAGAAAGAGAAAGAGAGAGAGAGAGAAGAGAGAGAATGAGAACAAGAGGGAGAGAGAGAGTAGAGTATGAACATTGCCGAACTAAAATAATCACTTTTGCTTATAGGAATATTAATGATTAGCCATTTGGACAAAGGACATCTCTCGTGGCCGAGGCAGAGAACAGCTCTCCCTTGTCTATGTGTGCAGCTGCACCAGACACTTGTTTAAGAAGCACTCTACCAGCCAAGCCAAGCCCCTCCATCATCCTAAAAGGAGGTCAGCATTGATTGCAGGACATATTTTTTCCCCTTCTTACACTGACACCAAGAAAAGAAATCAAGGCTTACCAGAGCACTATGCTACATCAACCAACGCCAATTTGTCAACAGCCTGGTAGTTAGATTTATGAAGCATAGGCCTACACATGGGACTGAATATGTCTTCCTCCAATATCCCTCTGCAGACAGGTATCAGCTGAGTCTACAGGTCAGTGGTGAACCCCCACGCCTCAGGCTGTGCGAGTGGTGCTAGCCTACCCTTATCAAATGTACCTTCATCTACAGTAACCACTGTGTTAAGTATAGATTTCCAGTCATGCAGCTTTTTTCAGCCTAGCCAGGGCAATTATAATCTGTAGGCCAAATGTATACATACACACACAGACACACACAGACACACACACACACACACACACACACACACACACACACACACACACACACACACACACACACACACACACACACACACACACACACACACACACACACACACACACACACACACACACACACACACACACAGTACAGCAGTGAAATACTGCCGTGCCACACAAGGGCTCTCCAACTGCATTGCGTATACTCTCCTCAGCACAAGTGCTACCCATCTGTTTAATTGAAAAGAACAAGGAGAGGGGAGGAAGAGAGAGAAAGAGTGAAATAGATATATACCGACAGACAGAGAGAGAGAGAGAGAGAGAGAGAGAGAGATGAAAGACAATGCAGATTAAATGTCCCAAGACTACTAAGCGAGAAAGCAGTTTATTCATTGTCTCTTTTGAAAGCTTTTTTTCATCCTTGCTCTGTGCTCAGAGGAATGTGTCTGAGGGGAGAATGCTGAGACCGAGCCTCCTGTAAACACTGACAGCAGCAGCAGCAGCAGTAGCCTTGCAATCGACTTTCCTCCGTCTGAGCTGCTGAAATTTTGGAGAGCAGCCATGCGATGCACCCCTCTGTCCTGCAAAGCAGTACACTGCCCTCCACTGGCCATAGCCCAGAATGCAGGACCATTAATCAGATCTGCCTGCCTTCTATGAGTAGCCTAATGTATCACCACCACCGCATCACCAAACCTCTACACTTCAGCTGATACGCAGTCCTCAAATCAAATCTCTTTCACAGCACATCCATGGCCAAGTGGACCATAGATAAGACCAATTTCTGTCCTGTGGCTCAACCTTAACTTGCCGTCAACATGAATCAATATATTCAAAGTTTCCTTTTTTTTTAGATGCACCCATTTTGAATGTATGGCTAGGGTCTCTCCTAGCTTCAACTGAATACTGAATACTGTTGTGCTAGATGAAGCAATTGGTTTCCAGTTAGGAGCTACAGTAAATGAATGGCAGTGCCCTTTGGTATCAAGGGAAACATCCGATGGACTCCAACATTTAATATGAAATACATACACACACATACCAGTGCAATACAGTACAATATAAGCTCAATACACAAAACATATTTTATCCATTTAAAGCTAGTTTGAAGAGCAACTAACAGAAAATATATTTTACATAGAGATACTTATTACAAATTGCAAAATGTATTCTTGTCTCAATGAAAGGCAGTTAATTGATATCAATTACATATAATTCATATGTAATGACTACATCATACTTGACTACATCATATTGATAATACATTACAATAAACATTATGTAAATAATTATACACATGCCTATGCAGAATTTCTTATTTTATACTGAAACGTCTGAAACCATTAACAACATCTAGAAGTGCCTACAGTATAGTTAGCGTTGTCCCACATCAAACAAAATGGGGAGACAAGGACAAATGGGAACACACAATGGTTGTCTCTGGTACACGTGAAACCCAATTATTGTTTAAAGTGACTTACAGAGGGATTAGGTTATGCACTGAGAGTACCTGAAGGAGAGGGCTGTCCCTTCACCACACCATTCTTCATTCTCTCCTCAAAGTTCATCACCTCTTTGTAGATTAGCTCTGAAAGAGGCACATTGAGCAATACAAGGCTGGTTTGTACAGAGAAGGAACTGAGGGAAAAAAATCCATATTTCACAGTCATGTCAACACACCCGGCATGTCTCATCCTTTTTTGCATGCTATACTGGGATGCTATCGTTGAGCACCCTGTTTTGCTACTCTGCACGAAAGATTGATTTAACAATTAAAAGTAGATGTATTTCATAACTGTACTGTATATGAAAAAAATAATAGAAGATATACTTTAATGATGGGTCAAGATATTACATTACCAATTACTGGTATATTCTATAGAGCATTTTGTGGGATGTGAAATGGAGGTTTACCTTTCCATTCATCAATGGAGTGTTCTCTTTCATCCAATTGCTTGTCATAGATCTGTGGAGGGGGCTGTGAGGAGAGACATGGACAAAGGGAGAGAGGCTCTTTACATTTCTGAAGTGACTTGCTCTGACATATTACAGCTTCATCTTACATGAAATATTTATTTAAAAACACAGTGTTAAATTGATTTTCAGATGTCCTAGGTTTCCATGGTTTCAGTTCAATCAGGCAGGCAGCATAAGTGCTGACAGCATGCTATTTTAAAACAGTGAACAAATGGCCACAAACAATGCAATGCAATGGAATGCTATTAAACGGCTCAGTGCTTGTCTGTTTTGCACTTAGAAAACATTCTATTTTCTCTATTTTCTGGTGGATGCAGTGCAACACACCTGGACATATGAGGAAGATATTAGTACCACCTAAATGGAATTGTGCAATAGTGTATGTACACCGAGTTAAGCCATTATTGTTTTCCTTTACATGTTATGGGAGATATTTTAAGCATATTAAGCATATTTGCCCATGACTATTACATTTTGGACAACCTGGAAATCACTATAACAGACAAAATATGAGGTGTGACTTCTACTGTAGGGGAAGGAAGATATTAAAAAAGATGGAATGTTATAGAAGAAACTGAGGAATGAGAAAAAGATGGAGGGATAAGGACAGGAGGAAGAAAAGAAAGTGAGGAGCCTGCAGATGATACAGTTCATTTGGAGCAGTTATTATTTACCACTGATATTTGGAAGAGATCTCGCCCCTTCATCAGCAAATGAGTGATAGAGAAAGGGAGAAAACAGCAGAGGTGTTCAGGGAAACGGCCAATGGTAATGTTAAGATCATAAAACATGCCTAGTGTGCTCATCATCATTTACCAAACCTTGCTCATATCACAGTGTGTCAGTTTGGCTAGGATCAACTTTAAGAAATATTGTTAAAAAATATTGTTCCACAACATAATGCGACATGCTATTAATGGAATCTATAAACACAAGCCAATACCAGATGTTAACAGACAGATTAAGATTGTTACTCAGACATACACAGTTACTGTTTGTTCTCATGGTGAGAATGTGTGATTAAATCATTTCAAATGTCCAATCAAAAAGGCTACTGATGGTGTACTGTAGAAGATTAATGGCCAAACACCACCTATATGCACAGTATGTATAACGCTATGGTCATCACATAGGACAGGCTACCAAAGGGCCTGTCCACCCTCAGTCATCTCCTACTGATGAAGGTTTCCAGATGTCTACTACATCCTCAGATAAGTGAGGAGATGGTAAATAATAACACTGCTCT
The DNA here is from genome assembly GCF_017589495.1 of Alosa alosa. Lineage (NCBI taxonomy): Eukaryota > Metazoa > Chordata > Actinopteri > Clupeiformes > Clupeidae > Alosa > Alosa alosa. The sequence goes on from NC_063200.1 coordinate 8,896,695, forward strand.
ACGAGTGGGGGAGTGAGTGTGTGTGTGAAGGTATGACCTATCTGGACATGTCAGTGTGCATGATAGTGTGTGTGTGTGTGTGTGTGTGTGTGTGTATGTGTGTAGTTGTGATGCCCTCTGTGTACTGTGCATTAATATCAGATTCTTAATTTGACAATTGATCATTATGAATTAACCATTATTAATTCTTTACAATTGAGTGGAACTAAACATGTAGGTGCAGAGTGGCAATAATGATCATTCCATGAGGGCAAACACAAAAAAGAAAACAGTCAACGCAACAAAACATGAGATGAGAGTTACGAAACAAAACACTTAACATACTGATGCACTGATGATGTTTTATCATGTAACAGTAAGTGGCACCAAATGCCAAAAATACAGGTGTATACAAACAAATACAGCATGTTCATACAAATGATTACTTCAGCAGTGATACTAAGTAGACTAAGTAAGTAAATTAAGACACAGAGCCACCAGCTGAGCAAGAGCTGCATCCAGGAAGATTAATCAATACTCACAGCCTCCACCTCAGATGGGTCGTACCACACATTGATGTAGGGGTGCTGTAAGGCTTCATCCACTGATATCCGCTTGGCAGGATCAATAATCAGCATCTTAGACAGCAGGTCTCGAGCCTGGCTTGCTGCAGGTGGGGAGCAGGAGAGCGAGAGAGAGAGAGAGAGAGAGAGAGAGAGAGAGAGAAACTCAGACAGTGCTCAGTCTATGAGATCATCATTAATCTAGTGCCTTGACACTGTGTGTGTGTGTGTGGATATGGGAATTTGGTGTTTGAGTGTGTGCATCTGCACAGGAGAGAACATGATGAACACTTTGTTTACTACATAAAACACAGACTGTAGATTTGAAAGGAATCCTGCTGGAAAATGTATAAGCTGGGATTTGTCAAACCTGAGGCGTATAACCATCTTAGAAAAAGAAAGTAGAAAAAGCATCTTGAATCTATCATGGAGCTCACAGCAATTCTTTTCTCCTCTTCTGTCTAGACTTTAACTTGCGGGAGAGTGACATGCATATTTTTCATCCCTCTCTCTCTCCCTCTCTCTCTCTCCTTTCCCCTCCTCTCATGTCTCCTCCTCTCCCAGTGTGATTTCCCTCCTACGTCCTGTCAGGCTATATATAGCCCTGTTAGTAACAGGCAAGCTTCCCTCATCGTCCAGGCGTCAGTGCGACAGCAGCGAGAGCACACGCAACCCGACCGCCTCCAAAATGGCGTCTCCTCTGAGTCACTAAGGCAGACTGTGGCAACACATATCCCCTCTAGAGACACACACACACACACACACACACACACACACACAACACATGCTGAGTTCCTGCTCTCTCCCCGCTCCTGTCTTTTTTCCTCCCTCTTCTCCTCCTCCTCTCTTCCCATCCTCCTCCTACACCTCCTCCTCCCCACAGTGATGCTCTCGCTACCATGGCATCCGAGCATCTCGGACGCGGTGGGTGAGTTCCGGTAACAGCCACGTCCCCACAGGGGGACCCAGGCAGCCGGAACACACGAGCGCGCCATAGCACCATAGCATCAGGGTGCTTGCCTTCAGCTCTCATGTTGAATCAACAACAGTACGATCCAGAGTGAGATTCATTATCTTGAGGGGATCTTTTTATATCCCGTTTTGAAGAGTGGGTGCGCACATCCAAAGTAAAGTTTTTCTGCAGGTGCCAGACAATGGTATCAGACAGTAGAAAAAGTGTGGTCTGCACACTGCAACTGCTCCAAAATAATAAATTAATAAAGTTTATATTTTGGAGCAGTTGCAGTGTGCAGACCACACTTTTTCTACTATCTTTTTATATCCCCACCAGACTTGGAATTTCACCATTCTGGGGGCAAGGCCACTTGGCCTTCAGTTGGGCATATTTGGTGGGGGGCACAAAGGCCACATGTCAGGGCACCAAGGCCAAAGTTAACTATACAGTAGTAGGCTATAAAATGATCAAAGTTGTATTTAGCCTATTCACTGCAGTAGACCTGCATGCATCACTGTATGAAACATTACAAAAACATGAAACATGACATATTACATATAACTGTAAATCATCTGATCATCTAATAAAAACAGATATCTAGGCTATATATATAATTTATTTTATATTTGGCCTGCTATGAAATCATGTATTGAACAATTTAAATTTAAGCACAGCTCAGCTTTAAGAAACTCAAATAGCCAAGATGCATGCTTAGCATTTTGTGATCATTAAGGCTACTTTCACAAACACTTAGTCAGCTGTCCTCTGATTTACCAATATCTAGGCGATATTTGTAACATTTATTTTGTATTTGGCCCGTTATGAAATCATGTGGAACAATTTAAACACATTGTAAAACTTAAAGCCCAAATTTGGAGACATCCATGCATGTTGAAATTTACTGCAAATTCAAAACTGGATTACTCTGGAACGGCTAACTATACAGGGGACTGCTTTACACCTTTGTGTTCGGTAAGGTCTGCTGTTTATTCTGATATGTGGTTTGTCATGTGTTAAAAGAAGGGTTCGTGAAGTATTCCACCGAGATGAATGGGTAGGGAGATCATGGACGCAAAATCTTCAGTAGAATGTATGATTAAATTGAATTATATTATTTACTTTTCTCGCGAAACGTTCAACACAGCAATTATCGGCTAACATCGTTTAAAAGCTGAGAAAAAGCTCTTTCATGTGATACTTGTGATGTCTGTGTGATGAATAGGCTACTTCGCAAATAGTAGTTCAACTGAGAAGAATGGGTGAATTTAGATGCACTTTCTTTCTTGCGCTGTCACTTTCTCCACTGCGTAAAAGACTACATTAATTTGCGCTGTGAATGCTAAGATTATTTTGACAGGCCACAGGCTAAATAAAAATTATATAGCTATTAGTAGGACACAAAGCAGAATATGAAGAAAGAAGGGGGCACCAAGGCCACCTTGGCCTGTAAACCTATGATTTTCAAAGGGGCTTCACGGCCAACGCAAGGGGCTACGGCCGTCGTGGCCGCCGTGAAATTCCTACCCTGATCCCCACACATACGAGCCGTCGTTATAAAGGGTTATGATTTAGTTTTGTGCAAATGGAGGAGGCCATGGGTTGTTTAACGTTTACTTATGATGCCTGCTTTCCTGGAAGGAATGAGTTTCGGTGAGCAATTTCACTGTAAAGACTCTCCAGTCACCTCCTGTGGCCTTCAATCAGCCACAGTCCTCGTGAGCCAGCTTTATGGGAGCTCACTTTCATCATAAACCGCCAGAAAATTATAGCGTTCTCCTCTCCAGGGCATACAAGCATGCACAAACACATTCACACACACACACACACACACACACACACACACACACACACACACACGCACACACACACACGCACATACACATCCTGATGTAGCAGATGGAATTTTGATGGGTGTAATCTAAGCGTGACTAACAATATTTCCCTACATGTTTTGAATGAGAGTGGTAAGGTCTTAGAGACCTTAACTGAAGGCACCCTTATACATGCAAAACACAGACATGCTATGCACACAGAATAAATCACACACACACACACACACACACACACACACACACACACACACACACACACACTTACCTTTGAGTTTGTTGTGCTCAGAGTCTGCAGGGAACAAGCAGTCGGGGAAGAGCTTGGGGAAGGTGAGGCCTGCGTATTTGGGCCTGTTCTCCACGTAGTTGCGCACGGTTGGCTGCAGCTTCTTCATGAACTCTGGCGACGGCGTGCCCAGCTGCTCGATCACCTTGTTCCACTGGTCGATGTCTGAGAAAGGCTTAGCTGAGGAAAATGCAAGCAGTACTGACCAAGCTCACTACCACTGAATGCTGACCCACTTAACCCAGCCCGAGTAGCCCTGTTTCCTCATGTGGCCGAGGGGGATGGGAGATATTGTGTGGTACAGAGCTTGACATGATGGACTTGGCCCATCTAAACTAAATGGCACAAGTCTAAACTTGCTGTGTGATACTTAATGGCATTCCCTTGCAGTTCCATCTCTTCTTTTACAAACCATTTACAAACTAAAATGTAATTAAAAGGAAAAACAGAGAATAATGACTCTCTATTAAAGGAAACTGTTTGTCACGGTTTATAAAAGTTCATCAGGCCAAAGTTGGTTTGCCATTTCCATGCTTGGGCAGTTTGTAAAGTGCTCTTGGACTATTAGCAGCCAAATACCCTCACAAGTCACACACACACACACACACACACACACACACACACACACACACACACAAAGATGGCTACCTCAAAGGCTTGATGTCAGTGGTTAGCCCGGAGCAATTTCACATCCAATCAGTATTCAGGGATTTCAGCAGAGTAGGCACTTCCATCACAAGAGAAGGTGGGCTTGACTGCAGACTGATGCAGCCTTTAGAGGCACACTCTCAGGGACATCGCAACATGAGAGGCTTCACAGCAGAGCCTTAGAGACAAGTGTTTGGTGCGCTGTCCCTAACATAACACATTGCATGTCAAGAAGCAAAGTTATGACAGAGGAGGGCCGCTGCCGATTCTGTTCACAATGAGGGGCATTTTGAGGCACTCAACAGGCTGGATTCTGCATCATCCATCACCCTGATGAGCCCTGCACAGGGAGAAGGTCAGGGCATGTAATCAAACAAACAGAGCACACAGACCACATACACACACACACACACACAGACACACACACACACACACACACACACACACACACACACACACACACACACACACTCACTCAACAAAACTGGCACAATGTTTATCCTCTTCCCAGGGATACGCCTTTGATTTTAGAAAAGATTTGTCACACATTCGGCCATTCAATTATGGGGCGATGAATAGCCCTGGGGCTACAAACAAGGTCATGTACACAGCCAAATCAGGACTGGACGGCAGCTCTGTTGGCCAACATGTGCTTGTCAACAAACACAGTGGCGGTGCGGGCATTGGCAAATCTACATAATTCTTATACCCACAGCGTGTGATGGATTCCAAGTGAAGCAGAAATGGCCTTGTAAAAAGCCACATGCTCAATTTAATCTAGCCTCCATTTCAGGGGCTTTTTTTTCACTTGATAATCAGGTGGAGTCCATGAAGCAGCATTTCAGCTCAGGTCCTGGTGACCTATTTCTCGCTCTCATTAGCAGCTGGGCTGACCCAGGTGAGCCCCGTGACCAGCAGGGGAAACTGGGCCGCGTCCAGGACTGCGCTCCTCTACCGGACTCATCTGCAATGCTAATGTGGAGACCGCGGAGGCGGCGACTGGGAATAGAGGGCTTTTTAAAAGCCGCTTTTGTGACGAAGTTTTCAGGCTTCACGCCTTTTAAGAAATCTCCCAGAGTTCTTAGGGAGCCTCCGACAATTGTGTGCCATGTCGGGGGCTACCCGTGTCGCTCGTAAGCGGCGCAGTCCTGCTGGTGGAACAGATTTTAATTGCACCCCTGCTCTGAAATATGTCCTAATTAACACCTGAAATACAGTATGCTATTAAAATTAGGGCCATCTCCCAGGTGAGGGGATATAAAAAAGAATGCACATTCATGAGATCTTTAGCACACTCTGCCACCAAGCAACAAAGGCACCACAAAGGAGAAGGAGTATCCTTTAAATTGCCTTCTATGATCACATAGAATGCACAAGGAGATCCATTACAGTCATCTTGTGCATTCTTAAATCGCTGAGCCCACAATCATGAAATGGGAAAGTAGAATAAGATTGCAGACTGGGTTTGGAGTCAATAGAAATCTCGGAGCCACATCCAGCAATCTCAAAGAGATGCTTAGCAACAAAGAGAGTGAGACCATGAGGTGGGGGTTGGAGCTGAGGTAGCCTAGCTACCCTTGGGGCGTCATGTGACAGACACCCCCAAATATATTCTCACAGTGGGGTGCCAGTTCAAACGGACGCCAGGGCATCCCGGAACTCATTACCTCATCCTCACGGAACGCCATTTTCCCCTCCTTTGTCTTTGGGTAGCCCAGTCAATGCAGGAAAAAGAACAGAAAAACAGCATCCGGGAGCATTCATGCTATTCATCTGTCAATTTAGAGTCTCTTCCCTCGCTTCTTACTATGGACTGTGCAATGTCTTTGAGATAAGAAGAAAGAAATGCAAATATAAAATATAAAAATTCATACAAAATATAAAAATGCATTTAAAATATAAAAAGCACATATTTCAGTATATGTATTGTCTTTGCCTCTGAATAGATTTGTCATATTTATCAAAGCTGCTATTTCATTGAAATACACTATGTTACAGCGGAGCAAAAAAATATTTTTAACTTTTGTCAATAAATCATATTATCTGTTTCAAATATCTAAGCTGTTTTTGGCTTTTGAGGGTCAACATCACCTTAGTGAGAGCACAGATGTGGATGATGTCACTGATGGTGAAGGGTGATTCAGGTGGCAAGGATACGGTCGGTGCCTGGAAACAGCACAGTGCCTCTTATCACCTCTCCAAAGATGCAGCCTACTGACCACATGTCCACTGCAACCACAGCCACAGAGTGTGCAGACATTACACACATTACACACCCACTCACACACACCCACACACACACACACACACACACACACACACACACACACACACACACACACACACACAAACACAGGAAGTACCTTCCATACATGTACCATTACAGTACATATGTCATTCCTGTATACAGACACACACATACTCACAAACAAACACACTCATAAACTCACACAAGCATCGCCTGTGCAAACACACCACGCAAAGGCGTCAGAGTTGTGAACGTCATGTAGATGTCATCCGTGCTGATATAACTGAACCCGTTTGCCTGATTCAGTGAGTCACTAGCCAGCATCCTGTTATCATACTGCTCCCTGCGTCCTCATGATTAGCCTTCTCTCCCCTCTGTCTGCCTGCACATTACTCAGAGCCGGGAAGAGTCATTATTTTAAAGTTATTCATTCCCTGCACCTCAAAGATTGCATTATTTGTACCACCATGGGTGGCAGAATTGAAATAAAATGAAACAGTAGTACATTATTATAATTATAATAATAAACCCTCTCTTCACATTGGAAGCCTACACCCTTGACAACAGCTCAGGAACCAGTGGAAATCATTTCCCCGTATAATGTTCACCTGGGTGAATGCTTGTGCACCTCGGCCTTAACAGGGGAAATGTTCTGTTCTGTACCACTCTGTTCAGGGTATTCTTATTACGTTTAGTCTCCTGGCAACCTTTCAGACTAAGAAATCAAGGCCACTGCTGAGTCAATGCCTCATTGCAGAGCCAGGCTTAGCAGCACAATCATGCCTTCCTTCACAAAGCACTGAAGGCCACAGTACTGCAGGCTACCGTAAGTCAGAGAGTTAGCCAATAGAGTTAAAGAGTTTAGAGTTATGGGGGATTAATGACTTAAACAGAGCGCGCAGTGAGATTTGCTTTGTGTTTATCAGTACCTAAGAAGCCCACAATAAGCCATGTTAGTCCACAGATCAATGCAGCTAGAGCCCAGATGCAATAAAAGAATAGACAGAGAGGAAGTAGACAAATGACAATCCTTACCCTAGTCCCTTAATGAACTAATCAGTCTTCTGTCTGCCATTTAGCTTTCAGGGAAGCAATTTCTGTCTTGTGTAGTGGGAGTACCAGTGTTAGCATCATGAAAATACACTTTAAGGAGATGAGCCAGTGCCACATGCAGACTCACACACGTCTCTGTGTTGATTTGTATGGAATACTGTTATGGCAGGACAGATCTATCCATCTTCAACAGTTTTCATGGGTATCATGTGAGGATTCATTAGATGATATTTTTCCATTTTATTTGTCATTTTTGAGATGTTTTCACCAAAGCTTCAACTATTCAGGTAGTCGTGATGACTGCTGGAGAGAGAACCTGTTTACTGCCTCCCTGTGCCTCATCCACAGAGCTCTAAAACTCTAATTAACGGCACACGCTGTTCCATGGGGAGAGGGTAGAAGCTACCCTCCCTGTGAAGTGTAACCGGGGGCTTATGGTTCATGACCTCAGAATGTGTGGAGGCTCGCCAGGAGAGGGGTTCCGGAACCTTCCCCAATTAGATGACTCATAAATATTCCGATGAGCAGAGAGATGCTCGGTGTCAACAAGGGGATGGGAAATTAGCCGGAGAGTGGGAGTTATCCACGGCGCTATTGGGAGTGTTTAACCAAACAAGAGAAGGCTGTGAACTGTGCACATCCATCATGGGGACAGAACTGCATCAGGATAAGAAGACACAAAAGGGCTTAGGGCGCTCAGGAGACTTCAGAGAATGACTTGCTCAGGTGCTCTTCTGCGACGGGTGAAGTGAGAATCCAAAGAAAAAAGAGTTTGCAGAGGCACTCTGAGGTTGAAAAAGTATAAAAAGCCTTTAATTCATCATGGCAAGAACTGGTTAAAAGCACATGGGCCTACGTGTTGCGGCCATATTGGCCTTCATCAGGGCATAGAAACAGGAAGCACAACAAAGCTTAAAATGGACACCCTTAGGTGTTCAGTGGGTGGAGCCTTCCCATTGTCACACACCATGTGACTAACAACAAGTAGGTTGAAAAAAAAAAAAAAAACAATTGGCAAAATAATAACAAAGAGACATCTCACTAAGTGAGAAAGAGAGAGAGAGAGAAATAGATTTCAGTTGAGAAAGTAATAAAAGTACACAAATAAATGTCTTTTTTAACCAGTTCTTGCCATGATGAATTAAAGGCTTTTTATACTTTTTCAACCTCAGAGTGCCTCTGCAAACTCTTTTTTCTTTGGTGCATCAGGATAAGATTTCATATGCAGTTCCATTCATTTGCAGTTTGTTGTTGCATTTGGGGTCAGAGTTTGTATGCTACCACATCAGAAACCCAGAGACTGATATCACATGATCATGTGAGATTATGTTAACGACATACCACTGGAGAACCATGATGCATATTTGAAAATAGGTTTGTGTGACATTAACTTACATCAAAGTAAGCAGCAAAGCAAAAAGGCTAGCCAGGTTAGATTAGCATACAGGCTATAGGAGACTAAAGACAAGGGTTAGACTGACTACTTTTAGTGAGCAACACACTGTATGCCCTGGATGGAAAACAGATGGAAAGAAATGCTAGGGCCACAGTGAACTGTGCAGAATGAATTATGTAGCAAGATACTGTATATGCTAGCCTACATATATGTGAAGAATAATGTGTCTTCAGATCCATGTGTAGTATGTGAACCCAATGTTTAGTGAATGTGTAGCACATGTCTTTAAACTGTACAAGCTAAAACCAATGGCTCATACTGCAGTCATCTGAGCAAGGATACAGTCCCGGCCAGGGAAGAGGATTTTGTGGCGCACCATTTCTCCCATTATGCACCCTACTGACCAAATATCCACTGCAGGCATAGAGAGGAAAGAGGAGGGGAGGAGAGCAGAGGTTAGCATCCGTGAGACAGACAGAGAAATGTACTGACATGGAGAGAGACAGAGAGAAAAAGGCCAGATCAAGGAGTCATTAGAGAGCCATGGTTATTCAAAGCCAGACAAAAAAAACAATTAGTGCTAGTGACAGTGCAAACACACAGACAAATGACTATTGCACCGATCAAAGAGCAAGCCATGGAGACCCTTAAGGGGACAAGAGTGGTGGCAGGAAATCTATAGCCCCCCTGCCGCAACCCTGCCACCAGCAATCCCTGGCCAGACCTCGGTCCAGTGTATTAATTGAGCAGCAGCGTTGGACTATGGCGCAGCAGAGGTTAGCATGCAGACACGTGTGGGCATGAGACTAAGTGAGCTGGGCAGTCGCACAGCTGCCTGGCCACTCCATTGCCAATGCTTCATTCACACACAGGTTTACACCGTTTGCAGTAACACTAAAGAGACTGGGAGGTGACTTCCCCCTTGGCATTCTGGGAGAGAAAACAAGAGCCTGTTGTTCTACTCTGACAGCTGTGGGTTTCGGGCTTTCTTCAATCTTCAATAATAAGCTATATTCATTCACATTCCTTAAAGTAAGCCCTAGCTCTGTGGTGGTTTAAAGAAAACAATCACAATGGCACAGATTCAGAATATTTCTGTTAATCCCTCTACATTGTCAAAAATGCAACAACAGCATATCACTATGGTGTCTACGTTATGTGATCTCTTAATGGGCCAAAACACACCACACTACACACAAGTGGTACTGCAGGCCTACCATTCTCTTTGTAGCCCATGCCCAGGATGACCTCTGGTGCTCTGTAGTAACGTGTCACCACATAGGGCGTCATCATAAAGCTCGTGCCCGCGGTCCTTGCCAGCCCAAAGTCCAAGATCTTTAGCGTGCAGTCCGACTTCACTACTATATTGCTAGGTTTCAGATCCTGTGGAGGGCATTCAGAGGGGATATGAGACGTGAGAATAGATGCATTTATTTCTCTCTTTTCAGCACTCTTCCTCTTGCAGGTAAGTGGTGCCTTACCCTGTGTATGATGCCAGCTGAGTGAAGGTGTTTGATGCCACAGAGCATCTGGTAGAGCAGGTATGACATTCTCTCATGGTCGAGTTCCATCTGAATCACCTGGCACAGGTTGGCATCCATCAACTCCATCACCAGATACCTGGCATGGACAGAAGGAGAATTTTCATTCAGCAAACCTGATCACACATCACGAAAAGACATCTAATCCAGCTGTTAATATACTCTTTCCTCCTATTGCATAACATAAATGAATAGAAATAAGATGCACATGATTCAAAATCCCTATCAAGAACTACTTCAAACACTAAATGCTCTTAATGCTAATGACACTTGTGAATGGTGATTATGAGCAATAATGTCAATGATATTCCTCTCTACAATACTAAAATCTCAGAGGAAACACAGAGACGATGCAGTGATACGACTCTTCAGTTCCAAGTGACAGTGTCTATATTGATTAATGATAGTCAGGCCACCTCAGATAGCAGAGAGGCAGCCATTTTATCCGGAGGTGCTGACAGACTAGATTTATCACGTTGTAATAAAGACTACACACTCGCATCACTGAGACCCCTCATTCTCATTCCTGATAGTTCAGCATGGGTGATTCTGAACAACAAGGACATTTGGGATATGCTCATAGTTTGCTACATGATTTCACACAATCTAAATGTGTTTTATATGTATTGACAAATGGAAACCTCACACGTCATGTTTATGCGTCCTTTAAATAGTGTAGGATTGTTCATCCACACAGCCGTAGGTTAAATCAGTTGCTAATCAATATGTCATCAATAGACTGCATGTCTTGAAAACAAAGATAGACTAGTATGTACATTGATACCAGAGTAGAACACCTTGAATCAAAAATTCCCTATTTCAGAAAATGGCAATGTCTGTTCAGTTAAAGAAATGGGAGAACGCAGTGGCAAACTAGATAGATAGATAGATAAATAGATACTTTATTGATCCCCAGGGGAAATTCAAGAAACTCATTAGGTGGATACATTTATGTGCTTTTGCCATTTTCTCTCCTTCTCTTTTCCCTGCCTCTGTTTCTCAGCTGTCTCTCCTCAGTAACACTTGGTGCCTGTGAAAGCCATGATTGATTCTTCTATTCCCAACCAACCTCCTTCTGCATCCGTAACGGTGACAGCAAACACCTTGTGAGGGCGTATTGATGGTTTGTCTCCGCTATAAACACAAGCACGCACATACATACACACTTCCCCTCTCTCCCTTCTCTCCTCTCTCTCTCACACACTGTCACACACACACACACACACACACACACACACACACACACACACACACACAAACACCCCTGGTACACACACCTAGAGACACACCTCCTGGCATACAGTTTCACCCCAAGGGTCAGTCCAACCCACTCAGTGCTGTATGTGGAGGTGTTGTTGTGCACACAGCATTGATCAGGCACAAGACAGGTGAACCCTCTCCTGTTCCTCAGCTCATCTGTGTGTGTCTTCATATGCCAAAGACTGAGCCTCTGCTCAACTGTGTGCCCCCTCACTTCCCCACTGGAGCGGAGGAAAGGCTACAGTGAAGCAAGAATCCCCTTATTTCATGGCCCAGTTGAAGTAGTCCAGCCTGGGGGATGAACGCCATTTCTCTGCAGCATTTCAGATTACTCACAAATCAGTCCCAAGAACATGAATTAATCATAGCCTGTACAACTGTGAGCAGACATCGGACTACTGCTACTCTAGATGCAGGATTCACACAGTACTGTACATACACACATATACCCAATGATTATTCATGGCAGAAGAAGAAGATATGTAATAGACATTATGTAGTAAACATACAGTATTACACTTGCATTGCAGTCTTGCACTTACAGTGTACAGTGAAAATAACTCTTTTTTTTTTGCTATTCTTCTGTGGTTACGTAACATATCACTGTAGGTTTATAAGAGACAAGTCTCCATGATGTGGGTTTTTTTATAACCATCTCATGGACTCATGTGATAATACATGACCTCATTTTGAAAACTCCACTGTAATGCTTTACAGTCACCCTGGCTCATGTTCCCAGCTACTAAAATGGCTGAGGCTGATCAGGGGCGCGTATGTGTGGCACAGGCTACAGGAATGTGATGCAACATTAAAAGTGAGATGCTGTTAAAGGAGTTTCAGCAATGGTAGAATGGTATACTTACACATCCTGGAACTCCTCTAAAGATTTCTGTGGCGTGAAAACATTTAATAAGCTGATTATCTGTAAGAGAAAGGGAAATGCAATTATGTTCATGAGATGTAATGGCTACATTTTCAAATCTAATTACTGCTTTTCATTTGGAAATCCAGTTACTCAAATATATGCCTGCATATTTGACAGACATGAGAATAAACACACATTTTCAGAATATCTACTGTGGATACATCATAAAAAATTAAGCCTAATTCAGCACACACTAATCCACGAGTCTGTGTGCAAGCATTTGTGAAAGCCCAGTCTAACTAGAGCTGACTAAACTCCATCTTAGCTCACCACTGACTAAACACTAACAAGCAGAAAGCAAACAGGAGATGATCTTGCAGCAGCACACCTCCCCACTGACCAAACATTGTCTGCTACTGCTGCCTGACAACTACACCCAGGCACACAGCAGCAGCAGCAGCAGCAGTAGCAGTAGCAGTAGCAGAATCCCCACCCCCTCCTCTCCTCTCCTCTCCTCTCCTCCTCTCCTCTCCTCCCCTCCCTCCCCTCTCCTCCTGGGTGCCTGGGTGTAGCTCTCCTCCCCTCTCCTCCCTCCCCTCCTCCTCTGGGTGCCTGGGTCCTCCTCCCTCCTCTCTCTCCTCCCTCTCTCCTCCCTCCTCTCCTCCCTCTCCTCCCCTCCCCTCTCCCCTCCTCTCCTCTCCTCTCCATTCTCAGCACCAGCTCTGCCTCCCTCCACTCAGCTTTCCACTAAACTAACCAGCCAACCAACCAGGCCAGAGCAGAGGGAGATGGAGAGGGAGGGGGAGGGGGGGTGAGAGAGCAGTGTGATTGGGTGGGAATGACCCTGCTGAAGGACACTGCTGATAAAGAGAGGGACAGAGAGAGAGAGAGAGAGAGAGAGAGAGAGAGAACAAGAGAGGCTGGGGAAAAAAAGGAGACTGAGAGTAAAAGCAGGGGGGAATGTTAGAGGGAGACGGAATAAAGGAGGGGTGAATGAGAAGGAAATGAGAAGGAGAGAGCCTGAAAAAAAAAGACAGAGAAACCCAGCCGGTGTCATGGCCAAACCACCATGTATTCACACTGGATTTTCACCCATTCCCACTACTTATCCACAGGCCTATCTGTCTTTTCAAATCCCCACACATACTGTACAGTTATCAGACTCTACCCTGCTTGTCTATTTGTGTACCTGATTGTATAACAGCTATGGTAAGATTACATTGAATAAACAGCTAGTATTTTCCAGCATTAATGAAATGTATGTATTAAATGTTTAATATTACACAGGTATATGCGGTTGATTGTGCAAACATACACTATGCTCTGGAAACTACAGCTGGCTGACGCCTGATGGCTAATGTCACTATTGATCAGTCACTTACGTTTTTGTGATTGACACATTTCATAAGCACCAGTTCCCGGTAGGCCCGTTTCGCATGCGTCTGGTTCTGGAAGGGTCTGCTGAGCTTCTTGATAGCCACATTTCTGTCCAGTACGGCATCATATCCAGCACTGCAAGTAGATACAGGGTAAGAATGAAAACCAGAGCAGATAAAAACCTTAACCAAGCTAACCAAAGTGAGTCCAAACTCATATCTGTCTGTCAGGATTTTGGTTATTGTGTTAATAGAGAATTGACCATCAAACAGCAACATGCCCATATGGATTTATATGTGAGACAGTTTGCTGTGTCATATTTTAATATCATTAGCCTCTCCAACACATCTTAGTATGGAGGAGTAATCTGGCATGGTATAATCATCTATAAATCTAACATAGATTTATTATTTGCCATTTACATGCATTCACTGCAGAAGAACATTATGCAGCATTAACTCAGACCAGAGACCCAGAGAAGCCCTCCATTGTAGGAGAAGACGGCTGGCCCTCAGACCTTATGCTGGTGAATGCTATTTTGTTATGAAGAAAAACAGCTCCCTGAGTTTGGGAGGATTGAGAGAGCACAGCACTTCTGCTTCACTTCTCCTCTCTCTCCATCTATCCATCCCCCATTCCTCCACCATCACTCTCCCTCCCTCGCTCTCCTCTCCGACACCACTTCTAATCATGAAAAATTCAGCAGCACCAGCACAAACCACTCTAACAAGCAGCCCACTCCCTCTCTCCCTCTTTCTCTCTCTCTCTCTCTCTCTGTCTCTCTCTCTGCCACCATGTGTGTACTGTACAGCATAAGCATCAGAGCATGGGAATGCATGTACATGTATGCATAGGTGTGTGTGTGTGTGTGTGTGTGTGTGTGTGTGTGTGTGTGTGTGTGGTGTGTGTGTGTGTGTGTGTGGGTGTGTGTGGTGTGTGTGGGTGGGTGTGTGTGTGTGTGTGTGTGTTAGTGTGATTGATAAAGAGAGAGGGGGAGAAATGGTGTGGAGGTTGGACAGAGAGAGAGAAAGAGAGAAAAAGAAAGTGAAAGGGTGTTGAGGTGGGCGTGTCTGTGTGTTTATCCCTGGGTTTCCTCTGGCACAGAGGGAAGTTCTGCAGGGCAGTATAAAAGACCCAGTGGCCGTTATTTTCAGCCACGCTAAAGCAACCCAGTGGAAATTATAGTGTGCCTGCTTGCAGAGAACAAGGCGCCACAGCCGCCCTGAACACAAATCAAATCCCATCAGCGTATAATCACATGATTACAGTTTGCACACAACTTTTAATCAGCACTTCAATTGACTCATTAAGGAGGACAAAAGGGAGCTGTGATTCAACAACAATGGCCATAAAAACACAGGCAGACGCGCCAGCCGTGTCCCCTGCTCCAGTCATGGGGAGGTGACAACGTCAGGCCTGCTCTGTGTGTGAGAGGGAGATAGAACTACTGTCATCTGTCTGCAGTCAGGTAAAGGCAAAAACAACATCCAAATCTGCTCATTGGAACCCCACCTTCTTCTAGCCTCACTAGCGCCTCCTATGGCTCATCTGAGAGAAGCTGCGAGCAGCACAGCACATCCTGGGGCCATGCCAGAGAGATGCCAGGAGCAGTCCAATAATTCAGAAGAGTTGATCCAGGATGTCTGAGACAATATAATGTCTATTTTCAGGGAAGGTAATGCCATGTACTGTATCCTTGAACACCATTTTAAGTAATGATATGCAAAGCACAATTTAACTATATTCAAACCGTCCTAACATTATTTTCCTTTGTGAAACACCTCGGTGGTATTCCCCTGCTTTAACCACAACCAGTCGTTTAAAGCATGTATGAGTGATTTACACTTTGTTGTGAGGTGCGTCTGAGTCTGTATCTTATGTCTATGTGTCAGGAACCTAACCAGAAGGACCAGCCATTGCCTGTGTTTAAAGGGAAGGACTGGTTAGTAATGTGAGTGGACTACTGGAGACTTTGACATGAGCTGCGGGGCTAACAAAAAACATGTTGACTGTAAGATTAAATGGCAGCTGTCTTATAGATCTATAAAGGGATATTTCTAACCACATTATGCCTGTTAAACCCTCAGCCAAAATGTCACCTGGACAGAATGCTTTTGGCCACTATAACAACAGTAAAACAGTGGTGTATCATAAACAAAATCACAAAAAATGTTGAAATAGTTCCACTATGAGAGCAGCAAAGCAAACTGCATTTTTTCTCTGCAGGATTCCAAAGATGTCTTAAAACCAACATCATTTGTGGTGTCATGATATATTAGCATTGGGGAAATGGGACTCACAGTAAATGAAGCAGACTGTAATATTAACACTCCAAGCTATTCTGTATCAGACACCTGCCACACATACAAACAAAAAGCCAGGGCTAACTACCTAATGTGCACAGATCCCTCCCCTCTGAGGGTCTGCGCTACAGATGGTGCAAAGCTGTGGAGTAAACGGGTGGACTGGAGTGGCCTTGCTGTGAGGGGAGTGGAGGAGGAGCCAGGTGGCGGGCGGGTGGTGGGGTGGGTGGAGCCAGAACTGACCCCTCTGCAGCCCTGAATGAAGGCCAGATGGCTTCAGTAGCTCTGTTAGAGAGCGTCAGCTTCAGACACGCCGACCAGGTGGGCCAGGTGAGGAAAAACCCTGCCTCGCCCCACACCCCACAGGTGTATATGTGCCAAGACACATACACACACACACACACACACACACACCTTTGTTGCACATCCTGCGACAGTACAGTTATTTTCCTCATGATTCAAAATAATAATAAAAAATCCAATTATTATTGGCATTATTACAAAATTATTTTCATAAAATATATCAGCAAAAGTCTGAGATCTCTGACTTTATTAATTAAATGATCCATCATGTTTTTGCAAATAGAACACATGGGGTATGAGTGTCCATACATTAAAGAGGGAGCTGTTTTTGCATGGGTGTCCATGGAAACAGCACCGTGTTCAGTATAATATTTTTGGCTGAAGGGACCGCAGTCTGTGTGAGGGATGATGTCATGTGCGTCTGCCATGGTATTCTAATGCACGGTGCCAAAATTAAAACCTCACTGAAAGATCAGGAACTACTGAGAACTACCAAAATGTCCACTCCATTCTCTTACTGTAAGTGGGGCAGAGAGTTCCACCCAGTTTGTTAGAAACTTCACCAAGCTAAAATGAGAGTCACAAGCATGACGACAAGACAGGATATGATAGAAACAAATAAACTGGCAGGCATGGGTATACTGGCTGACAGGGTGAAATGAAAAGCCCTTACAACTTAATTCATTTGACACTAGCTTCACAGCTACTCCAGAGAGGTCACATCACCAAAGCCCACTTCCGTGCTTTTGTAATAAAAATAAACCATGGCTTCTGTCATCCCAGTTTATGAGCTTATTCATTTGGCCATAATCACCATGGCCAGGCACAGATCCACTGGCCGTAGCTGGAGTGGACTGATAACAGAGACTGTGGCCACTCCTCACAGCTCGCTGTACAGGACTCTGACCACATCCTCTTGTTTCACAGGCAAATGTTTCAACATTATATAACCGATTACATAATGCATCTTGATTTTGAGGATATCACTATGCGTTGCTGCACGGCTTGGTAAATATGCCTCTGATTGATCTTCTTCTAAAACATGGAGAGCATGAAAAGGGTATATTTACTCCAACCCAAAACTGGCAGGTGGACGGTATGATGAGCTGAACGGTTGGAGAGTAAACTGGAGGGCTCTAAACAGAATTGGCACCAGCTGCTGAGGGCTTTGAGGATTATACACTGCTCCACTGCAATGCATCTCTCTGCCTTATAAATGAGACATTATGAGTGAAAATCGCTGTTTACACTGTTTCATATTGCAGCAAAAACCCTGGTGAGGCAGCTTCTTACAGGCCTGATGTAAACAGATCTTTTTTTGTTTACATGTCACTGTTCCTAATGGGTCTACATGGAATGCAATGATAATATAACATGACAAAATAGCGCTGTTTGTGGCACTGATATCGCTGGCTTTATGTCATGATAAGCGAGCTGGCCATGCCACACCATGTGACCCTGGGACTGGGGGATGGAGGCAAATTAGATCAGGCCTGTCTGTCCGCCAGACTGGGTTTCAGCAGCCTGCAAACATGCTCGATCGTCCGCATTAGCAGTCCCTGTCCTCCCCGCTTTCTTTACCAATTTACAGAATCAGTCAGGATAAGGGGCGGCCGAGGGGGGAGATGGAGGCGGGGGACGCCAAGGAAGAGGACGGGTGGGGCGCCCAGGTTCCGTCCCAGCGGTGCCTCAGATCTCCCCGTGACAGATGGCTTCAAAGGCGCGCTCGCCTCTGCGTCAACCAGCCAGCCAGTCAGCTAGCAGCGCTCCAGTCACCGGGGCTGATAGTGGCGCATCACACACAGAGTGACGGCTCAGGGGAAGGGGGCTTCTGACCCTCTGGCATTTTCACTGGCAAAACGCTTCACGCCTGAAGGGTTAGGCGAAGCCCTCGGCTTCTCTGCATGCCACCTGGTGCACTGAAGGTGATTTATGACACATATGAGCTTTATTCCACTCCAACTTAGAATTCATTACTTCGTCTAGCGAGTGCATTTGTGTCACAATCACGCTTCTTTGTATTCACACTCATGGTTGACATCTAAAGCCCAAAATGCTTCAGTGACATCCTCTACATCAGACACCATTTTCAATCCTTGGAAGGATGGTAAACAGTGCCAAATTTGACAACACAGGAACATTTGAAATCTGTTCACTCACCATACAATACCCTGAGCCCCAGAGCCGATGGGTTTTAGATTCTGGTAGCGTTTGAGGACTGTGAAGGTAGAGTCTCCCACTTCCACACTGTAGAACTGGTTGTCCACTTTGCTTTTGCTCATATTGTAATGTTTACCGATGTATGACACATCCACTTGTTTACCAAAGCCCTGCAGAAAGAAAATAAGCAATGTTCAGTATATGTTATAAGAGTAAATCATGCCCATCACAAGTCCTGCAATTTAGAAACAGAGAGATTGAATCATTTTACATTGAGGACACGTTACTTCCTTATCTTATCTTATCTCTTGCCTGTCTGGTTTTGTATAGCGGTGTTAAATAATAATGTGAACTAATACAGTGTCTTCCTACACACTGATACTTCATGTAATCACTCTGGCACATAGAGTATTTTGAATAACTATGGTTAATAATTCAATTCTGTCATTGAAATATAAGAAATGAACAACTCAAACTCAAATGCACATATAGAATTTTACGATTTTTAAGTGGGGAGAATTTGATCTGCCTATGGTACGTACTATGTAAGGTCCCTAGAATTGAATAATAACAGAATTTATGTTCAGTAATAATTTTGTGCTCCCATCTTTGGTATTTACCTTTGAATTCTACTGTTATCTATTCAACAATGTTTGGCACCAGTTAAGTGTTCTAAACCTCTTGCTTATTTTGTTCTTGTTTTGTTGATTGTACATATGAAACGATGATGAAATGTGACCTGCTAACCTAGTGCAGCCATCAATGAAATAATGATAGAGGTCTAGTTTTCTGCCAAGGATGAAAATCCATGTATTGTTGTTGTGTGTTTCCAAAATGTGACGATATAGGAAATAATATAAAAAGGACAATAAAACAAAAGATATTTGAGGCAATGCAAGAGCTGAAAAAGAAAAGGACAACAGACCATTTATCCTCAACATACAGTACTCAAGAAGAAAAAACCTAGCATGCTCCCGCAAGTCTTTGCACAATCCCATATACATTATACTGATTATCTCCTAGTGCCTTAATGTCCCTTTAGGGTACTATGGCTGAGGTGAAAGCCTTCATCTCTGCACTGATTCTGGCCCGTCCTCTAGTCTCTCTGACTTAGGATGGCTGGCCAGTCCATGGTCAGTAGAGAAGAAATTCATTATCTAAGCTTGGATGCTACAAGCCCTAGAGCAGAGGCACGGGACCCGTCTGTATGAATGTACAGTGTTGCAGGACTGCAGCTTTCGAGCTGACTTACGAGCACTGCATAGGGAGTTGGAGAGAGGAGAGGCCTCTCCAGCGCTTTAAGCCCGTTTCTACCAAGAGACCCATCTTTCTTACAGAGGAACAATAGACTCTGGAACTGACAAGGCTAATTTGAGCCTGATTAACAAAGATTCAAAGTAATTGCTATCTTCTATATCAAATTTGATGTGGGGACCGAGGGCGCTGTAGAGAGCTTTTATTAGCCACAGATTACAGTCATCGCTCAACCCTCACAAGGCACAATATTCTATCTCTTCTCTACAGTGGACTTTGTTGATCTACTGGTCATCAGCGTTGTCAGCTATACATAAAAGATGAACTGAAGCACCATGAGGTGGAAATGAAGACTTTACACACAAGATGAGGGCCTGATCTGTTCTGGAGACAGCTGCTACTGAC
Organism: Alosa alosa; assembly: GCF_017589495.1. NCBI lineage: Eukaryota > Metazoa > Chordata > Actinopteri > Clupeiformes > Clupeidae > Alosa > Alosa alosa. Next base: position 8,917,120 of record NC_063200.1, read on the forward strand.
TTATGATCTGTGTGGTTGATAAGAGCAGACTGATCAAGCTACAGAAGATAAGGCGGTGCATTCGCCACAGTTATAAAGCCATCAGTGACACTAAGCCAGACAGAGAGGAGGATACGTTTCGATGGCCTGCTGTGTGATGCTTGAAGGGGCTGGATGGATCCAGCATCCATAAAATATCCAGCGTACATGAGCATGGAAACACAGCTGTATCTCTACCAGGGGCCAGTGCCATGCATCTCAGGGGCAAGACCAGTGCCTTATGATAAGCTTCTACATGGCACTGACATGAATAGAAGTTTACATAGAAGAGATAACATGACACATCATTCATGTGAAACAATGCCATTTCAACATGTGATCGTGGCCTGCAATACAGACAAGAATAGTAAAGGTGGCCTAAATGGTCCACATAAGCAAATGTTTTACAACAGAATGTTTTTATGACTCCAATAGTGCAGGAAGAGATAAAAAAAGGACCACCATTATTTTAAAGGTCAAAAGGTCAAAAAACACACAATGCTAATTGCTAATAAGTAACTCGTTTAATCTGCATTATGAAGAGCATAATGTCTGTGAAACCAGTTGGTCAGTCCTTATAGAGCGGGTGGCACTAGTGGAGTCATCTTACACCAACAGCAACAGATCTCCATCAATGAGGGGCAGAATGGAAATGAATGAATACTGTACCTTTTTTACCTGTATGGAACACACACCTGACAAAAGGCAATCTTCACATCCAGGATTGGTTCACTGCAGTAATATAAGAAATGTCTGTTCATAAATACCTGAAAAACATAAACAAACACATACAAATATATCAATGATATGTCCAAACATCCAGGAACATCCTCTGAGCTAAAAGTAAGTGCATTGTGGTTATTGCAACACTTACTTTTCTCAAAGACACTACTAGATGGAATTAAATGCATTTATGTACTTCAATTAATTCAATGGCACATCATTGTAACGATCAGATGGACCCATTTTCATTGTAAGCTATTTTAAAACACCAATTAGCCATTGAGCAGCAGTAATTTGTCAGTCTATGATTCACAATGGCAGAGATAGGAAACCGACACATTGATCTTAGTATGACTGCAGGAGAATACAAAAAGACATAACGCATACTCTGCATGCTCCCTAAGAGGCTTTTTCATTCAGACAAATAATCTATAATTCAAATCTATATAAAAAAATATGTATTATGATGACAAATCTATCTATGCTTTGAGACATCATTACTAAATTCTGTCAGCTATACACACATCCATTACTCATGCTTTAATAAAATGCAACAATACAGAAAATGGGAAAGCTGACTGATTTATCTCCCCCACATACTCAGAAGACAACAAACATGCGACTGAAAACTACTTGTGATAATGTAGCTCAAAATAAGATGTCAGGAAGCCGACACGGCAATGCTAGCTCCTTTTCTGCTGTTGTATTTTAATTCAGGTTATTTTCAACAGCAAAAATACAGATTTGATTTGATACAAAAAGATATTGTTAAGATGTTGTTGTCAGTTAGTCAGTATGTTAATTCCTGTTGATGACTTCCTTCTCTCCTCACAGCATGCTTCTTCTCTTTCCCCAAGAGGAACCGACATGAGAGCTCCTAACACGTGGAGGCGTCTTAGTTATTCACGAGGACCTGAAGGGAACCTTTAAATATTCATTTTAGTGGGGCAACCTTGAGAGAGACACCGTACTTTAATTCTATCATGAGGGCTATTTTTCTGCTGCGGGGAGAAGCACAACTCATATAAAAACCTTTCATACAGGTCTTTATCAGCTTCAGAGGCATGGTGATGAAGAGGAGAATGAGGAAGAGGAAGATTGTGGCCTGTAATGATGATTCACAGGCCTTACACTTTTTAACTGTGCTTGGCATAAGTGGGACTCCTGGTTCCTACCCATTTCGAAGTGTCATTTTTAGAATAGCAGACCACTGTAACCATAGTGCTGGCATGCAGGAGTCCAGTGGGGTGCACAATGACATTTTTGGTTCCATCTCTTTGACTAATGATCACAATCAAAGAGTGAGGAAACTTCAGCAATGTCAGGGCCGATTGTTCCACAGTAAAGAGCTTAGAGAGTGATGTGGCAGCATTTCAACACACATCCCCTGAGAGCAAGACAATGCAGCTGTCAGATTAGCAGAGAGAGGAAGGGGGTGGAGGAGGAGGAGGAGGAGGTGAGAGAGGAAGAGGGAACGGTTTGGAAAGAAAACGAAGGAAGGAAAGAAAGAAGAAAGAAAAGGTCCTTTTGCCTCTTTTCTTCAATGTGAAGAAAGTAGTGTGTCACTCTATTAAATCTGCATTGGTTCCACTAACCAATGTATTCAAAACATAACATAAAATGAAATCAATATATAGCAATGCATTGCATAGTAGCACCCTTAGAATTCACACATAGTACTGAATCTCTAGGATGGATTAGCTAATGTTTGTCTTGCTTGTGACATAAGTCGTGAGGCATCAACTCGAGCCGTTCTAAATGACTGTTTAACAGGTAGTGTGGCTGCACCTGAGAACCTCATTGGGAACACAGTCACACATCTTCTGAACACTAAGTCAACACCTCTGTGTCTGAGAGCCTGTTATTAAAACTCACCACATCACCCCGGGTTGAGATAACAGTCACACAGTCTAATGGAGAGAAGTCAGCACTCAGGATCCGAGGGTCTCGGTCACACTGCAACGGCCTGCTCATTAAAACAACGACGACCAAAACTCTCTTAGCAACTCGCTTCTCAGCCAATTTTGGCAATGGCTCGCAACCTCTCTGGCACGCCAGGCTAATTGGAAACTGTGGGAACAGATCTGGACTTTGAGCTGTGATATGTCAATGGTCAGTGTGCTGCTTTGCAGAGGAGGGTTCTCTTCCCTGAAGAAAGCCCCTGCTGCCAAGCCACCAATAATCCAAATAACCACAAGCAATTTCAAAACATGCCAATTATTCATTCTTGGCTTAGATATTTCTCAGTAATACTTAACTTTCATCCTACATAATAGAATCTTTTTTTGTATTATTTGTAGTGGGAATTAACACATTCAACACATTTTAATGACACAAAAGGCTGCATTCAATTGATCTCTAGAGGCTCTTATCAACTGGCTTGAGGTGCTCCAACAAATACATATTTCCACTTGCTGTGGCTACTTGGTTGTTTCAGCATCACTTGCTTCACTGTGCTAGTTTCATTCATTACTGCACTACTCGCATGTTGTTTTGTTACACAACCAAGCTAGCAGGCAATGACAAATGCAGCAGAAGATGTAAGATATCGATAAGCCTTCTGCAGAGTACAGGATCGCAAGAGAATGTTGGTGACATGGTGACATGCTCAAGGCAAGCACCCAGAGTACGCCCAAGAGAGGACCTGCAACTCCAGTAAAGGATGGGCAAGGCCAGATGGGCCCGATAGCAGAGAAGATGGATGGTGAGGCCCAGGGTGGCTGTTGGTATTATAGTGCAGCCCTAAGCCCTTGGTGAGTGTAGGATGGATGTGGCCATAACAGCAGCAGTGGGCGTGAAGAGCACTTGATTTGCAGAGAAGAGCTTGAGCTGAGTATTGACGAGGCTGTCGATACACCAGACGCCACCTTTAATAAAGAACTCCTACATCCCTGTCAACATGGAGATCCTCATGAGTCCAGACACATGAGCTACACGAGTTGCATTCAGAGTCCAGGGCAAGGAAACGCTGATGCTATTTTTGTGTGATGTAGCCTACATACAGTACCGACCTCCAGGTATATACAGTATTACTTACATTACTGATTCATGTATGTATTCATGTCTCCAAATTAGCAATAGCTGTCTGAAGTCTGTTTGTAGATAGTTTGAGTGTCATCTTTCCTTTGAAGATACAGTAGTGTATCTGATATTTCTGAGATCTGGATTCTTAATTCCTATTTTTAATGAGCATGTTGAATGCATCCCTAACAGGGAAGATGCTATCCTTCAGATCCTCCTACTCATTCTTCATTTTTTGTAAAAGTATAGAAAAAGAAAAGAAAGTGGAGAAAAATCCACTTCATGCTTTTTAGATGTTAATTATGTTAACATAATATACCAAACATATTACCGGTACATTCCCAGATCCTCAGGCAGGCACCCCCATAGAGAATCCATTATTCATTTTCTTTAGATTAAAATATTAGTAGACTAAAATCAATAACTTCAAATAACAACTTCAAATAACATCAAGTTAGGAAGAGACTAGAATATTCTACTCTTATGGAGGATGGTATAATTACAGAGCCCTTGAGGAAATCCCAGTGTCCATATGGGACATGGTATCATCCGATGCACACGCTCCTGCCTGGGCCACACCTGACCCTGGCTGGTGCTGTGTTTGCCACACGCTGTGTTGCCGGCTGATTCCTAGCATGGGCTCCATTTTCCGCATGACTAATTGCCACCGTTCGCTCAGCCAATCAGCACCCTCTCATATGGCCCAGCTAGCGCTCAACAGCACGTCTCATGAATATGCTAACAGGAGATGAGTGAGGGGAATGAGCAAAAGCATGCCATTGAAATGAACGGTGGGGTAGGAACGATAATCATCCGCTGACATATCCCGGCCATCTCTGATGCCTGCTCTGCCATGACTGACTCATTAGTTTGGGCTCTTCAGTTTTTTTTCCTCTCTGGTTATGAAATTGCTCATTTTTTTACCATCAGATGTGTCATAACCTGCAGACCTAGGGACAGCTTCAGCTGATAGGTAGAGAGGGATTTTCAATTCAAGACAGGGATCTCTAGGTTTGTCACAAAGCAGAGCACAGTTGGATTTGAGTCAAACAACTGCTTTTGAATACAAAATTACAATTGCAAGCATCTGGTGCGATGCCAATATCCAAGGAACCCTTGTTTTCACAGAAAATGTGCAAATATAAGGGGAGAAGAGCATCACTGTGGGACTGTAAATCTTTTCTGTAAATCATCAGCATTTTGCATATGAGAATATCCATATAAGAATGGTAGGATGGCATAGTGGCATAGCATGCAGGTGAAGAGAAAGTAGCCAGAATGCAAATGCAAACAGTTCAAGCAAACACAGGATGGGGAGATAATGTTGTGACATCATAAATCATGACTTCAGCAATGGTGGGTGAAGGGGTCCAGTCTTATCCCGCAGTAAGTCCGTTTCCTCTACCATGAAAAGGTGTGTTAATCTTGGCCCTACAGTATATTCAGAGAGGAGCGCACAGTTCCAAATTGAGTCCTCGGGCATCGGTTAACAAATGAGCTTGTAACAAAGCGGCCTGTGGGGGTGGACGCTCTCCCATCTGCCCCCGTCGGCAGGCTGCCATCTTAGGGCTGTCAGCGTGAAGGCGTGGCTGAATTACTCCCAGGACACAGTGGAATCATAAAGCACAGCACAGCCCTATCAGGAACCAATCTGAGACCTGTCATTGAAGCTGATGGGTCTGTCCACAGTGTGACACCAGACACACATGCTATGACTTTGGAACGTAGGTGGGGTTGGGTAGAGAAATAGATATGTGTCTAAAAGGTATTTTGTATTCTAAAATGTATGTTTCACATAATACTACTAATATAGCAGTAATAGCATTATTTAATGTTTACTTTTTTAATAATATTATTTAATGGTATTTTAATATAATCATTATTAGCTTGCTTGTTGTCTATGAGCCAAAGGTAACTGCTCATATCTGTTGCTGCTGTTGTTTGTTCACCTGCCAACACATACAAGTTCACATTAAACATACAGGTCCAAACAATACTTAAAAGACCCTATCCAGTATGAAATAATTAAATAATTACAAGCAATTTAAAATAGTTTAAAGATTGTGGCTCAACATAACCAGGTCAAAGCAACTGGCAAATATGTAATCGCTATACTAGTGATACAAATTTTAGAACCAATATTTCATCTTGGATATAGCCTGCATTGTGGAACTGTACGAAATGCTTTAATGTTCTTAATTTTTAAACCAATTATTGGACAAAACATTGTAAGGCCCGTCTTTTGCCCAAACCTTATGCATTTCTAAAGAATGCCTTTTGCATTCAATTTACATGTGTGGATGCCTGTGTTTGATTTGTATTGTCTTAGCTGGCCATGGCCAAAGATCCCCAACACCCGCTCATGCATAAAGTGATCATTTGCTCCTTGTTCTGGCCCCTCTACTGAGAGGTAACTCAGTCCTGGGCCTACTTGATGTCTTATGGTGAGATAGGCCAACCTAATTATCATACAGTATTGCTCTGTAAATATGTGTTGTGAATAATACATTCATGTTTGATCTTGAATTAATACTTGTAATGTGGGCAACAGTCTAATCATGTTTTTTATTACAATTGAACTTATCTGTGCATAGTTGTAGATTAAGAATTAAACTGTAGCATAAAGTTATGATATCCACCTGGGCCACACCCATCCACCTCAGACAACAAAGGCTCTGATGAGTCGGGGGTGGCCCAAGTGAATGATAAAAGTGGAGGCTCTGGTCCTCCAGGTCTCTTCTTCTTTCCCATCTTGGGGCTTCTTTTCCCATCTTCTCTTCTTTTCCATCTTGGACCTCTTCTCTGGGTCTCTCTCTTTTCCCCCTTTCTCTCTCTCCCTCTCTCTGTCTATCTCTCTTTCTCTCTCCCCCTTTCCTATCTCTGGGTTTGTATTGTTTTATCTGGTGTATCAGTTATCTCTAACTTGTCAAGTTTACCTCTGTGAATTGATTAAGTTTTCTTTGCTACCATTTGCTACTTTGTTACAGTAGAACATGTGAGTTTACTTTTACCTTCAACTGAAGTGATATTGATTACATTTTCCTTTTACGGCTTAATGCTAAATAAATGGTTAATTTGCCTACCAATATATATCTTCAATTCTCGTAGTGTGCCATGCCATTCTCCTCCATAGCTGATAAACTAGTTATTTGGTAATTGATTGGTGATACAAATTATTAATCAAATGGAGTCAGATTAACGAGTATGTAATAACATCATTGCCATTTAACTCTTCACCCTATTTGTCCACAAAAGCTCTTTCAAGTGAGGATATAGCTCGACATCTCTATGTTTCCGAGGCTATATATAATTTCTGAGCGTCTTACAGCATCACAAAACTGTTTAAACTAGTCATTATTGTTTGCCATAAATGGTTGATGAGTTCCCATATCTTCAATCTTTAGTGAATAAGTGAGGTGCTCCGTGGCTGTCATAAAGAACTAAACAAACCTTCCAAATAGAGTCAGCATTTCTCCCAAACTAAAGAAAACCTCTGTGAGAGTTTTAACTAAATTTTCAGGTTAAATGACGGAGGTCCTTTTTTGTTGACACCCAATTCCACCCCTCAGCCTTTCTGACACAACAGCCTGGGTTTCCTCTTTAGTGGATGCTTATTCAGCAAGCCAAACACTCTTACAGCAAATGAACACACACACACACACACACACACACAATACACACACACACACACACACACACACACACACACACACACACACACACACACACACACACACACACAAAGAGCACTGTTTTCTCTCCATGAGCTGCCATTAAAACATGCTGACATACTGGAAAAATAAAGCACTCTATTTCAGATGCTGAGATTATAGAGAAACAGTTATGATTAGACCACTAGTGTTTAAACCAATATTAGTGTTATTTTCAGGCTGATGCAAAACTAAATGAATGCATTCTTCAACTGAATAGGAGTGCTATCATAGAAAAGGAATGCAACAGATTCATCCACACCAGAATCATTTATACTACTACAAACAGCAAGTCTCACTGGATCTCATAAAGCAGATGGAACAGTATGGTGTCTCAAAAGACATCATGCTCATCCCACAATCCCCCCGAGAACACCTCGGACTGATTGCAAAATGTTTACATCCATCTAAGAACTCAGCAGACACACTGTCTAGATTTGTTTCTTTTGACCTGACTCATTTCATTTGATTAGATTCTAGGGGATTAAGCTCCTCTATACACAGTGAGGTATATAAATATATGGACATATTTCTTACATAACCACTCAACAATGGAGTATAATCAAAGCTTTAAGTGAATGAAGTGATGCACATAGCTACATCTATGTTCACAAAAGTGTTGTATTTGAAGACCACCCTGGTCATCCCTGGTCACCCTGGGTAGAGGAAAAAACTGGGGAAAATTAAAGTCCACAATGTATCAGATGCATTAACTGGGAGCAGGTGCTTCACCGCAAAATACGTGGAAATGACTCACACTGTACTTTGGCAAAAGCAGAAACCAACTGCACTGACCCTAATTAAAAACAGGCTTTGCCAAGGCACTTGCAAAACTCCTATACGTGCACTTATCACAGAGACTGATATACTGTTTTCTATACCATGTTGAGAGACTCATAGAGAACAGAACAAGAGTTCACAAAGGACTGGCAAACAACCAGACAGAGATGCATTGATCATTTGTGTGCATTCCTACTAGCTACTGCATCCATAGCTGCATCCTCAAACACCTGACCTCATAACTGCATCCACAAACACCTGACCTAACTGCTGTGGGCTGCAAGTGGTGAAATCCCGAACATAATAATCCCAGGGGAATCCCGCTGAGAGCAGGATTAGTGTGGATTAAGAATGGGTTTCATCATGAATCTATACCCACCATTTTTTTTGTCATTAAAAAACCACCCCAATGTTACAAGATTACTGTAATGCACCTAACAAACACAATTTGATTACAATTAGTGACCGACTTCTTGGGACTTTTGGGCTACTCCCCTTCCACATCTGTTTGATGTGGAGGCACTGATTCTGGGACACTGAGAACATATTTCATGTTCTCAGTGTCCCAGATTCACAGACATGCTGATAGGATATCAGTCATGAGGATGGACGCATGAGGACCAACCCTGCCACTGAGCTCTCCTCCAGAATTGGTGGAGGACTTCCTGAGATCAAAATGGACCGATTGTGGACTAGTCTTTTGTCAAAATGTTCTCTTTGTGGTCAATTCATTACTGGTCGAAAACCATCTTAATGGCTAAAAGAAATGTTTAAAATGCCTAAATATTCCTATTTCAATGTGATAGTGAGAGCGGTCAATTAGTGACTGACCAATCTACTCCCATTACATTTAAATGAAGAGAGGGGGAAAGATATGAAGAAGAGAGATAGGAGCTTTTAATGTTAATGAATCAGCCACACACACACACACACACACACACGACAAACATAAGATTCTGATGAAGCAAACGAGTCCAGTTCAGGCCCTCAGTATTCTGCTGTGGTCTGAGTGTGGCTAGGTAAGCAGTGGCAGAGAAATGAAAGAGAGAGGCTGCATGTGGCTTGTGATACACAACATATCCCCTTCAAACGAGGCATTGAAATCCAATTATCGATTTATGACCTCAGGGCTAGTCACACTAAATAGTGAATAGAATTTATTATTTGCAATTTTAACTGCTATAAGTTGCCATCAGTTATACCTCAATTATAACAATGTAACTGACAAGTCAGAGGCATTGTGATGGTCTTCAGAGTGAATTGTCCAAGTGGTCAGTCACACATGCAACATAAAGATAACGAGGAGATGGCGGAGTCCGCTGCAATCCAGAGAAGACAAAGCACATAGGAGTGTAGGATCTTTTGTCCTTCAGTGAATTGATGTGAAGTCAGATATCCACCCAATTACAGTAGACACAACTTACAAAGACAGGTCAGTCTAATATCAGTCTAATAGTGAAACATTCATAAAAACTTCTTCAAAACACATATTGTTAAAGACTGTAGTAACACAAGATGTGTCTGACCAGAGTGTCACAACATTAGACACATTGATATTAATATTGCCATATTTCTACTGATCTATTAGGTTGTTGAAAGACAGCTTTTATGATGTCATGCCAATAAATCCTGACAGCTATAAGAACAAATAAATGTGTCAGAGATATTGTCTAATGTGTGATGAAATGTCTTGCTATGAACAAACAAGTTCAATTGATATGGACTCCCTGCACTGGCCCTATTCTTGCTTGCTTGAGATGGGCTTGCATTAGGATGAGCCAGAGATGTTCTTTAGGCCAATTTTAATTCTGTTGCTGTTGTCTGATGCTATCATTAGTACCGCAATCTCCGAGCCACCCTTTTAGTCTCATTTCCAAATCACATAACCCTATCTCTATCCGGCTCAACACGCAGCCGCCTCACTCTCCCCTATCCTGCGTAGTGCTACTTCATCCTTGTCCTGCATCATTCTTTTCACTGCTCTCACTCCCTCTCTCCCTCCCTCCCTCCCTCTCTCTCTCCCTCCCTCCCTCTCTCTCTCACCATCCTCTGCACCTCTTGTGCAGAGGAAAGCCGGCTGCAGCCAGTGCTGATCCCAAGGGAGAGCAGCAGCTATTTTAAACGATGATCCTATCCTTCCATTAGACTGTTGTACTTTCTTCAGAAGAACAGTGGCCATTGCTATGAAATGAGGGGTGGGCGCGTACCATTTGGATGCTAATTACGTTTTCTGCTGTGACAATTTGTGCCGCTTTCTCTTATTCTATGGCTCCTACTTTCCTTTCCCCAGGATGATACAATGGCATGTGTTAATCAGTCTGGGATGCATTTGTGTGTGTACACCTCCCTCACTGTTCCTCTATCTCTCTCTTCCTTACCACTTCTCTCTCTCCCTCTGCTTTTCTGTCCTGCACCGGAGGCGAGCTCTAAGCCAGCTCACATGCATCACATGAATATGTCAGTGAATCTCCATTTGGCTCCGACCATCCTGTAGGCTGTAAAAGGGGCGTAATTCCTCATTTTTTTTGTACTTTCTCTCTCTCCTGCTGCATCCCTTTCTCCTGCAACCCCCCCCCCCCATTTGTCCCATATCCTTTGTAAATGCTTCATTCAGCAGCTCAGTCTGCTGTTGTTGTTGCGTTAAGGTGGTGTGGTCGTCTCCCTCAACTGGGATTTTCAGTGCTGTTTCCATCTGTTCTGGGACAGGAGGTTTGGCTGAGAGAAGCAGGGCTGGCTTCAGTGAATATGTGTCCCACTGGAGGGATAATCGATGAAAAGGTGGATCTTCCGCTTGGTTTTTTCCCCCCTGTCTGCTTGCATATAAACATAGATAAACGGTGGTGCATTTCGTAGCACACATGCTATTTCAGCAAGGCCCTTTGGTTGAGTCAATGCCATTTAATAAACAAATGAGGCTCTGGAGGTCATTGTGTTTTTTTCCCCTGCTGCGCATACTGTACCAGTAACTCTAATATGTGGCTGCTCAGCTGTGAATATCGTTTGGTGCTATTTACTGCAAGCCTGAAAATGTCACACTTGGAGAGTCTGTCCAAGCCTATGTCTCTCACACTGGTTTCCCTCTGTATCTCTTGCCCATTTTTAATCTTATTTCACTCTGCTAAGCTGATACATTGGATATGACCAAAACAAAGATGACATGCATGACCAATTACGCTCCTGCAAAATTGTTCAGATAAAGGGGATTACTTTGCTGTTTTAAAGGAAGAACCAATCAGTGGTTATTTACACTTGACACAATACTGTTTTGTTTCTTCTGATTTGCTTGTTTGGGTATATATTCCAATAGGGTATATATTCCACAAACACAGCCACAGCTTACCAAATCCTCATTAGAGCTGCATGACTCAATTAGGCTGTTTGGTGGATGAACAGAAACCGAAGGGGCTTTGAAAAAAGCTAAATTATTAACAAGAGGAAAACAGAGACAGGAACAGCTGTCATCACTGGCACGATCACAGAGGGGAACATTTACTCAAATGCTTAATGGTGATGCAACTTAAAAACAGAAGGTACATTTCCCTCAAATGTCATAAACTTTAGACATCAGTATGACGAGTAATATTATGTGTTCAAATGAATACATGGTATAAGTACTCTGCGTACCTCTCTCTCTCCTTCTCCCTAGATGAAGACCCTATAGACCACTCAAGAAATGGTGCTGTGGTATGGAGACCAGCTGACTATGCAGTTTTCACTGAAGCTGGAATATGCTTAGCCATAATGACTCATTCAACCCATTTGAATTCATTCACAATCAACCCGCAACACTATGCTGGTTTCACCAAAGCCATGTCTATCTCATGCTATCCTGCTTGGTGGCGGTGGAGAAGAATGGATTCTAACCTCCCAAATTCCATGTTGGCATGAGTCCTACAGAGTGTTTGTGCCTATAAATGACTCTCCTGTTGTAGGCTACGTACATTTGAAAAGCTCCATAGAGAAGACATTTATCAAGCTGCCACATTATACCTGCTGTTTCTACAAATGCATCTTAGAGAAAGGAGTCAGAATTAGAATAAGAATAAGAACCAATGTATTTCTGACAAAGTAAAATAGCTTCTGAATTAAATATTTAAATGACATCCTATTACATTTTAATAAGGGCTTGTCTCGTTGTTCTGTCTTGACATGACTAACGTAAAGAGAGTTTATAAACTTCCTAAAATGTCACCTCCCGGGCACTTTGATTCAAAGAAACGTATCCCTCAAAACATCTGAGACATTGAGGCACAAAGGCAGTGACTGCAGATGTGCTGCACAGCCAGCCATCCTGTGGCTTTCAACCGGTTAATACTTTCTTTTAAATCCTTTTGATGGATGCATGGATTGCTGTTCCACTCTTAATGAGTATTTGCTAGTGATCCTCAGGTCAGGACTAGACTCTGCTATGGCTTAGTATATCAGCTGGTAAGGTAGCTAAATAAACACACAAACATAGTTAAAATCCATTTGTATAACACCCCGGATGGTCCACAGACTGTTTCCAGGGTTAGAATTATAACCAGCCTAAGATTATTTGCACCACATCCTCTCAGATAAACAATTACAATCACTTCAAAGAATGCTTTCATTTTTTACTAAGCTACATGTCACCACCAAAAAACAGAGAATATGCCCGATTCACTTAGCTTGTCTAATCATATTATATTAATTTCACCCTCCATTCCTAAATATCAGTGGCTACAGTCAGAAAGACAGCCATTTTTCTGCAACCAGGGAGTCAGTAAAAGACAGTGCCGGAGGTCAGAGCACATCTAAAGAGGTCTGATAATAGAGAATAGAAAAACAATGTCAGTTGGTCATTGTTGAGCAGAGCTAGTACTCCACCAGGCTCCTGGAGAGATGTCAAACAGTGAAGCTATCTAATTAAACTAACTGGACTACAGGAGCCATCACTGGACTAATGGATCTAGTTTTAGCTGAGGAGTTGGGTCCAGTGCTGAGGTCTGCTGCGAGAAGTGACAGTGAGCATTACACTGAGTGATATAATCCAACACAGCCTAGTGGAGCCCAGTGCCATGCTTGGATGGCAGTGCTGTGCTTAGTGCCTCAGGCTCCAACCACTCCCTAGCCACATAATTACTTTCCCATAATGACTGCAGCGTCCATGCTGCAGAAAGTGATATCAACCATCATATGGAGAGGGACAGGCGTCTGTGGTGGCACCAAAACCCTCTAACAGATTCATGCTTAAGGGGGTCCAATAAGTATTACTGTATGAGAAACAGAGAGGCATACTGATAGCTGATATTTGTGATCAAACATAGCCACAGTGTTTGCCATATGGGTGCAGTAAAGCCAAACGACTTCAAATCATCCAAAAGTTACATATTTTTCCATTTTCACATGAAAGTGCTATTACTGTTATCATTAGCGTGATTCATGAAGCACAGCTTCATTACATTTCAGTTGCCACTGATTATGCACAATTCGCAAAACAATCCAAAGGATTCCATTATCAAGAAGTTATTTAATACTGTGAACATATATCCCCTCTGTAGAAGATTTTATAACGATGCTAAGAGTTCTCCACAAATTGCTGACCCAAGCACTTCAGGCTTTCATCATTCATCACCCTTTCACCCAGGCAACACACCTTGTCTGTTCACCGTAGCCTGGAGTGGATCAGGATGAAATGGTGGGCGTCACAACAGGACACCTCAAGTTTATCATCCACACACACACACATCCACACATGCACACACACACGCACCCACACAAAAACACACACACACACAAACACACACACAAATACACACACACACACACACACACACACACTAACACGCACGCACACACAAACAAACACACACACACACACAAACACACACACACACACACACACACATGGTTATAAAACATTCAAGAACTGTACAATCACTAGCACCTGTCAGAATTCTGAGCCAAATAATAAGAACCTATACAATGACCAAGACACTGCTACCAAACACCATGACGAAAAATGCTTAAGGTGGAAGGATATTAGAGGGCTATTTTATGTGAATTTGTTTGCAAATTATGAGCAGAACGAGTATTTAACTGGGTGTGCTGTCCAGAAAGACTTTTCACAGTGTAATCTGCTATGCTAGCTTTACTAAAGCTATTACATCATCTTTCAAAATGATATACAAACAAGTATATTGCATAACAAGCTTAGAAGAACTGTGAGCAGCATACTAAAGTCTACAAACTACAGCAACTACTAGATATAGGCCCTATGGTGCCACTTCAGAGAAAGCCTGTGGTACAGATGTAGCCAAAGAAAATAATCTCCCATGGAAGCCAAATGATCCTTATCAAATACAAAGCAATTCTGCGGCTGGACACATGCAATGCCATTTTAATTAATTAATAAAACTACATAAACAGAAGAATTATGACCTAAAGTGTGTATCAATGTGCTTGATTTGTATCGTTTTGTAATGTCAGAGGCTCAGTCTATTATTTTTGATAAATGGTCAGACATCACTAGTTCATAATAGGTGAAAATCAACTGAATTCTCTCAGTTACAATTACTGGTGCTACATAGGGGATTTGAGAGTTTATTGTGATTTGGTAATCCAACCATCTCTAGTGCAGGGAAATGGCCAATTACCTCCCATGAGACTCCTGAGAATCCTGGCCCAAGACAGGCCAGACAGCTGTAGCTAAAACCATGAATTCCAGATTCGTAACATATAGGCCTGCTGCCTGTAGTTGCTGCTGATTTTGAATGTAAACCTTTCACACCAATGGTCCAGCTATATTTTAATCCAAGAGTAAGGTTGCTCCACAGCCTTTAGGCACACATACATATTTAGGTAGATGACAAAGACCTAGTACTCTTAAAACGTCATGTGGTACAATCTATCCCTTTCAGACAGGAGGAAAGCTAGGCTTATTATTCAAACACGACACAGGTACTTTTCTGCAAACTAGATTCACACGCAACATTACAAGACCTTCTGACCTACATTTACCATCATCGTTGACTTTCACATTGTCTCTCTACACTCATGGGGAAAGCAAATGACTCTGCATTGGTATGCCAATATTCTCCCAATTTTGGTGTCGTCTGCCCTGTATGCTCTTCACTGGTTTAACATGGTTTATAGCAAAGCAATAATCTTGATATCTATGCCCTAATATATTAAAGGCACCCAAAATATATCTACAATTATACAGAAAATGCCACATTATTTATAAGTGGGACTAAATGTTTATGATAAGAAACTGTAAAATATAAGGCACTTACTTTACTAAAAGGCACCTACTATGTGCATTAGAATTAATTTTAAATCATTGTAGGTCTAAAATGGTGAAAAAGTTTTTCTGGGGTGATCTTAAATTGTCCAAAGTCAATTAATTCATGTAGGTTATCATCTTGTAGGTTACAATTGGTAGGCCACAGCTTTCCCTGAATATTTTGAGCATATATAACAATAACAGCCTCAGCCAGTTTGCACTCAGAGAGCGCATCACCTGGCCCACTGCTTCTTATACAACATAGTAAATGCATATTGAAAGGCATTACAACTGCACACTAAACAATGCTATTCGAGAAATATTTTTGACTTTATAATGACTGTAGCCTATATGTGACAGAGCATCCAAAAGCACCGCACAGCAACACAATAAATAGGCTACATGAAAAACAGGATTTTAGTAGCATCATGAAGGGAATGTGCACAAACTCATATGGCCATAACCTGGATAAGATACGTTCCACAAACAGTGTCATGCTTAAAGGAACACCTCATTGTAAGAAGCTTCTGGCCCAAATTAGATAGATGCGCAAAAACAAAAAAAATGCAACCTATGTCTGCAGTATTTACCAAAATAGCCTACTCCGTACTTATCCACAAGTCTAAATTTCCCTCAGCCTGATATGGAATTGAATGTTTATAATAGCCACCTGCTGTCTTGATAAATTCTAGTGGCCCAATTTGGCTATGACCATTTGTTATGAAATTTGGGTGCAGGGACAAAAGCTGAAAACAAGAGTGCCCGATGTTCAGTCAGATTTGAGTCGTCAGGACATACAGCCATCCCAAATCACAGAAATGTTGCCTCATACTTGCTGCTTTGGAACAAATATAGCCTATATTTGGGGTCCATGGCCGTCACAACACACTTATTATTCTAGCTGTTCTTTACCATACTGCCGTGGCCATCGGTCGACTTCATTAACCTTCGCAGCGATCAATATGCATCACCCCACCCTTCAAGCAGGTTCCCGCATCAACATCACACAACGAACCTACCATTCCGTGCCAGCTGACCACAATCCCAATCCGGTGACAGTCCTGTTCAAAACATCCCGACTACCGACATTTGCAGACCTCAGTGAGGCGTAATTTCACTTTACAACTGTAAAAAACAAGGAAGCACCGACTAATTAAAAGAGGTCTAATGCGGAGACTGCGATGCTGAATCACTCTTCGCTCACCGCCTTTCAACCATTGTGCGGGGAGATGCTGGCTGTACCATTGTGGAGCCGAGGAGAGGAGAGGTGGAAAAAGGGCTTAGGGAAATGGGTTGCTGTAGCAACAGAAAGGAGCACACGTGACGTCAAAGCCCACAGTCTCTTGTGAGAGAGAGAGAGAGAGCGAGAGAGAGAGAGAGAGAGCTGTAATCTTCTACCATCCGCGTTCTAGCCAGTAAAGAGCCGCGCTCACGGGCACATGACCAGCGTGCTTGTGGGAGGTGGGAGGAACAGCGATGTACGTGCCCGCCTCTCATCCTTGTCTTCCGAAAGATACTCTGGTTATACCCTGTAGTCTATGTGATACCATATTTCTCAGAGATGCATTTACTGCAAACACCATGGAGAGGTGAGATGAAGGCCTGTAGCTCGTGTTGTATTGGTGATGTATGTACGGGTGATGTATTTTTCTCCCTTGTTGGTTATGAATTTTATGTATTGCCCCATATACCTAAATGTTTTGATGTGGTATGCCAAACATTGGGTTGGTACATTCAGTCTGTAGTTTCAAATGCAATTATCTTTGCAGCCATCTTTTGGGGCAGCAGCATCACTCAGTCAGAGCCAATTATACAAAAAAAACTGAACAAGCTGACTATGGGCTGACAAGGCCAACAGGGCTGGCTCTGTGCTTGGAAGTAGGCTGGAGCCCCATAGAGTTGGTTGTTGAGAGAAGGACGTTGCAAAAACTGCTTAGTATTATAGACAGCACTTCACACCTGTTGCATAAACTACTAGTCAGACAGCAGCGTGTTCAGCTGGAGACCGCTTCAATCTCTCTGTGATGAGGAGCGCTAGAATATTGTACAGTGACTCCCCTATGTGCAGGGAGAGGAGAACAATATTCTGAGAGACAACGCACCATTTATATTTAGTTGCACAGAGACATAATATCCTTAACTCTATTTATTTTTTATTTGTTTGTGATTATGTAATATATTGATATTATTAATCACTGCTGTAACACCAAAGGCCCACCTTCAGAGGTTAAGAAAGTTATCTACAGTATCTATCTATCTATCTATCTATCTATCTATCTATCTATCTACAAGTCCTGAATAATGGCTGATACACACATCTGAAAACTGAAAAAAAAACTCATTTTGACATCTTCAAGAAGACTTAACTACATCAACCATCCCCCAATTAGTCTTCTTGATACATTGTTTTACTGTCCATTCCATATGAATCCTTAGTATGATGATCCTTAGTATGAAATTTCATACAGCCCCATTTCCTAAAAAACATAAAACATAATAAAGAAAACAAAAACATACAGAAAATAAAAACATAATGTGATGATCTGCCAATCATAAACTCATATTTAGTTTCAAAAAGTACATCAAAATGGCATATAAAACAGATTAATTTGATGCCAGCAACATGTTTAAAAAATGTTGGGCCGGGGGCAACACAAGTCTGGAAAGGCTGGAGTTGTGTAATGCTATAAAAACACATGGATGCACATTTCACAACTGTTTACTGGCACCATGAACGGGTATAGAAAGCACCACAGTGGTTAGTCTCTCAGAAGTAAAGAGGTGTCAATCACTCGATTCTCGAGCACATTTGCTGGTGATATATAGTAATCTAACCTTGAAGGGAAGAAAATGTATTCTGAGAAAAAGGAAAATCTCATATAGAAATAATTTTTTTTAACAAAAACAGGTCACCCACAATTATATGTACCCCTGCTTGTAATACCGTCTCAAGCCTCCCTTTGCCAATAAAACACCTCACAATATTATCCTATGACACCCAATAAAGTTGGAGAATACAAAGCAAGGGATTTAAGATAATTAATTTTTACAAAATCTCCCCAGATTGTCCAGATTCCTAGGTCCACACTTGTGCATTCTGCTCTTTGACTCACCCCACTGTTTTTCTATGGAGTTTAGATCAGGGGACAGGGGACAAATGGCCATGCATTGGGGCAGCCGTGGCCTACTAGTTAGAGCTTCGGCCTTGAAACTGAAGGGTTGCCGGTTCGATCCCTGACCAGTAGGAAAAATGTTGACGGGGGAAGTGGTTGAGCACTGCTCTCCCATGCCCACATCCACGGCACTTGAGCAAGGCATCAAACCCCTCACTGCTCCCCGAGCGCCGCTGTAGCAGGCAGCTCACTGCTCTGGGTTAGTGTATGCTTCACCTCACTGTGTGTTCACTGCTGTGTGTATTTCACTAATTCACAGAAGGGATAAATGCACCAAATTTCCCTCAAAGGATCAAAAGAGTATCTATACTTAATTAAAAACAAACCTGTTTCTGTAGAGAAAATCATTATGGGCTCAGGAAATAAATCTGATAACCATAGTCTATGAGCACAGTGTGATGCTTCATCCATAAATGTTGGTTAAAACTCCATGCAAAGAAAAAACATATTTAGACATGATCAAGAAATGCTGGCACCCTATCTGGGCCGGAGCTCATAGATGGCCGGAGGTGACATGAAAAACGGTCCTGTAGTTAGACTAATCAAAATGTGTCAATCTTTTTGAATATCATGGACTCCACATCCTCCAGACCATCAACTTGCCAATACAGCACAGTTCAAAAGATAGCATATATGATGGTATAGAGGTACATTACTGGGCTGCTTGTACATCTGGAGAAGTACCATTAATGCTGAATGATTATTACAGGTTCTGAACAAAATACGTCAGAGGCGCAAAGTTTAAAGAGGTTTAAGGCGTGTCCAGTTCACCTCCGCTAATTTAATGGCGTGATTTTGTGATCAAGCGCTAGGCGCAAAAGGGTTGTCCTTATGTTTCTTAATCAGTCATGAGTGTGTTTTGGGCGTAACATCCTTAAAACCAATGAGAATGACATCTGATATTCCTTTTAAGAGCAATATCAAACAGCCCGTCAGTATTTTGAGGTTACTTGCTTTACTAAAACCTGTGTGTGACTAGCACACAGAGTATAGCCTACATGCATTCTGAAATCACCTATTATTTGAACTCATAGGTAAAATGAAACTAACTTCACCATGGTCTCATAGTGAATGGCAAAACAGTTCTACACAGTTATTTCACTACTGATTGACAAGGGGTTACAATCAAAAATGTAGCCTGAAAAAAGCAACACTTACCCCAATAATGTTCAAATGACTAAATAAAAATCCTAAGGATATTTATCCTGCAGAGGAGTTTTTTGGGACTGATTGCTAAGGGAAGGACTTGAATATTTTAGGGAAGGACTTAGAAAAATAATGTCAAACTGCATTCTGCACATATTACAACAGTATGGTTCAGTAGAGGAGTCCAAATGGCCTGCCAGCAGTCCAGATCTATAGCATTTGGTGCATCATGAAAAAAAAAACACATTTAAGAACGCCCCATATTGAAATCCTATATCCTGCAAGAATGGGAAAGTATCTCATTATCAAAACTCCAGCTTAAAACCCCAGTTTGTTTAGAGATTGTTGTTACAGTAAAAGAAGATGCGAATCACTGGTAAATATTCCAATGCGCCAACTTTTCTTAGACGTGTTGTTGGCATCAAATTAAAAATTAACGTAAGTTTCCCAAAATGCAATAAAATCCATCTGTTCTAACAACTGATATGTTGTCTTTGTTCTGTTATCAATTGACTATATGGTTTACATGTTTTGCAAACTAGAAAATGGGATTGTACATTTTAGCTGCAGCTAGGCATACATCCATTCTGACTACATTTAGGACAAAACTTTTTTTACCGTTCTTTCTCCAATGTCATCTACTCTATTTCTTTAAATAGAAGAATATTTGGAAATTGTGAAAAATGTGTTATTAAAGGTGCTCTAAGAGATGCCACACGTTTTTTTAGGCTAAGACATTTTATGTCACTTACTGCAAACATCACCTAACCAACCGCTAGCTGTCTGTGTCCTGAATACACAGTAAAAAAACGTGATCTCTGTGGACAGCCCAAGCTCCAAAAACGGCAACAAAAACAACCTGGGCAAACCTAGCCCATAAAAACATAACAAACTGTTTCAGCAAATCACAGACAAGATGCGCGTTTAGGAGAGTTTCAATTGCATGGGAGCAGCACGGGAGGGAGGGGGAGGAAGTAGCTAGCTAGCTCTCTGTTTTGTTTGAAAGTCAACAGAAGTGACGTTACCCAGCATCGCTTAGAGCACCTTTAAAGAAATGGTGGACAAATGATGCAAACAGCAACCAATCATGAGTTAAACTGTGGACACTATTTGTGTTAGTTAATGCCCACATTTAAATATAGTCTAATTGCATACGCTAACATGGGTGTCACTACATCTCTTTTGCTGGTATGTGCCAATACTGCTGTGCTCCGATACACCGATCTCACACTTGAGTTGAAACAAGGTCCTATATTTGGAATATTGGCAATGATGGAAAAAAAATGTTTTTTTCTAATTCACAATGTCAAAGCAACACAGGCATACATCTTGGATAGAGAGGGAGCTAAATGCTTGGCTACATTTGTTGGGAATAGAAGATCCCAACCAGGATGAAATGGTAAAGAAAGTGAGTAGAGAAAGTAAAGCAAATAGAGATTGAGAGAAAGTCTGTGAAAAAGAGAATGAGAGGGTATAAATAGATAATAGATATGTAGAGAATAGATATAGAGGAGTAGATAATAGATATGTAGAGAATAGATATAGAGGAGTAGATAATAGATATGTAGAGAATAGATATAGAGGAGTAGAGAGAGGGGGGGGAATGGCATGCTTGGCTTCAGGTACTGAAGTCAGAAGGGGCGATACAGAGAAATAGAGAGCACAAGATTATAGAAAATAGAAGTATAAAATAATGAAGAGAATGAAAATGGATAAAAGGATAGAAAGATAGAAAATAGTAATACACAGAGATTGTGAGAGAAAGACAGGAGATAAGATAGAGAAAGAAAAAGAGAAGGGGGTTAAATGATTGGCTTTATATATTTTAGTTAAACACGAGAGGTGATACAGTGCAGAGGGCTAGATGGATAACAGAGTGAGTAGAGTAAAGATCTACAGAATGAGAAAAAATGGAATGATACAGAGTGTGTGAGAAAGATGAGTTGCAGAAGGATAAGACAGATAGATAGATAGATAGATAGATAGATAGATAGATAGATGATTGCAGGATTCCAACAGCCAATCAGATTGCAGGATTCTGGGATCCAATCAGATTGCAGGATTCTGGGAGCCAATCAGATTGCAAGATTCCAACAGCCCATCAGAAAACAGGTTTCCAACAGCCTATCAGATTGCAGGATTCCAACAGCCAATCAGAATACAGGATTCCAACACCCAATTTAGAATACAGGATTCCAGGATCTAATCAGATTGCAGGATTCCGGGAGTCAATCAGAATACAGGATTCTGGGAGCCAATTAGATTGTAGGATTTTGGGAGCCAATCAGATTGCATGATTTTGGGAGCCAATCAGATTGCAGGATTCCAACAGCCAATCAGATTGCAGGATTCCAGGAGCCAATCAGAATGCAGGATTCCAACAGCCAATCAAATTGCACGATTCCGGGAGCCAATCAGATTGCAGGTTTCTGGGAGAAAATAAAATCGCAGGATTCCAACAGCCATTCGGATTACAGGATTCCCACAGCCAATCAGATTGCAGGATTCCTACAGCCAATCAGATTGCAGGATTCCCACAGCCAATCAGACTGCAGGATTCCCACAGACAATCAGATACAAGGATACAAGGATACAAGGATACAAGGAAGTTTACTGTCACATGCATATAGTTACTGGAAGTAAGAAATGCAGTGAAATTATGTCTGGTGTCAGCCTATTTGTGCATTAATGGGGGGGGGGGGGGGGTAAAAGTGCAGTAGAAGAGGGGTTTAGTAGATTAAGTGGGAAGGGCTGCATAAAAAGGTGGGGGAGGATTGGGATTGGGTGGGGGGCACCAACAAGGAGCACCCAAGAGATTGCAGGACTCCAACAGCCAATCAGAATAGAGGACCTGCAACATTTTTAAAAATGTTATGGGCTTGACATCACAGACAATTTCTGATTGTTCATTTAACTGTAAATGATTTAGCGAACACATAAAATGAGCTTGAAATGTTGATAGTTTGTAGGTTCTTTCAGTTAACCTATGAAGATATGCCTGACAACAAGGATTTTTAAAGATTCCTTTAGTGAACTGCATTGAATTCAGCCCCACTGATGGGCCAACATGATATGTTAACTTTCTAAATGTGATACAAAACAATTGGACCAGGTGCAAATAGCAGTGGTAGTCCATATGTACAATCATAGGTAAACCAAAAGAGGGACTACCCTAATATGCACAATGCCTCACTGCAAGGCACCATGACACAGCATCATTGTCCAATTTTTTTTTTTACAATAGGAACTGAAAATTGATTGAAGTAGAAGTGTTAAGTCTGGTGATGTATTTAACATAGCATTATGCTAAATGACAGCCTACTTGTAATAAAACTCCATTAAGTGCTAGTATTACTGTAGTTGCAGTTTATAACCTAAAGTGTGTCACTTAAAACTATGCCTGCCAGACAATGTCTGTCATGCAGGAACTGTTTTGACTAACTTAATAAGATAATATTAAAGTCATTTTTTTTAGCTTTTGAGAAACTGGATCTAGATGCACACCACACATTTTCACTGAATAGTAACTTAGTACTAGTGTGGAATGTGGTGTAAGGGACAAAAACAGATCGGTTTGTTGAGAAACTGAGAAAACAATTACAAGAAACAATTTAGGACCTATTAACCAATAAATGGAGATAAAACTCATTGCATCCCTGACAACAGAGAATTTTCCACTGTGATAGCCTCTGCTATTTTTAATTACTCATATACATTCCATATTCATTTCATAAAATGTACTTAAGAAACTGCATAAACACTACAATGTCACATACCACTTGTCTGCCACAAAAAAGTAGCTTTAACATTGTCATGACATACCCAGCCCACTAGAGGGAGGAAAGTGCATCAGAAATGTCAGCAAAAGCAGCCAAGGGAAGGAAGTACTTGAGGCAGAACAACTTCCTGAAAAAGGAGTTCTTTAAGAAATCAAGGGAAACTGATATTGAGGACAGATACTGTGGTCATGTGCATTTGACAACCTCAAGTAACCATATCTGATTTGCCGTAATTGGCAATGGTTAATGTAGTTGTCCTTACTTTGTTCTTTGTTTTATTGAAAATAGACAAAACATGGAATAGCATAGTATGTTATGTAGTTTGGGGGTCACTCAAGAGGCATTAAGCCAGTAAAGGTAGAGTTGGCAAATTGAACTGGCCAATGCCTTTTACATCATACCCTTTTAATGATTGCAATATGTTCTCCAAGTACCCAACACAATGTTCAAAACAGTAGGCTATGCACATGATACGTGTGAATTAATTTCATGTTATGTATTTTCTGCCAGTGGAGGGATTTTTAAGCATAAAACATATGGGACTAAAATAAACACATTAGATGTTTGTGGAAGACAATATCCCAAATATGATTTTCATGACATCGCTAATAGAAATGTGTCCTCCTGTCCTCAACATGTGTCTGTAAAACTGGCCCGTGAAGCTTGTGGTCAGAGAAATGTGTGCAGCTGGTGGAAAGGTCCACAAGATTAAACTTTGTCGAGATTTTTATTTTCGCTGAGAGAGCAAAATGGAGCAAGAACAGTAAAGGCCTGTTCAGCAGCTTACAACAGTCCAAATACAGACGTGCTATAGTTATTCCATTGCAGGTCTTCCGCTGAAACACTCTTTCAGCTACCTTTTTCTGGGAATCCATTTTCATGCGTTTTCCCTTGCTCTCCCCCTCTGAGCTGCTACAAAAGTGCAGTAGGAAGCACATTTGCAAAGCCAAAGCCAGCAATTACCAAACCCACCAATCTAGACAGGCCTCCTCCTCCCCCTCCCCTTCTCCTTCTCCCCTCTTCCTTCCGGCATCCCTGTGGAGGTTTTACTGACCTTGGCTCGTGGCCGAGTGTGTGCCGCCCAGACCCCAAGGGGCTTCCACCCCACTGTTGAGGCAGGGCCACTTGCCTTCAGTAGACACCTTCAGATACATGTGGTTTTCATGTGAAACTTTTGCACTCAGCTCTACAAAAGGCCTGAGGTTTGACACACAACCACACGAGGGAGAACTTCTTCCTCATCTCTCCCACTACTTGTACATTATACAGATCTGCGTACACCTAGCAAGAGATAAAGAGTGTTGTAAACTAAAGCTGTAAACTGAAGACATTGTGTGGGTTGAAGTGCACAAATAATAACAGTTATTGTTGTCTTACTAGTGCTGGGCTCACCCTTGGTGAAGAACTTTGACCGCTGGTGAAGTCGCGTTCACATTTACTGGTTGCCTCTTCTCCCCCTCCTCCCTCTCTCATTCTGAGGCCTAATGCAAAAAATGTTGTGGTCTGTGTTTTAAAATAGCGAGCATTCTGGGGCTCTGGATTATGTTTCTGAGAGAGAAACCGTTGAGGCTGGAGCTCAACAGCAAGCTGAGGGTGACATTTTGTTCCTCTGTACCCTACTATTTGTGGTGTGAAACTTCATTTTTCCCCTGCTAGTCATGTAATCGGTGTGGACACACCGCTTTATTGCAGGTCCTCTGTTTCCTTAAACTTGCTTTGGGAGAATATCTTGTTAACTAATTTAACTTTAGTGTTGCATTTATCCTGAAATAATGAGTTGAATTTTTGAAAGGTTCACAGGCCTCAAGATTTAGTTTGGATGGGCCAAAAATATAAGAATACTCCATTTTTTCTCTCTAACCATTGCCCTCCCTAGACAACTAGTACTACCTTATATATGCCAGAAATCACTGCTTATCCTCAGTCCTGCTTAAAGTACATTTTACATTCCCACCCAGCTCTTCACATATTACATACAAATGTCCTGAAGGGGGAGAGTGAGACTCAATTGTTTTGCCATATTAATTTTGAGAAAGAACCTGCATGCTACTTGGAAAGATATTGTTGATATTGTTGATAAATTGTTGGACTAAAAGTAATCGACCGGCTTGAAAACAGAGCGTGTGCCCCAACGCGCCGACCGGAACACTGTAATCTCCGCAAAACCATAGAGACCTATACCTCTAACTATAACAACTTTTCGTGGTATTTTCCTCCCGGTAGAGGGTTTCTATAGTGACGCCTCTTGTTACTTATGTGACGGTTCCTGCTCGGCAGCACAGAGCCAATGAGCGGCGGTAGAAAGGTGTCTGGTTACTCCCAGTCAGCCCGGGCGAACAGACAGGAGAGAGTGCATTTCGGAGGATAATGGTTACTGTTCGTCAAATGAGAGACACAGAAATCGTTCTCTCACAGGTTTAATACGAATCGGTTTTACGGCATTAGCATAACTGTGTAAGCCTACTTTATTTCTTTTTTAGTTACCTGGATTCCCGCGGAGTTTGCATAATTTGGAAGTGATGGGAAACCGAATGGCCGAGGAGTAGTAGCGCTTGCGAAATAAACCTGTTGCCATTTCGACAATCCTGCCCTCCTGTTTTAAGATGTTTCATTGTGGATGTGATGCCATACCTACTTGCCTGTTGGCACTTTTCTAGTTGGAGCACCAGCCTGTACCTTGTGGAAGCTTAGTTTTCATAACTTCCAGGTAAGTTCGCCTAGTATATTGTAAACAAACAGTCTGGGAAGGGTAGCGTCTGTTTCAAGCGGTTCTATTATAACTTTGGCTAAAAGAGTGGCGGCTAGCGTCGTTTCTCTAGGTGTAGTTTGATATCGTTTTGGAAAAGTTTTGAACAGAGACCGAAAAAAATCTGCCTTGAAAGTGAAAGAGAAGTGATTCCCAATTTAGACTTTGTTTAAAATAAGATATATTGAGCTGCAACAAAAGAAATGTTTGCGCAATTCGGACTAGGAAGGAATGTCAGTGAACGTAGTAGAACGCGAGCCTCTGCAACAGTTTGAGAAGAAGGTATCGGTGGGGGAGAACAAAATATGCAGCTGCGCAACTTGAATTCGTGGCGCAGACTACATTTTAATGTGTGCTGTTTTGGTCGTCTGCACACCACGAAATGTAAAGTCTGTGCGTGTCCAGCGTTTCTGCTCCTCTTAATTTACCTGCACTGTGCGCAAAAGGAATTTGACTGACCATCAGTTTCTTGTAGTGGTGTAGTGAATTACTGGGATTTTTGAGAGTTTGTGTATCTTTTCCCTCAACATTAAAACTTGTGTATCTCTGTAGGCTAGTAGCACAGCATGTTGTCTGATACTCTATTCTAAGAAGTGTATTCTGGCCAAGATCAAGTGCAGACAGTCTTGAGATTGACATTGGTTCCAAGCTTCTGCAGAGCCAGTGCTAAGAGAGCCAGGGGTCAGTACATACCACCATGAAAAAAATACTCCCCACTTGATAATTCTGAGCATTTTAAACTACACAATAGGTTTCTGATAGGTTTATGCATTCAAAAAAAATCTGCATTTCAAGTGGACTCTCCTTGGGTTATAAGTATGTGTTATGATGGATAAGATAACTCTAAGATGTTGTTGCTGAAGTCTCATTTCAATATAATTGGTCAGTCTTGTTCTTAAGCATTGGCCAGAGGATGAATGATGGAGAGGTGAAACTCCGATAGCAAGACACATGCTGTGGTGCATGCTAGGCTTACAGTGGCCTTATGAAAACAGCCGACCCTTCACTGTCCAATGAAGTTCACCATACAGTGACCTACAATATTTATGCTGGAAGAATCAGATGAATCACTCATGCTTGTTGATCTAGAGATCCCAAACACATATCATTTGAACTCATCTCAGGCCCTTTTTATGTCTCTCCTCCAGTCCACATACATGTTCTCAAACAAGCCCATTGTTTTTTTGGTCTCACCTCTGGAAACTCTTAGAAACTCTTAGTTAGAAAATGTTGGTGCCTGCCAGAAGTGCCAGTGATTAGTCCTGGGAACCTAGTAGTCTGCAGGATTGGAAGTGGCTTTAAAAGTGCACCAGAGTCAAATTCCTTGTTTGTATACGCAAACCTGGCCAATTAAACGAATTCTGATTCTATTCTAGGGGGCATCAGCTGAATTATCAATTACAATGGTGCATCAATTTTGGACTTTTTTTGGTTATGAGATAGGACAAAGATTAGTTTATTACAGTGAAACCAGTCCATGGCCAACATCATTTGAGAGAAGAAATGCCAAATCCACTGCTGATCTTTGTGGTGCAATGGTGTGCAATCCCACATTTTGGGTATACAGAGTTTTTCTGTTGTTGAAGATGAGACTTACACAGACAAATTGTAGGCTATATTTACCTGACAAACATGTCATTTATTACAGGTTGAGTCACAAAGCTTTGGAGATGTGAGCTCTGACCTCAGCACCAAAGCCAACCTGATGTGTAATAGAAATTTATGTCACGATTTGGAGAAGACAATCAATCTTATTTTGACACCAGGTATAGGCGTAAAGGCACCAGGTATAGTACTTATCCTGGCACAGCCAGTCGAATTCTATTCAGAATTTCCTGAACTCAAATTTTTGTGGGCAGGATTAATTCTGCTGGCTTCCAGGGCAGGCTAGGTAGGTAGCAGTATGCTTCAATGTATCTAAAAGGTAATAGGAAAGTTAAAAAACATTGTAGATTGGGGCTCTGGGGTCTTGACCTTGTCTGAAGGCTAATAATGGCACCACTGGGGTAAAAGGGGGTTTGGATGGAGGTGTGTGAATGTGTGTGTGTGTGTACGCACATGTGTGTTTGGGCAGGGTGGGTTCAATCAGTGAGGGAAAAAATGAGTGGTTTAGCAAAACCATGCACTGCATGTCACGGTCCTCATGGCAACTGGGTGATTAGCAGGAATGGGCGGGTGAGCTTAAGCCAATGAGGGTTTGGGCAAGAGCTCAGAGAGGAGAGAGGGGAGGGAGGATAGACCTGGCGAGGAATTGGCAGTGATAAACACACACCCAGGAGCCGTAGACCACATGAGAATGTGGAGAAAGTCTTCCCTGAAGCGACTTCTCTTTCTCACTCTCCCTTCCAGTCACTGATTCAATGTAACAGAAATCTCTCAAGGTTTCACTCCCACATGAAAGTGATGGTTAATGAAAACAAGTGGAATATTACTGTGAACAGTTGGCACACTGTTGTCTTGTTGGTCTAGCTTCTTAGTCTTAGCAAAAATGCTTCATTATCTGGTATGTGGAATGCAGTTGACTTCCTCATTTCCCTGCAATGATGCCACATTGTTTACACTATAAAGTACATGTAAGTGACAGGAATTACTTTGGAAAAAATACTCATAGCAAAACTGTTTACACTGGAAGTGCATTACATAACTGAAATATGACTGCCTCTGCTTGATGTGATACTACTCTCACATAATCAGTTCCTTATGTTCCCATATACCATTTTAGCATCCATGTGTCGTGGGGTTGAATTGATAGTTTGCTTGCAATAATTCTGGGAAAGAAGTTCAGGATGAGTGTGCTGCCATTTCACATTTCCTGGCCTGACTTTCGCCCGGAGAGATTTCCACCTCAGCTTGGCATTCTGCTGCTTATAGATGATTTTACCAGACGCAGCCTCAAGCTGAGCACTCAGACAAAATTGCATTTTTTTGTGTGAGATGTTTGTGTCTAGCAGCTTTGAAACAATAGCTTGTTTTGACTTTTGCAAGAGACCCGTTGAATCCATGAATGTCAAAGACGTGAGGGAGAATGGAAAGCTCTACAGTGATGAGACCTTGTGTCAACGCAGCAGGTCCATGGGAGAAACTGAGAAAGCCCGTACTACTTTGAAGATAAAGCAAAGCATTAGGCTAAACATATAGTCCATTACCAATAACTCTTGAGCACTTTTCAGTCTTCCAGGAACCTTTTTTTAAAAGGGGGGGTTCGGCTTCCTCGGCTGTCACTCAAAGCACTTTCCCTTCACCAGAAATCACAACATGCCTCTGCCCAAAGCCTGGAGTCCAGTCACGCATTACAGATTATGCCTTTTAAAACCCTTGCCTCAAAGCACCCTGTGACAAGGAGAGAAAAAAATATAGCAAAGACCTGACCAGCTTCTTTGTTTGTGTTTTGGCCTTGTATGTTGTATGGGAATACCTTGGAAACAAACCCCTCGTGTGTGTGTCGTGTGTGTGAAGTGGGTTGAGTCTGGCTGGCTGTGTGTGTGTGTGGGGGGGGGGTCTGCCTGCTGTGGGCTGCTCCCTCTAAGTCCCCCCACCTCATTATCAGGCTCTGCAATGTACCAATGGGAATGGGACTGCCCTCTGCAGAAGCCTCTATGGGGATAAAAAGAATTCCAGTGTTGGGCTCTGTTGAAATAACAAGGGGAGGGCGGGGGGAGGGGGGCGGTTTCGTAGAAACAATCATCCGAGAGGTCTTCCCCACACTAGCCCACCGACTCACCCCATTCTGGTGGGTAACAGCGCGGGCTGATGGTGTACAACCTACCCCCATCCACCCCTCAATCAGGCCTGCCACTCCCTGAGCCATGGTCGCTCCTGAATGCACATTCCTGCATATATATGTGGGCCCAACTCAGCTTTGATTCACCGGACCATTTCAAGGCTGTGTGCTGTTCCATTAGTGACCGTCAATGAAGCAACTGGATGTAATAAAATTACGATATGAATAATTCTGGATGTACTATTATTTTATAATCTGGATGGGTTGGTCTGTTCAGCTGGATTTAGCTGGTATTCTCATTTTCTGCTGTGAAATGGGACCAAAGCCTCTCTCAGCACTTGGCCCCTGATCAATGCTTCTTAACCACACTGGCCCTGGCTCACCATCCAAATTGCGAGATTCCCCCCTCTGTTTTATATTTTCTGAACCACAGAAATGATGGATTTCAGAGATGGCACAACAGTGTTAAACCCTTTGGAGAGCCTGAAACTCACGCACATGCTGTTGATCCCCTCAGCATAGTAACATCCCAACCCCCTGAGGGTCTGACTCCACAGTTCAATTGAAACGAGACTCGCACACAAATGTTTATGTAGCCACAGTTTTTGCCTAGTCAGATTTAATCCCCCAAATGCGGGGCTTCCTATACTACAGGGCTGCGCCATGCGACACTGGGATTTCCAGGGTTTTAGAGTCTTTGTCCGAGCAGCTGGGGTGTGACAGAGAGATTTTGTGATATAATGAGGAGGGCATTTCACGGCAAGGTGCTTGGTGCATTTGTTTGAATGTGTGTCACTATGCGTGGGAGAGCATAGAAAAGTGGGAATCAAATGTCCAGACACAATGTCTATGCACTGGCAGATTGTAAAGATTGTTTATGTGTACACGTAACAAGTCTACCAACCTCATACTTCTGTGCTAATGGCCTTGCTTAGGGAGCATAATTGGAGGAGTCCTGACAATTGCTAGAGAGCTGCCTGCTGACTGTGCAGCGTGCTGGCTTGTCAGGTAGCAGAAACCACAATAAATGATCCCACTTTTTATGAAACTTTTGAGTCTCAAGCCTTCTCCTTGAACCTTTTATATCTATGCTGGAAAACTCTTGACTCCAGCAGGGATAAAGGAAGTAACTTCTCGTAATTGACTCCACCACTTGAAAGATCCGAATTGTGCTTAGTTTTTTTTTGTTTCCCCTTAAGGTATGGCCTTTGTTTATGAAAGCCCCACGCACACGTGTGTGCGTGTGTGTGTGTGTGTGTGTGTGTGTGTGTGTGTGTGTGTGTGTGTGTGTGTGTGTGTGTGTGTACGTATGCGCGTTCCCCGTGTCCAGTGGCAGCAGCATGCTGCTTAGCTCCTACATGTGACTTGGCTCTCAGCAGAAGACTGCTGCTGACTGGCATGGCCGTGGAGAGTAGGAACAAACATCAACTGGAGTGTTCTTTCAAGCAAAGGACAGCCAGAGTGTCTTCCTCTCTCTCTCTCTCTATCAAATCACTGCCTTTTCTTTCTCCTTTTTCAATCCTCCCCTCTTCTGTCTCAAGCCAACTGTATTTACTGTTTGTTTGCTGAAGAGGTATTATCGGGTTCATTGGCTGTGATCATTTTGAATGGTATCTGGTAAATGGTAGGATTGTCCATGTTGACATTGTTTTCTGGAGTGTAAGTGTGTTACAAGGTCGGCAGTCGTAATCCTTTCCCTTGAATCGCTGCATGTATCAACTTGCTTTTGAGAACAAACTGGTGCTTTTGTAATGCCCTTTGAAGTTGAATCTGTTTTTCAGGTGATATTTCGCTGACATTCTGTGGAACATCCTTCACTGAATATCTAAAACATTATCTACATTTAGGCACATATCTGTCACATTCCATCTCCTGTGACTGTATGTAGCCATACAGTCATTGGTATTAGGGCAGATTATCTAACTTGATCATGATGTGATATGATTTACAATTTACGATAATTCCTCCTGTATTAGCTAGTTTAGAAATACTTTTTTAATGAATGCCTAGGAGGCAGTAAGTTTAATGTCATTATTATTATTATTATAACCTTTATTTTACCAGGAAGGTCCCATTGAGACACAGTGTCTCTTCTGCTAGGGAGTCCTGGTCAAGATGGCAGCAATTCGTAGACATGACTACTCACAACCAGTCACAACCTCATATCCCTTGTTATCTCAATAAATTCCTTTTTGTTTGGCAAGAGCTCAGAAATAATGGTGTCAGGATATTTTCCATTATTGCCCCCCAACACTACACTGATGTAATGCCATTGGCTCATACAAAATCTGTCTGATCTATGAGTACAGTACACAGCTTATTGCAATTTTCTAGAATTTTTGTGGAAACAGTTTAAATTCATTAATGAAAAATGTACCTAGTGCCATATGTTTGGCAATAAGTCCTAGAGATATTCCTGCTGCAGTGTTTATGCCCTTGTGTGTGTGTGTTGCATCACTTAAGGGAAGAGGAGAAATAGACTTCTCCGCATAGTCGGTCTGCCTCTTCACCACCTCCAATGTCTTGAACTGTCTGTCCACTAGTCACTTTA
The DNA here is from genome assembly GCF_017589495.1 of Alosa alosa. NCBI lineage: Eukaryota > Metazoa > Chordata > Actinopteri > Clupeiformes > Clupeidae > Alosa > Alosa alosa. The sequence goes on from NC_063200.1 coordinate 8,949,734, forward strand.
CATTTGTCTTCTGCCTCACTGTTTGCGTGCTGTATTAGCACATATGCACAACCCCTCCCTCCATGCCACATACCTTTCTTAATATAGTTATTTATATATAGATATATAGACTTTATTCTTGCACTGTTGCACTGTTTGACTTACTCATTTGCACCATCACCATGACACTCATTCACACAGAGCACCTTACCTTACCTTATGCACTGAGAACCACAGGCTCAGTCCCTGCTTTAGTCATTGCAAGCGCACCTGATTGATTATTCACCCATTATGTGGATACTGTTTTTTAGAATTGATTTTGATTAAGTTTTATTTAGTATAATTTGCATTTTGTATATTTAGTATATTCTTTATCTTCTACAGTCCTTATTGCTTAGTTGTGTTTTTTATATTATATACTTTTACTTTTTCTGCTGTTATTGAATGTGTGTGTGTGTTGTCTGTATGCTACTGTGACCTTGAATTTCCCCTAGGGATCAATAAAGTATATCTATATATCTATCTATCTATCTATCTATCTATCTATCTATCTATGCTGTGCTCTAACAAGCGTGTTTGTGTGTTGGTGTAGGGAGGATGCACGTGTCCCTGGTGGAGGCGCTGGAGGTGCGAGGAGGCCCACTGGAGGAGGAGGAGGTGTGGGCCCTGCTCAGCCAGAGCGCCGAGAGCCTGCACGAGCTGCTGCGCAGAGGTGAGCATGCCACCGTCTCTCTCATGGCCCCGAACATAGCACGTCAAATAGCAGCTACCGCACCGCCGCACAGGGAGCACAGCCTCTCGCACAGCCTCTCTAACAGACAACAATGAATCAGTATGAGTGCACTCATAGATTGAGAAGGCAGCAATGCAGTTTGATTGCAGCAGTTTGAGCAAATAGCTAGGGGGGTTAAGAATTCTGCCAGGCAGAGTTTTGCTTTGCTTTGCTCTAGATCCAGATTAAATGTTTTTGGAACATCAAGTGAATCTTAATGTACTCCCGTCTCTGAGAAATGCTGCCCCGTCAGCACATTACAGCAAGCCTGTGCTCAGTAAAAGATATTTGATTTCACCTCAGTGTTATATACTAAATATACCAGTAAAATAGCAGCTACCGTACTTGTGCTGTGCTTTTAGGCAAAAGACATGAAAAATATTGTAATCTGTGGTAACTGAATTGCATATCAGTTGTAGGGAGTTGTATCAAATCCTTATAAATCATATTGTGTAATTTTGCAAATTGTTGAGTTGTTATTATAGGTTGTTCTAAGCAAACCATTTTAGGTTGTAGTGTACAATATCAGACGGGCAGAAGCTAGCTAGTTTTGCTACTGCGACTTACGACAGCTATACAAGTTGAAACTTTGTTAACAGCACCATTCCCTACAACAGCATTCAGAACAACCATTTGATTCTACAGTCGTATAGTCTGTAGCCTACAGCAGAGCTCCCATTGCACACTTTCAAAGAGTGCTTTTGTGTTATACTGTAACTGTTATGGAGCAATATCCAATAAGAAGCTTTGTCTCTGTTTTTCACTGGTCACTGAACTCTTGTTTGTTGGCTAATTTCACTGGTCACTGTGTTGGCTCCCTCAGAGCCCTATCCCTTGAACCTTGCTGGAGAATTGTAAACCCAAGTCTTCACCACAAGATGTCTTTGATTGTAAAGGTGTTGAATTGGTCACTTGTTGACTCATTGTCTTATAAACTGAAATCCTACTGACTATAACCAGAGACGGTTGATAAAATATCTTTACTATAACGATAGACTGACTATAATCCAAGAATTATTTAAGCAATAGGCAAAGAAGTGATTGCCCATGAATGTGTCCTGCGGAAAATTATTTATTACAAGTCCTCCTATTGTATGATAATTCTGTTGTGTGGTAATATTTCACAGCACTTTGGCTGGCCTCTAATATATGCTCTTTTCATACTTTTAATGGTCGCATGAGATTAATAATTTGTCAGTTGGGCATTTCTTTTTATATTGCTTTCCTTTGTCATTTTTTGTCTACTGAGTGTTCTGCTCCTATATTTTGGAAGACTTAAATCACCCTCTTTCCCGCTGCTGTGCTTTTTGGAGGTGGGTTTAGTTTGTCCTCTGCCATGTATTTAGTGAGAGCCTGTGAAATGTAAACCTTGAGCATTGTATCCTAAACTAGCTTCCTCAGTCATCTCAACATTTGTGTTTGCTTGTTAGCCTTTCATTTATGCCTTTTGTTTCAATGTTGTTGTTTTTGACAGCCAAGATCACTGATTTCCAGACAGCCCATAATGTGCTGTCATTAAAGCCAAGCAATTTCCCATGGGGGAAAAAAAGCTCTTTTGGATTAGTTGTATTGGCCTGCAGAAACGGTATTTTAATGTGCCCTGGGCTACAAACTGTACATAAGCTGT
>NC_063200.1:8954611-9078938 GCF_017589495.1 Alosa alosa
CTATTTACTTTAGGAATTCCACCCCGTTAGGAGATGTATTTATTTCTTCTCTTCCCCACGACTCCCTTGTTTCTCCTCCTCTTGGAGTAACGCTACAGGGAAAGAAAGGCTCCTTTCTGGGCCAAAGCATTCCTCTGTATCACTTTTTTATAGAAGGGTATTTTACTTTTTATTCAGAGAATTTTTCCAGGGAAGGCACTTGTTTGATTTGAAGCACAACTTGTTCTATTTTCGATGTGTTCCGCCCTGGGATAAAGAACCTGTTTTCTTCCTTTTGACTCAATAAAGCTTCAAAGGGTAAAGGCCTATTCGGGATGACGCTTGCTGCTTGAGTCATCCATAATGCTACGACAGCATCTTGTGCTCTGTGTATTAACGTTTGAATATGCCTCAAGTGTTGTCAGTGAGAACAGTTTTCTTTTTCCTATTTTGAGAGATGATGTTGCATAGTATGTCACTGGAATATTCATGAATTCCAGAGTAGAAGATTACTGTCTCCCTTTCCACAAAACCTTGAATGAACAGACACAATTTTGGATCTGTCTGTTGATAATCAAGCAAGAATTGTTTACCTTCACAGTACACACATATCTCATCTTGCTTATCTGCTATACCAGATTCTTGCTTAGACTGCAGGAAGATGAGCCTGAACCTTACTAGCAGATCTATGACAGAAATCCAACATTTGAATACTTGTGGGTAAGAAAACCACAACATTAGTGTAATCTGTGGTCTTGCCATTTTTTGTCTGTGCACTCACTCAGGTGTGGCCCCTCCACTCTCTTGTTGGTTAAATGAGCTGTGAGCAGGTTCCTTAGCTTGAAGCTATTCTCATGGCAGGTTGGTTGGTTAGTTTCTCTATTGTTGCTGCCTGAGCCAGCCAGAGGCTTGACTGGTCACTGGTCACTCAGGCATGACGTGTTTTCCAGAGGGATGCCATGCACCGTTCAGATGGCTTATCCTAATAAGCGGCTCATGGTTGACCTCTGTGTGCTGTGCGGGTGTTTTGATTTATTTATTTGTCTGGATTTGGCCTCCTTACAGATCCCTCGACGCTGGGCTTCATCATCTCGCCCTGGTCCCTGCTGCTCATGCCTTCCGGAAACATCTCCTTCACCGACGAGAACGTGACTCAGCAGGACCTCCGGGCCTTCACCGCACCAGAGGTCCTCGAGGGACTCAACCTCTCCTCAGTGTCCGACATTGAGAAGGTACAGCTCGGCCACATCCTTGGGTCTCGCAGACTACAAAATGTGGATTGAGCGCCATGAGCAACATTGTTGCAACTCCACACAATGCAACATAATGAATTGTTATTTGTCATTCCCAAGAACAACACACTGAGTAAGGCTAGTTTCATTCTCTTCGCCTTCTGAGCCCCGCTGCTATAGTTCCACCGCTGAGGTAGAGAGCGGCCCTAGCGTTCAGGGTAGTCAATGAGGCTCTGTTCTCTCCAAAAAAGAGGAAGAATCTTTTGCATTCTTTGGCAGACCTAGAGTTATTCTTTCCCCGAGCCAGTCCAGGCTGAGGGAGAGGAGCGAGCAGAGGAGAGCCGATCGCTTTCAGGGAAAACAGCAGAGCTGTGGGTCAGGACAGGAAAATGGAAAAATGTTGGGGTTTGCTGTAGCCTACTCTTGGTGAAGGCTCACAACATACAATGTGCATTTACTACACCTGCTCTCACTCACCCACCCACACACACACACACACACACACACACACACACGTGGAGAATGATGAGAACACAGAGCTTAATCTCTGACCATGTTTTATACTTTTATTACTCATTAATGTATTACAAGGAATGAGGTAAAATATCTGATCAGTCAGTGCTTGGATTGTCGTTGTTGTTGTTGTTGTTGTCGATGATCATGATGGTGTGTGTGTGTGTGGGGGGGGGGGGTGTTCTGTTTTAATCATTGATGGAAAGACTTACTAGTAATAATATGAAAATCCAAAAGTAACACATTGGTTTCCTGCACTAATCATGGCCCTGTTTCCTTTGCACAGATGCACATGTACTCTCTCGGTATGACCCTGTTTTGGGGAGCCGACTACGAGATCCCTCAGAGTCAGGTAAGGCAGCCGGAGGCCCATCATAGCATCAGTGTGTTGAGCTCTTAGCTTGTCTGGAGTGCTCTTTCCCACAGGAATGCAGCAGTGTGACTGACTAATGTGGCTCGCCATTGTTCTTAGTTTAGCTTCATTGTCTTGTCTCAGCTCTACTTGCCAAGCATCTAATTGTATATTTCTGTTTAAGTCCAATTGAATGAAGGTGTAATTTCCATGTCTTCCCCCTTTCATTACTGTTTGTATTTTCCTTGTTTTATCAGTCAAGGAATTTAGGACAACATCCTCAAATGCATGAGTCACACTTCAGGTAGTTAGTCATAAGTACACACTGATATAAGCAACATGAACGTCATCACAGACTGTCCAACCCCCAGGCCAGTGGCCTTGCCAATGGGGCTGCTCTATATGTGTGCTCATATCATTTATAGTACTTCAAACATGTATATTTGAATATGTAGCATGTACCGGTATGTTGTAATGTGTAAAATATGTCTTGTTGTATTTAGTGTGTGAGTAGATCTTCAGAGAGGTTTGAGAGGATGTCTTTGAAAGAGATGGTATGCATTTAATTTAAGCATGGCCAGCATTTGACTCATTTCTAACTAACTGAACAGTGAGGCAGTAATTGCTTTTTTGCAGTCATATATTTGCATGCATGACTGTGTTGAGTTGTCTGTGTTAACTCTTGTCACGTGTAAATATTTTTGCCTTGTGTTTTATATTTAAGGCCTGTTGTTAGTCCGAGTAATTTGTCTGTCCCACAGCTTTTGTGCACAGACATGAAAGCAAAATGTATTAATGTGAAATGAAAATTTGTGCAAATATGTATGTAATGTTCATGTTGGCCACTGTCATTGATGACATGGAGTTCTAATGAACTCTCAGCTAGTGATCTTAGATTATTACTTTACTGAAATCATTCCAAATGAAGGGTCCGTGTGAAATGATTAATTCAGAAAACATAAAGCCAGCCACTCATCAGCATGTCATGTGCACTGTCCACGCATGGAATTGTCCTGGAGCATGTTGTTTCTGTTGGTGTATATACTGCTGTTATTCTAAGTCCAAATGTGTGTCCTTGTGTTTTGTGTTTGTGCGCCTCAGCCCATGAAGCTGAGCGAGCGTCTGAACACCCTGCTGCTGAGCATGTGCGAGGACTCCACACTAACCCGCATGTCGGTGCGCACCGCGCTGGACGCCTGCAGTGCGCACGTCCGCAGCTCCAGCGCCGAGCCCTCCTTCTCCTACGTGCGGCGGCTGGTGCGCCTGGTGCTGGGCAGCCTCTCCCAGGTAACCGCCGCGCCACCTCCCCGTCTCCACCCCTCTCCACCCCTCTCCACCCCTCTCCACCTCTCTCCACCTCTCCCCACCGACAGCAGAGAAGCCATATGCCTCACAGATGAACGTACATGGGCTGCAACAGACCAGCTAAGCTTACTCAGACATTCCAAGTCTGTCAAACCCACAGAAATACTGATGATGTACATCATGGTTTCCTGTGTGGTATATGTTGGTTGAGAAAAGAGTAAATTTGGAAATAAAGCAAAAGTCTAGGAGACACCTCAGCATAAACATTGTGCATGGTTTGTATAGATCATAGTTTACATGGCGAAGACATTAGATACTGATGGTTTAAGTGTGTTTAATCATTAATAAAAACAATACATTTACAAGGAATTGCAAAAAGATTATTATTATTGTCTGGGGAGTGACCAAGCACCCTGCCAGTGAAATGGAAAGCAGCCCTGATGGCCAAGTACCACCTCCCCTCTGCAGGGCTCTCCTGTTTCCCCTGTCATGCTGCCCTTGAGTTGATTTGCTAACTAACACCAGCAGGGAGAGTGGCCGGCATAATGGCTCTTTATCTGATCACACTCCAGACACAATGCACTTTTTTAGCCTGAATGGCAAGTGCTACGAGTCTCAAATGCCCGCCGATCTTGTGATGCAGATGACAAAAACATGTGAGCCGGGACTCCACCTGAGGCAAGGAAGGAAAGCCTCTTTATGTTAACCTGGACCATTGTCTGTCTCTCTAGTGCTCTCTCTCTCTCTCTCTCTCTCTCTCTCTCTCTCTCTCTCTCTCTCTCTCTCTCTCTCTCTCTCTCTCTCATTCTCCTTCTGTCCATCTGTGTAATTTATCTCTCTCTCTCTCTCTCTCTCTCTCTCTGCTTTTCCCTGTCTCTCCCTCTACCTTCTGCTCCCCTCCATTACTTAATTCATTACTCACCCTCTTTCTTTATTGCTCTCTCTCTTTCTCTCTCTCTCTTTCTTCATTCACTAATCCTTCCTTTCATCCCTCCTTCTCTCTCCCCAGCTGGACGGGCTGCTGTCTCAGGCCGAGAGGGAGTCCTTGCCGGAGCGGAGCAAAGAGATCCGTGAGCGCTTGCGAGGCAAAGGCCTCCCCGCAGGTAACCTGATCCTCTGTGTATTAACCGCCCACATGTGGGCTCATGCTGACGGCAGGAGCCTCTGTGTACACTCTGTGCAGACAACACACACACACACACACACACACACACTTACACACTTACCACTTTGGCCTCCTGAAGAGCCCCCTGACCCTCACAAATTAACCAGTAGCCCCTATGTAGCTGCCTCCCGCTCAACAGCTGTGCACTGACCTAAGGAGCATGTTCAACTGATCAGTCGAGTTGTTAAACTCCGTGGTGATGTAATCCAGGGCTTGTCATCACAGGCACAGCATCTGCTCCACCTGCCTGATCGGGATCCTGTTCACTTTAATAGAGTTAAATAGCATGTCCTGCACAATGTAATTATGTGTAATTAAAATCTGAAAGCTGATCAATGTCAGGGGAAAATCAAAATGTCGTAATCAACTGCGTCTGATGATCTAGGTCAACGGTGCAGCTGTGCCTTCTCATCAGAATGGCTAGTGTAGAAGGTGGCTACCGCAGACACATGGAGGAGTAGGTGAGACGGCGCGTTTGCTTTTTTGCTGAGTCATGCAGCACCAGTGGTGCTGCTGGCCCTCGGAGGAAGTGATTCAGAGTGTAAACAGAGCAGGGCCCGGTCCTGACAGGCTCCGACAACACCGCCTGCCAGCCAGCCTCCCTGCTCACAGCCCTAGAGCGAGAGAGAGATAGAGCGTGAGAGAGGGAGAGAGAGATAGAGAGAGGGAGAGAAGGAGAAAAACCAGCGAGTCGTCCTGACGCGGGCAAGCCCAGGCGGTAGCCTAATTGTTTTCACCAAGGGGTAGAGCGAAGGTGGTATCCTGCTAACTACTTTGTATCTGTTGGGGTGGGGCTTTTCTTAAAATGTGAAGGCTCTGCCACCATCCAGTAGCAAGAGCCACTATGCAAACACAACAGCTCTGTGGTGAGAATGACCGAGAGAGAGACGCAGAGAGGTGGTCAGGAAGAGGCGTTTGTGTTTGCTGTGTGGAATGCCTGGCATCTTCTGCTGAAATAGGGGCTTAGGTGTTGATGGGAGGCCAACGGTGTCAGATGTGAGGGATGGCGTCACTCGTGCACTCATTCTTTCACTAATGCCTGTGAGGTGGCCAGAAAGAAATGCAGTCGAGCCACTTGTTTTGATGGGGAAGTCATGCCCCCTGCGTCGGTTTCATACAACTGTTTCTATCCCTTATGTCCCATGACCTTGGTTTGGCACTCACTGTTGTTCACCTTTTCTCTGTAACTCCCTCTGCGTTTCCTGTGTATCAGACTCTGCTCTGCCTCCGTTGTTTCCTCTCTTGCCTCCTCCCGGCGTGTCTCGGAGGGCCGTCTAAAGAGCACTGTGGACAGTCTGAGTTTGAAACTGAATGTAGACGAGCAGCACACCGCAAACCAGAAGCTGAGTTTAATTTAGGAAAATATGAGCGAATCCTCCCCCTGGTTTTGTGCGCTCCGACACATCTTGGCCTCTCTCTCTCTCTCTCTCTCTCTCTCTCTCTCTCTCTCTCTCTCTCTCTCTCTCTCTCTCTCTCTCTCTCTCAGGCCTTGGAGAACTCACACAGAAGAGTGCTTGCTGCTTATGTAACCAGTGGAATGGTATTGATTAGAGCTCTATTTCTCCCCTTCTTGTCCGGGGACTGGTCCGGGATCTGTTGTTTTGGTAGAGTGGGCCTCGTGTTGTTTGGTGATGAATGAGTGCGAGGGCCTGCCTTTGAAGAGGGCCTTGCGAAGGATGTGACTCATCTCGCCAGCCACTTTTCCGTCCTCTGTGGCTGGCGTAACCTCAAGCGGTCGAAAGTAGTAATGGTGGAGAAATGTTCCGTCATTGTTTTCATGCTGGAAATTGAATGTTGACATTGCTCTATGGCTGCCTCTGTCTGAGTGACACCTCACTGCACTGCTCCTTTACTCTCTTCCCTCTGTCCTTTGCTCTCTTTGCTTTTACTTACTCTGTCTGTTTCACACATTGATGTGTTCTTCCTGGGCAGCTGAAGCTCTTTAAACACAATAGTGGCGAAATATAGGTCAAACAGAAATAATTATTAGAACTGTATGCCGTGTGTGTGTTTTTTTCTTTTTCTTGGTAAGGAGGGGAGCATATGCTTTGTGCATCAGAGCACCACATGCAGTGTTTTCTAGTTCAGACTGGTAGCCTTGTTGCCGTGCCCTTTATTTCCTCTGTCTTTTTAACCTCGGCCTCCATTTCTCTTTACTTACTACTCTTCCTTACCCCCCCCCCCAGCCCAGCCCACACCAGTGCTCTCTCTCTCTCTTTCTTTCTCTCTTTCTTTCTTTCTTTCTTTCTTTCTTTCTCTCTCTCTCTCTCTCTCTCTCTCTCTCTCTCCTCTCTCTCTCTCTCTCTCTCTCTCTCTCTCTCTCTCTGTCATGTCTATGCATGTGGTGGCTCAGTGTTGAGAGGGCAGGACAGAGTGCAGACATCTGAGATGTAGATGCCAGTGAGCAGATCAAAACAGAGCAGTGTAGGTCAGATTAGGCCTTGTGAGAGGCTCACTGAAGCATCAGAAGTTTCACAATGGCTTTCTGCTGTGCTGAGAGCTGGGTGGAGTCTGACGGGTTATTTGAAATTATTAAAAGAGGAAACCTTCTGGAACACTGGAACAGGATTTTGGCAGCTTTATGTGACAGGCCAAAGGTGATTTTACTAGTGAGCGCTGCATAAAGGGAGAGAAGCTATCATCTGGGATTCTTCTTTGATTGAAGGCCTTAGAGTAGACATTTCAAATATATCAGACATTTAGTTCTTTCTTTTTGGTGCTTTATGAAAAGATGTTGCTCACTGTCTGGGTCAACAAATGTATTTAACATGATGTTCCCCTTCTCTTCCCTCTCTCTCTCTCCCTCTTTCTCTCTCTCTCTCTACCTCCTCTTCTTTCCTCCCTCTGTCTGCCTGAGTGATTGAGCTCCCTGCTGTAACCCCTCCAGATTAAGGGCAGTAATCTGTTTTTAAGTGGCAGTGAAAGGGGAGCAGTGTTGGGCCGCGCGCGCGCTCCCTTTTGAGCCGGGGCATCTGGAACATCCGCCGGGGCCCTGAGTGACATCCAGCGGCGCAGCACGGCTAATGAGCGCGTCCGAGCTGCGCCTGCGTAGCCTGGCCCTCCCGGCTCCACCAGAAGGCTCCTATTGTTCGCCCGCTCTCCCAGCCAATTACGTCCCATTTACAGGCCTCTTCCCCACCACCCCTGCCCACGCACAGGCCCCCAACAAGCCTGTTTTCCCCCTTTTTCATGTCCCTTCCCTGCTCTGGTCAGACCTGCATTGGAGTAGTCATACTGTTCAGGCCTCAAAATCTACTATTCGGGGAAAATGTGTTCTATTTGGTAGTGTGCGCTGTTTATCATGCTACAATTTTGTATTATGAAATGATCACATGAAGCCTGTTTAGCAGAGAGATATGGAGGTTTGATTTGGAGGATATGGACTGAGCTGCTTGTGAGATTAATGGAGGTGTGTTGTGTTGTGTGTGTGTGTTGTGTGTGTTGTGTGTGTGTGTGTGTGTGTGTGTGTGTGTGTGTGTGTGTGTGTGTGTGTGTGTGTGTGTGTGTGTTCCGTAGGGAGGAGTGCAGCCCACCGCGTGCTGGAGCGCTACAGGGCTCGCTCTCAGGAGCAGTCGGGCTTGAACCGCGGCCTGAGCCGCTCCATGAGCTCGCTGCCCGTGCAGGAGATGCTGCGGCCGGACGACAGCGCCCTCCTCTACACCCCGTCGGAGTTCCACCCGGGCTCCGAGTCCTCGGCCGAGCTCTACCCACACCTCCTGGCCCAGGCCCAGAGCCACGGCCATGCCGCACCCCAGCAGCAGCAGCAGCAGCAGGCCCGCGGCCGGCCGGCCGACCCCAGCCGCAAGGCCCTGTCCCACCGGGTCGAGCAGCGCCGCAAGAACTGGGCCTCCGCCGTGGACCTGGCCTGCCTGGACCCGGAGGTGCTGCACTGGGGCGGCCTGGAGGAGGCGCGGCGGGGCAGCAGTGCCATGAGCAGCCTTCGGCGGCTGGGCGCCACCAGCTCCGCCTCAGCTCAGGAGGGGCGCCACTTCCGGACCGCCCGGGCTGCAGCCCGGCACGGCCCCTGCGATGTCGGCTGTCCGTCAGCTCGGCCCTCAACAGTGCCTACGAGCGCATCCGCGAGCGCCAGAGGAAGCTGCACGCGCTCCAGCAGGCCATGGACGGTGAGTACAGCCGCCGCCTACCGGTCAGGAGAGGGTGGACACTACTCACACGTGCTGCTCAACACTCGCAGGCGGTTGTTTTTTCTGAAAGCGTAGCCAGACACTGAGGGCTTTTTGTGGCCCACCACGTGTTCCTCTGTAGCGTCGCTGGTTGACGGAACACAAGCATAAGATCAGTTTTCCAGTGAAAGGATAGTGCTTGACCACAGGTTTACTGTGGCCGTCGTCTCCTGACAGGGAGGCCAGCCCTGACTGGATTCTTCAGAGGGGCCTGGTCGCCAAAGAGAGTGAATCATGAGAGGGTGGCGGTTTCCAAATTCCTGCAACCAATTAGAGATGGATTGATAATTCCAGCGTAGAAATGCATCGCACTCCTGCCTAAGCCTCTCTCACACACAAACAGCCACACTAACGCCAAGCCCACCCATGTGCTCCTGCCAAGAGCGGCTCGGGTTGTTAAGCCGCGCAGCGGAGTCGTGTGAAGCAGCCTGCTTGAGTCTCGTGCCAGGGGGAGGAGCAGCAGCAACTTTCCCCTTCTCTGTGAATCTGAATTCGCAGAAGTCTGCTCATAATACCGTCAGTCACATAAACACACAGTCGCGACCATACACGCACTCTCTCACACACACACACAAATACACTCTACAGTACACATGCGCTCGTACACACACACACACACAACCACACACACACACACACACACAGGCCCTCAGCGCTCACATCCCATGTCTGATTCCTCCGAGTCTGGCCACCATCTGCCTGCTGACGCGGTCACCTCACACCAGAGAGCCCCCCTCGTCCTCCTCCTTGCAGGATCCGGCCCTCCTTCCAGCCAGCTCGTTTGGCAGCTATTTTTAACAGTGGCGCAGGCCCGGAGCGCAGCGGCCCGGAACCCTGGGCCTGAACTAGAACCGGAGGCCTTCTTCCTCTCCGCCTCCCTGCCAGTGCTGGATCAGCACAGGCCCCTTCCCCCTGCTGCAGTGTAGAGCCCTTTTGGGTGGACCCACGCCATTCATTTACTATGAGGATTTTAAGAAGTGCTACTGTGCAACAATGCTAATGGGTGGGCTGTGTGTGTGTGTGTGTGTGTGTGTGTGTGTGTGAGAGAGAGAGGAGATGGCCTCGTGCCTTGTACTCCTGTCCGTCCGGTGCTCTGCGGGCCCACTGTTCAGGTTTCATGGCTGGCCGGCGGGTGGTAAGAAAGCAAGCAGGGTAGCGAGACGCCACGCTGACGCGCAGGAATGTCCACTGCCATTAAAACGGAGTCGGCCGGTCATGATGGTCGAACCCAAATATTTTCCTTTTTCCCTCGCCGTTTCGCTGTGAATGGAGGTAATTGAGCACAGACCATTTGTAGGGGCCTCCAAAATGTGTTGCTTGGCAGTTTTTCTTTGCGTTGTGTTTCTCTTAAGTTTTTCCTCCCTGTTCTTTCTTTCCTCATTTCTCTCTCTCTCTCTCTCTCTCTCTCTCTCTCTCTCTCTCTCTCTCTCTTTGTTTTGCTGTCCTTTTGTGCTCCGTTCCTCTCTTTGTTATTCAGAATGATGGCAACACTGCATGCACAGGCCTCTTCTGGCTCACAGATTCGTATGCTCATATAGGCTTCCTCGCAACCACCACCCCCGACCCCCCCCCCCTCTCTCTCTCTCGCTATTTATCTTTCCGTCTCTCTCTCTTCCTTACGTAGTTAGTTTCTTTCTTTTTTCTCTCTCTTTTCTTCACTCTTTCTTTGCCTTTATTTCTCTCTCTCTCTCTCTCTCTCTCTCTCTCTCTCTCTCTCTCTCTCTCTCTCTCTCTCTCTCTCTCTCTCTCTCTCCCCATGTCTCTCTGGTGCCCTCACGCCCCCTCCCCTCTGTGCAGGCCAAGGTGCTTCCATTAGGCCCCTGCTTCCTGCACACCCTGCAGACGGTAATAGGAGTCATGTGTAGTGGAAGAGGGAATTCCAAATGTTATTGGACTTTCCACTGCCTGCCTGCCGGCCGCTGGGTCATGGGGCTGTGGACCGGGCTGGGCTGGGCTGGGCTGGGCGGGGTGGTGTCCAGGCGGAATGGAGTGGGCGAGGGTTAGGAGGGCAGAACTCATGGGGTGTGTGTGTGTGTGCTAAATAGAGGAATGATGGTAGAAAGTGAAGGACGTCCTACAGATGAGGTAAAAAGGTCTTTTGGGGTGAAGTGGTGGGCTCATGGCTAAGGTGAAAGGTCATAATGTCTTCCTCCCGCAGAGATGTTTTTTTTTGTTGTTGATCCTTGCTAGTGATGATGCCATACTGAGAGGAAATACTCAAGGAAATTAGAAATGAGCCCACAGCCCCAGCTGCTCTCTTTAAAGACACACAGTGTTTAGAGTTAAAGCCCAGTCACCTGGCGTTAATGGCGGGCGGCCATGTTTCTGTTCTGCTCAATTTAGACACGTCTCTCTCTCTCTCTCTCTCTCGGTGAACTGGGCCTGACACACGGACCGAAACACAGATGGCCTGTGCGTGTCTGTGAGGCCTCGTCAAGAGACGCGGTCCTTCTGAGGACGTATAGCTGCTGTCAGAGCTCTGTCCAGCTCTGTCCACTCCTGCGCCGTGGCAACAGAGGCAGCCCTGCTTTCTGCTCCGGCCCATGGCCACCACTGCCGAGTCCCATAATGAGATGATTGATTTCCTACAAATTCAGTTTGGGTTTTTTTCCTGGAGGGGCCTGAATGGCATGAATGACGAAATGATATTAGTGCATGAATGTGCTGCTGCTGCTGCTGCTGCTGCTGCTGCTGCTGCTTATGTAACGGTGAGTGCTAATGGCTGCTGCTCACTCTGGTCTGGATTCGAGGAAAGTTGCAGGGCTTCTGACGAATGGATGCGTGGAGCAGGAAATAGCTTGGAGCTTTCTCACAGGTTTAGAGTTCAATATGGAGGAAGAGGCTGCTCAACCTTCTCAGGTTCCTGGAATGGTACCTGTGTGTGTGTGTGTGTGTGCCTGTGTGTGTGTGTGTGTGCCTGTGTGTGTGTGTGTGTCTGTGTGTGTGTGTGTGAGTGTGTGCGCGAGCCGACTGTAAATAATCTGTGCGCCGCTCTCCTGCGCTGGCTCGGTAGGCTCCTCCCTGGAGGCCGCAGAGCAGAGACTCGGCATCACATGAGTGTGGTCTGCACACACACACACACACACACACACACACCGGAGCAGCGGCGTGTCCCAACACGCCTTAGCAAGCGGCCAGCCAGCCAGCGCTCAGTTGTGAGATTTAAACCAAAATATTTGCATAGAGCAGTTAACGCCGCCAGTTTCACTTCGATATGAAAAGGATGCCTCTGCACATTTGAACCACACCACGCCATTTAAAAAGAAATACCTGCCCCAACTCCACCCTGCCCTACCCCACCCCACCACCCACACGCCCGTGTGTAGTTTGTCTGTGGTGATGTGTGTGTCCTGGGGGAGGGCACTCCCCGACATGAATAGCTTTCACAGACAGGCCCATTGCGCCACCTCTGTCTTGTGAATCAACTGCTAATTGGTTCATTAATCTCTGCATGTATGGAGGGGAGGGGCGCGGGGTGAGGCGGGGTGGCCATTGTGCTCCACTGGGGCCAGAACCAGGCCAGCAGAGGACCAGTGAAAGGGAAAATGTGTGTACCAGAGTCCGACTAGGGGGCTGTGGTGAGAATGTGAGTGACCCAGAGAGGACAGAAGATGAATACAGTGATGAAACGGGGACAGCATGAGAACAACAGACACAGAGACAGCCAGCCAGCCAGGCATGCACAGGGAGAAGGTCAACAACACAGAGACACACACACACACACACAGAAGCAGGAGGAGAAGAGAGAGAGCAGAAAAGAGGCTATTAATGGCAGAGTATTGTGGAGAATTGAATGCAACAGAGCAAAAGAGGGAGGGTGAGCAAGAAGGATGGCACATAATGCTAGAGAGAGAGAGAGAGAGAGAGAGAGAGAGAATGGTGGTGGCTGGCTCTCATCTCAGTAATTGCTCAGCAGAGTGCTTGTTGGCCTAGAACTATGACTGTCCATCACACTGACATGGAGCACAAGACACACAAACACACAGCCCACACTCTGCTGTGTGCGCACGAATGAATGCTTGGGAGACGTTTGAGATGGCTGGACTCGAGTAGGGGCAGCCGAATGGAAACACCTGGGCCCGTAGCCGCCCCCCCACACCCCTGAGCCTCCTGCTCTGTGGGCCGTCCAAACATCTGTCGGCCTCCTCAGCCGGTGCGATGTCTTTTCGGTCGTTTCCTTTTCTGTAGCGTTTCAAATGGGGCGAGAGGTTGATGTAATCATTCTGACATGCAAAAGTATCGTCTGGGTTTTCGTTAGACAATGCGTGAACACAAATGATGTTTCCCAGCGAGCAAGCGAACTCCATGTTCTCTCGGGTTATGTCTTTTCCGTGTGTTGGCAGTGAGGCTTCTCCGGTGGCCGATGACAATTCAATGTGAGCACAACAGCTCTCTTCCCTCCTAACAAATTGGTGGTGCTTTGACCTCGTCAGTCTTTTAAATGTGTCCTTCATCCATTTTATGATGTCGCGTAGATTTACAATCCATAAAGAGTCTTTTCCTGTGGATTCAATCAAAGCTTCCAGAGGAAGTGGGGTATCGTTGGGGGGAGGGACAGTTCCCATCATGCCTCTGAAAGCTCTTGCAGGCTTCTGCCAACACCTACAGACTTTTATACTAAGAAGGTTATTACAGGATGCTGTGATGACATAACCCTTCTTCAAAAAATCTCTAGAGCATGTCATCTCTCTCTCTTTTTCTCCCTCTGCCCATTTTTCTTGCTTTCTCCTTCACCTCGTTCCCCCCTTTCTTTGCCTCTTTCTGCTCTCTGCTCTCGCTTGGCCTTAAGCTGTGAGTCACAGGGTTTCTGCTGCATCACTAACAATGAGTTGTGCTTGAGAAGTGAGCGTGTGGGTGGCAGATCCTTTCATAATGAAAGCTGGAGAGAGAGAGAGTGAGGACATGTGCCATAACTCTCCCTCCTGACGGATGTATCCTTCCCCCGCCTACCATCTCTCAGTCACGTCTTTGTTCTCATTCACTGATCATGGGAATGATGCTCTGTTCAAAGGGTGCATGCAAACTGTTGAAAACAGAGTTCACTTCACTGCTGCACATTGAAGTGGTAGATGTAATGTAACTCTTTAATTTGAACTCAGTCAAATATCGCAGAAGTTGAATAGATTTCTTTGAAGTGTAAAACAAACCCTTGGTATCCTTGGCTCAACACTGGAGAGGTGTTGCAAAAGTCTCTGACTCAGTTTCGGTGAAGTGAGAAGACCGGTTCCTTTGGTTTGCTGTCATTTCCTCTGTGTGGAGAGATTAAGTGTGTCAAGGCCGTCCAAAACCAGTGCTCACAAACAACAACGCCATGTAGTCCATGACTGATATTTTTGTGACTGCACCCGTTTTTCATGCATCATGGAACAGTGTCAGACTGGCTGAATACGGTCATATTGTGTTCCAGGTGTAATCCTTCCGCTGTTTCTATTTCAGGTGGCATTTCGAAACTCCTGACCTAGAGCCTAAGAATGTCACTACGTCGACTCTGGGTTAAAGATTTGCACTCAGACTGGATGTACTGGTTCTGCTTAAACCTTTCTTGTAGAGAAGACCGAGCAGGTGTCCGATTTTTCCATTGCCTCCCAAGCCCGTGTCTGTTAGAGAAGAATGTGTCTTGTGAGGAACTTTACAATTACCCAACTTGTATCACCCGCGAAAATTGATTGAGGCGGGAGACGCAGGGACAATGCATGCTGGGATGTGGTGTCCGAGGCCAGCCTTGTGTCAGGTCTAGCAACAAGGCCCTTGAGCTTTGACAAATAGGAATGCTGACTGTGTGCAATGTCTAATAAGCTCCCACATGTCCCAGGCGTGGGATTAAAAAGATCACATATCACATTCTTGAAGTGTGTCCAACTACACGGTTTTGTTAAGGATAGCGTTAACACAGAGTGGGGATTAGATGTGACAATCATGATTTTCCAAGCATGGCCTCATCGGTTCCTCTGAGAATGTGATACGATAGATTTGCTCATTAAGCTTGCTATTGTATCATTGTACGTTTTATTGTGTGCCAAAATGGTAACAGTATCACTTAGGAGCTGCCGACTACATGCCACAAAGAAGTAATTTACAGTCAAATGCTGCAAACTTTAAGCAACACCGACTGGGTTTACTCAATGAGTCTAAAACGTATTTAAGAAGTATTGTGCATGCAGTAATTTTCTCTAATGACTGAAACAGCAAGGGTTGGAGTCCACACCGGGAATTAATCTGGCTAGAGAATGCTTTCATAGTGCATTTACTTTTAGCCCCTGTCATGAGTTTGTGAAGCTGGAGGTGAATTTGAATTCAGTGGGCATGAAAAGAAAACAGTAGTCACCAAGAATGTTGCCAGGTGTCTCACTTGAGAGCAAAGTCCTTACTTTAGTAGAAAGACAAGTCCAGGCACTTCCTGCTGATGCTATTCGTTTATGTAGCCACAAATCTATATGTCTATGAAAGGGGAGTTTGTTTTAGACCTCTTTAAACCTTCAGCTATACACCTCTTAAATGTATAACTTCCAAGGAAGAATTGTCAACTCACCTAATCCTCTTAGAACGGATTGCTCCCCCTATTCTTTGGAAAGTGTTTTTGAAGTGTTGTGTGGAGAAAAGAACTTACAGTATGTAAGACCCGCTATTAAACCTTGGTGGACAAATGTGTGTTGAAGGAAATGTACACCTCAGTACACCTCACCAGATGTCTTTATTAAGGTGTTGGAAATAATAATGAAAGTAGCACTACCTCTGGAGCTTAATATGAGTCATTTTATGACTAGTTTAGAAAAGCACGTATCAGAACTGAATTGTGGGGAGCCAGTTGGAATTGAGTTCATTAGTTCACTTCCTGGTTGTTTAGCTTGCACCATCAAAGTCATGTTATGTTCAATCCCATGTTGTTGTTTCAGATCCCCTCCACACCCACAGAAGATACCACAGTGACTACAGCTCATCCAGCGAAAGCCCCTCAGTGACGTCCTCAGATCCAGACTACAGACAAGGTACACCCATCCAACTCAAGCTTTCCCATCATGTTGTTAAATATAGACATCTAATCATCCACTGGAGACCAATTGCTCTCTAGAGAAAGTAGATGTGGCAAATATGGGCCCATAATGCTTGAATTATTTCTTAAGCACATCCTCTGGAACATTGTGTTTCAGTCAAAGAGATAAGTGCTTGTAACACTCTGGTGAGTCATCTTCAAAGTGGCTCGGAGTAGCATGACTCCCACCCCTGATTTGGAAACTCATTAGAGTTGGAGGTTACTCTATGATCTCAGCAGCTCACTCTCCGAATCTCCCCCTTTTTAATGACCGCAGCAGGCGGTCATCTGATCTTATGGTCTTATTCCTTTGTGTTTATTTGGTCTTACTCTTGCTCCTCCCTGTCCCTCTCCTGTTAGCCAAGAAACCAGAAGATGGGAGAAGAAGCAACTCACAGGTTGCTCTGTCGGAGCATGACGGCATGTCTCTCAGCAGACAGAGGTAGTTTCCCCACCCTGTGTGTGTGTGTGTGTGTGTGTGTGTGTGTGTTTGTGTTGGATGGAGGGAAAATGACTGAAACATTACTTGCACATACCTGGCTAGTCATGCAGATCTTCCAGAGAGGACCCTCAGGTATGCCTGAGAGCCCCAGCCCACTGTGCCTCATCTCCAGCACCTGTTAATATTCAACCCAAAGGTTTCATTGGGGTTAACCTTTTCTAACAGTGTTCAATGATACTCGCCAAAATAACAAAGTGTGCCCCCCCCCCTATCTCCCTGTGTATGTGCATGTTTGAGTATGTAGGACTAAAGATGTGGAAAGTGTTACCTAACTTGAACACTGGAAGTAGTGTAGGGCTGTCATTCTTTGGAAAAGAGCAAAGTGGACCATTTCACGCTACAGGCCATCCAAAATTGAGCTCTTCCTTCCTGTGTTCCCCCTGAGTGTGTGCCGGTTAATTGTTTACCATTACTTAATCAACAGCTCACTCAGTCAAGTGGTTTTGTCATCATATCCCACCAACCCCCACACATACACACACAAACACAAACACACACACCCACACACACAAACACAAAACACACACACACACACACACACACACACACACACACACACACACACACACACACACACACAAACACACACATACACACACAAAACACACACACACACACACACACACACACACACACACACACACACACACACACACCGCACACACACACACGCCACACACACACACACACGCACACACACACACACACACACACACACACACACACACACACGCTCACACACTGTCATACACTCACTCTCCTGCTCAGGTAAGTGTGGCTCTCCAGCTCCCTCTGCTGCTCACTCCTGAAACTACTTCGGCAGCAGCCACCTCCCACCCCTGGACTGTCATGGCAACAGTTGCCTAGCACTGGCCTGTGCGAGTTAATCAGTTTTTCGGGGGTTATGATTTTCATAACTGATTTGAGGTGATTGCACCAGGGCACAGCGCCACGGCGCAAAGTGCTCGGGCTACTGCTTCCAGCTGGCAGTGCCCTGCCCTGCTCGCCCCGGCCTGGGCCAGGCTGGCATGCCTGTGCGCTGAGGTCAGTGGCATGGGAAAATGCAGTGCTGCACTCGGGGGATAATCTGCCATCTTGGCAACAAGAGGCTGGGCCAGAGCGTTGGCAGAGGTGCTGGGACACCTGGCCTCAGGTTCAGCGCCACTAGACTGACTCACTGATGATCAGAATCAAATGCTAAAAAAGGATGAGAGTTCCAAACCTCACCCTCCAGCTTTTTTAGACCGGATCCCTCTGTGTCATGGAGATTAGGTGTTGCTAAAACGAGTATTTTCCAAGGCTGTGCCGATAAGAACATTAATCTGCCTCTAAAGGTGCTTTTCTCTCTTTTATCTTTTTTCTCTCTGGCATGACACATGCTTTAATGTGGATTACGCAGAGTTTAAAAAATGTCACCTATATTTAGGTTCAAAAGCTTCTCATTTTTGATAATACATATCTCACATAATCAGGTCTCTCATGAGGACAAGTGACTGGGAGCTTAATGTTATTTGTCATTAAACCAAACTAGTTTCCCAAAGAATAAATGCTTGGTCAAAAATATGTCAGTTAAATGTATAAAAGTTTGCAGTTGATATTAAACCAGAAAAGGATACATTTGTATGTTTTTTTTATTATGTCTTTGTTTGTGTTATGTTTGTATTATGTTTAGACCCCTTCAAGAGAGTTCCATTATCAGCATCATAGTTGGCCCCACAAGGCTTCCGTTTTAACATTCCATATGTTACCTTAATGCAGAGGAAGTAGATTGGGAACCAAATAGAACGTTCAAGCATTGTTTTTGTTTTTATTGTTGAAAGGGTCTATACCTACCTGGTCTTACATGTCCCGTATGGTGTTGAGCTGTGATTGGCACTTATGAGCGATTCTGACTCCACGTCCTGTGCTGTGCTCTGCCAGGCTGCTGGACGCAGGTCAAGATGACGCTCTGGGCACTGAGCTGCTCATCCAGCGGCAGGAGGAGCAGATCCAGCGGCTGCAGGCACGCCTCTCCCACGCCAGCATCCACCCAGCCGACGACACACGCGTCCGCACCAGCTTCTACCCCTCCGACGACCTCCGCACCTCAATGCTGGACCTGCGGGAGCCTCGCAGAAGCAGTCCTCTGGAGGGGACAGTAGCTCAGCGCAAGCCTAAGGTACCAGTACTGTACAGACCAGTTCCATTTCTACAGCATGAGGTACAGCTACAGGAACATAGAAAGTAGCTCAAAACATCACTAATATTGATAATAAGAATTTAAATAGACTTTAAATTATACTTTATTATACTATAGTATAACTGGGGTAACATGAGAACAGTTGAGAACAAGTCAGGAACTTGTCAATGCTCTGCTCTTTGTTATGTCAGTAAAGACTATTTTATAACTATTTTCTTATCTCTTGTTTTATAGACTTTCTTTGGGCCTGAATTTGTGAAGATGGCCAGTGAGCCTTGTGTTGTATTGAGCGTCCCCTCCTCCATAATGGTGAGCCATGTTTCTCCTAAGGTGTAATACAGCTCAAAGAGACTTTTACAGCATAGCTAGGCCTTAAACCTTTATTCAGTTCCACTGTGGCATTGCCGACCCGCTGCATCCCCTTGCTTTTGTCTCTCCTCCAACAGAATAAGCGTGGGAAGGTGGAGGAGAGCCAGCGGAAGGTGGGGGTGGTGCTGCTGAACGGCCAGCGCCTGGAGCTCAGCAGCGACGTGAAGGCGGTGTGCAAGGACGTGCTGGACATGGTGGTGGCTCACGTGGGCCTGGTGGAGCACCACCTCTTTGGCCTGGCCAGCCTGAGAGGTGAGGGGGAGGCCGCCGTGCATGACATCGATCGGTCACTCACTTGCTCGCTGCTGTTGATCACTAATGGATTAAGTCTTTTGTTCAGTGTGGAAAGATTTGCTAAGAAATCCTGCATTGTGCAGAGTTCAGATGTGACTTAGCAGTGATCTTTGCATCCGGTTTGATAGTGTTTATTGCCAGTGTTTTCTGTGGTTTTACAGTGTGTCTTGTTTATGTATTGCAGACGACGAGTTCTTCTTTATTGAGCCTGATGCCAAACTGACCAAAGTGGCCCCAGATGGCTGGAAGGACGATCCCAAGAAGAAGAAAACCGATGTCAATTTCAACCTGTTCCTACGCATCAAGTTCTTCTTAGATGATGTGAACCTCATTCAGTAAGACCCCGAGAGAGAGGCCCAGCCTTCCTCTCCTCCTACGCCACTCTCACACGTACACTCCTACACGTAGAAACCTGAGACCAGGGCCTCGGCGCTGCCTGTAATAGTAATTACCATCCTTGTTCATTTGCTTGAACCCAGACACATGATGACCAAACGCCAGTACTACTTGCAGTTGCGGAAAGACATCTTGGAGGAAAGAATGCGCTGTGACCTGGAGAGTGCCATGCTTCTGGCGTCTCTCGCTCTGCAGGCAGAGTTTGGTGATTACCAGCCAGAGGTAACAACTGCCAGAGTTATTTTCCTCAGAACTTGTTTAAGCCAGCTTGTAAGATTGACAGCTTTTCCATTCAAGTGTCAAATCGAACATTCACATGAGTCCATCTGTTTCTCTTATTACCATTTCAACAGTTTTGTTGCCTAGTTCTGTGTTGGCCACTGCTCTCTACTTTTATTTTTATCTTCTAATTCTCCTTTTTTGGTAACTGGCTCAGCTTGAGAGCATGTGTTGTGCACCTCAGATAACTGTCCGATCCATCTTCTCCTCACAGCTCCATGGGAAGACATATTTCAGGATGGAGCACTACCTGCCCGCCTCTGCTATGGACAAGATTGACCAGACATCCATCAAAGAGGACTTGTCCAAGCTACACAGCTCCTACTATGGAGTCTGTGAGGATGAGGCTGAATTTGAGTTCCTGAAGGTACAGTTGTAAGAGCCTGCCAAAGACTTGGGAGCAGGCCTCCTATCAAGTCCCACTGCCTGTGATTATAGTGGGTTTTTTTTTAAAGAATTGGGTAATGTTTGACTGCTTGTGTAATGTTCTGTCTCTTTGGATCTGAGGTGTCACAAAGGCAGTTCTCAATTTTCCAGACTTTTTACAAGCAAGACACAAAATAAAAGCCCAAGTGTATTAAATAGCTTTATACAGTGATATAATCAAGGGCAAAAATCATTTTTTGGAGTTGATACTTAAAAGCAAAGACATTATGTGTAACATACACATAATGCTGCAACTGTGTATTTTGTCCTCTGCTGTTTGACATGAAGGTGTGCCAACGACTGACTGAGTACGGTGTTCACTTCCACCGTGTGCTGCCAGAGAAGAGGTCTCAGACGGGCATCATGCTCGGGGTCTTCTCCAAAGGGGTGCTCATCTTTGAGGTCCTGAATGGAAACCGAACCCCTGTCCTGAGGTTCCCCTGGAGAGAAACAAAGAAAATCTCTTTCATTGTAAGTTTGCCAGTAATTGCAGTAGTTTAGGCTGAACTGTTTTTGTTTGAGTAAATCCTACAGTATATTTGTTGGGTGCTAGGACTTGCTTTCACCATCTGCATGTGGCTGGGCTTGTATCTCCTGCAGAAAAAGAAGATCTCTCTCCAGAACACCTCAGATGGGATCAAGCACCAGTTCCAGACGGACAGTCAGAAGACCTGCCAGTATCTGCTGAACCTGTGTTCAGCCCAGCACAAATTCCACCTGCACACGAAAGCCAGACAGAGTAACCAGGAGACCAAAGACTTGGGTAAAACTATGTCCCTTACTGGAGGTGCTCTGAGGTCTGATACTGATGCTGCCTCTTGTGTGATACTGAAATGTCTTTCGTATCTGTGACAGAGAGCTTGAGTAGCCTGCAGTTCCCCTCGGGTCCTGAGGGCATGGGCAGGGCAGTGAGCACGCTCAGCCTGGCCCCCAGTGCTCGCTCGGAGAGCGAGCACCTCAAGAGGATGTCTTGCTCGGAGGCCGCCCTGAACAAGCACCACATGGTCCGGCTCCCTGCCTCCGGCGACGTCTCGTACCCGGGCTACGTGCCCAACCCCAACCCCCGGCTCCTGAGCCGCTCGCACCACAACCTGGGCCAGCTGCCCGAGTCGCCCGAGCACCGGGCGGCGCTCTCCTATGGCAGCCAGTCCCAAAGCGGCGCAGTGCGGCTGAGCACCCAGCTTCCCTCGCACCACCGTGCCTGCTCCGACACAGACTCCATCACAGTCAGCCGACAGCAGGACGGGTGAGTCACCAACGCCTTGTGAGGCCATCATGGACATTTCATACAGTCCTAGAAAAGTACATGCCAAGAACAGAGTGGCCAGAACAGATTACAAAACGGCTATTTGCAGATCTGTATTAGCCATGTGATGCAAGTACCAAAAGTCTTTCAGCCACCTAGTGGAAAAAGTGTGTCTGAAAAAGCCTCTCTCGTCTAGTCCTCATTACTGCCCTCTGCCCCACCCACCCCCACCCCCACCCCTCCAGACTCTAGAACAGACAGAATTATTAAATCAAGAGCTGGCTCAGTGTGTTTACTGGCAGAGCTGGTAATTGTTCCTCTCGTTCTCCCTCTGTTGTCTCCACAGCAGCAGTTTCAGCTCTCTGGTCCACAGCAATCCTCACTGGAGCCCCGAGAAGTTTAAGAAAGAGTCGGACTCCTCCTCGTGTGAGGAGACAGCCAACGCCTATGTTGTAGGTTAGTACACCTCCTTGTGACTTTATTCAGAACCTACTACAACAGCCTGTCTGTCTGCCTGCTTGCATGCTTTCTGTCTGTCTCTCTGCTGGCATCTCTGTCTGTCTGCCTGCCTCTGTGATTGTCTCCATCTCTGACTCCCAGTGCATGCTGGCCAGGGTCTACTGCTGACTGTTTGAATGGCTCTGTTTGCATTTTTGTTTATCGGTCTGTTTACGTGCCTCCCTGTCCTTTGGCAGGCTTTCAAGCCCTTCGTCTAGTGATCTGTGCGTTAAAGTGGGTAGTGTGGGGGGAGCTGTCAGACTCGGTGTCTGTAAAAACATCTTATTCTCTGAGCAGTGACTCTTGCCTCATGAGAGAGCCTTACCTTTGATCTGCTTTTCCCTGCACTGTCAAAGAGAAGAAGTGCACTTCATTTGCGCTGCATCTTTTAACTTTGATAAAAGAGAAAAACAACTCAAGGCTAGAATGATTATTTAATTCACTTATAGTGACACATGCTAGTGCATAGCGAAGGGGTTAATACACATCGGGTCACAGCTGTTATGGATGAAGATGTGCAATATTTATAGATCATAGAAATAGTAATATGTAATTCTTTATTTGATTTGATTAAGCTATGCAATACAACAGATCTTGTCTGTCTGTCTCTCTCTCTCTGCCTGTCTGTCTGCCTGCCTGCTTGCTTATCTGTCTGTGTCTCTGTGTTGTGTTGTGTAGGTGTGAGCATGCACAGCTCAGGAGTACCCTCCACCCCTGCCTCTCTCACAGTCAATGGTATGTGACGGAATATGGTTGCTACGGTTGAATACTTTCCCTTCTATAAACAATTCGAGGCTGCATCTCTGCATCTCCTCTCCAACATGCAGACAGTTGTCATCGCACTCGCTCCATTGAAGCACGCAGACACATAAAGAGACACATTGTTAGAGCCTATTAAGCCTCCATGTCTGATGGCCGTGCATTAACTGTAGCCCCCTTTGGGGCCTATAGCCGTGATGTATAGCTCAGCTCCAGCTTAATCTGTCTGATCCCAGCATGTAACCGATTCGCCAAGCCCACTTGTGCCTCACAGTCGTCTCTGTGCTGTGGCAGTTGCTGCGGTGCAGACAGACATGCCTTTCGCACCAGAGAGGGTTAATGCTGTCTATAAACACTCAGAAGGGACTCTTGCAAATTAGGCTCACAGAGCACAGAATGATGGCTGGATGCACTGCAGTTTTCTCTCTCGCTGCTACTGGCTGCTTGTCTAATTGATGTCAGATACTTCACATGTTGGGTTTTTTTTTTTTTTTCACAAATGTTTTGTCTTACTCATTCTTACATTAGTGCAATTCGATATAAACAGTAAAAGTACCTAGCTGCTCTGTACATTTGATCACCTCACAATAGCCACTCTTACCATCCCCTTGGTGGTCATCAGTAGCTGTAGAAAGGCTACTGCAGCCCAGAGTGCTCTGTTAGGGAAGTCAGCTTTATAAACACTGCTTGTTTTCCTTGCTGGCCTTTTCAAACAGACTCTCTGAAGAAGAAGCTGAATGCCTTGCCTTCTCCTGAGAGGGAGATTATGACCGTAAATCTGAAGAAGGATGCAAAGTATGGTCTGGGTAAGCTTTTTTTATCCTTCTCTTACTCTCTCTCCCTCTCTCTCTCCTTGTGCTGGAAGTTGCCTGTGCCATATATGGGTGGGGAAGCCATATATCATGTTATTGCCTCCGCGGCTGACACAGACTCTCTGATGAATGTCAGGAGGACAGAATGGGGTTATCTGGGCCAAACCAGATGCCTCTTGTACGGAAGCATTCTCTGCTAAGAAAGAGAGAGGCCTGATAAACTGTGGAGGGGCTTTGCTTTCAGTCCCATTTGTACCAGTGATTAATGAATCATGGAAGAGGGAGGACTGAGAGGCTTTTCATGTTCCTCTTTCATATTTTCCTTTTGAAGAAGTTTCTAGCTTGAAAGACAAGTCATTTGGTTTATATTAACTGGCTTCGCAATGATTTTTTGATCATTTGACTATATTTTTTTCATTTTGTTCTTTTTCCGTAAGAATTCCTTTTTTTTTTCCATCTCCAGGGTTCCAGATTGTAGGAGGAGAGAGTTCAGGAAGGATGGATCTTGGGACTCTGATCAGCTCCATAACTCCTGGAGGTCCAGCTGACATTAACGGCTACCTGAAGCCTGGTCTGTATCTTCTTAGCTATGCCCTTTTACAGATCAGATTTCCACATCTGTCTTAGCACTGTCAATGATAAGAGTCAAAATCATCATGGAGAAATAATGGTGGAATTGGTATGATTCACCATTCACCAAAATGGAAAATTAACAAAAAAAGATTGAAGCACTATATATTATAGCCTGATGAGCCAGACCATCAAGCAAAATGTAGGGTCTGGGAACTCACCATTCGCAGTGCTCAATCCGAGGGGCAGGATAAACGTTTGTCTTTCAAATTCCCTCTGCACGCAATAGGACAGTGCTACAACTCATGAGTCCCATGCGTTTTCCCACTAGTTGGCTAGTTGGTCAGACTTTTGCCAAGTTAAAAAAAAGCTTGACTCGAGTCGCACTGTTCGCCAGCAGTAGCATCCATCATCTTTGGTTTTGAAGTAGCAGGGAATTCACACGGAACCGTCGCAATTCTGCCATCATTATTTTAAGCCCGCCCACGGACTCTACACGATGTGATTGGCCTGATCGAAGTAATTTTTCCAGCTCGCAAACCAACGGAGAGTTGCTAAACTACCCTGGCTGCAAATTACATTTGCTGCCACTAGGGTGTGTCTAGTTTTCTAGGCTATATATATTATGCACTACATCATCTTAAGTCATGTAAAGGAGTTGTGAAGTCTTCTTGTCCTGATTGGTGTATCTCTATACCCCCCACCCCCCGATGGATGTATCAGGAGATCGTCTGATCTCAGTGAATGACGTCAATCTGGAGGGACTTCCTCATGAAGCTGCAGTGGACATCCTTCAGAACGCCCCCGATGATGTCACTCTCATCGTGTCACAGCCCAAAGAGAGACTGTTTGAAGGTGAGCACAGCTGACTGATATCTAGATATTGTTAGGGTTCAGCACTAGAGGTGCATAGATGCCCGTCAATGTGTTGCTTAGTGACCATGACCATGCTACAACACTGGTGGCATAACACTGTTGCCATTTCACTTCACTGCTGTTTGAATGGCCTGATATGCTGTTTGACCTTGTGCTGGTAAATATATATGTTTGCTCTTTGGGTGAAATAACAAACTAGTGAATTAGTGAGATATCCTAATTATTGCATAGAGCTGCTCTTTACCAAAAATCAGTCCTAAAATGAGAGTAATAATGTATTTTGTATTGCAATTATGTGTTGCACACTTGCATTAAAATGGCATTTCACTTTTAACATTTGTATTTAAAATGTCAGCAGCAAATGACCTAAATAAACTGTATTGCATCATCTTTAGGTAGTTCAGGTGGTTTTAAGGACATTTGTGTAAAACTGTGTGTTGACTGGGGAGGCCCAGTTGTCATATGGTTTTGCAATATAGTTATACCAGTAATACATGTGTATCTCTAATTTCCATGTGTGATATTAAGGTTTGTGTTCTATTTAGTGGTTTTTAATGGATGATGCTAGTGTTAGTTTGCACAGTGGGACTTCAGTGTAATTGTGTTGGCTTCCTCCATCCTAGGCTCCCCTTCAAGCTTCCCTCACTACAGCAGCAAGTCCCCGGTGGCCTCGTCTGCACAGGCGGACTTGGAGTCGTCGTCTGAAGAGATTGCAGGGTCCCCCAGTCCTCCTCCGATGTCCACTGCCAGTGTGTCCGTATCCCCGCTGGTCCGACGTCACGGGAGCCTGAACAGCTCTCAGAACTCCCGCACAGACAGCCCCAATCTCCCCCAGGCCCAGCTGAACGGCTTCCACCGCAGCCCCCCTCCAGAAGGCCCTCCGGCAGCACAGCCCGCCCTGGACAGCACGCCGCCCGCCCTGCCACCCAAGACCAGGAAAGCCCAGAAGGTGCTAGAGACGCCCAAAGAACCCGAATATTCAGACAGAGGAGACTCGGATATGGATGAGGAGACATACCCTGGTAGCCCAGAGAAACTTAAACTTAAAAAGGTAGAGTCAGTAGAAAGGTAGCCGCAACAATGTTGGAAGCTTGAGAAAAGAAGTGTGTCCATAAAGTGGAGTTTTTAGAAAGGTGACTGTCTTTAAGGCGGCTGGGCACGGGTATTATTGGTTGCAGTTAATTTCAGATCTCTGTATGTACGGTATATAGCTTATTGTTTTAGTAACTGAACAGAGGTAGAATAAAATTGCATTGCATAACATTTTTTTTTTAAAGATATAAGACTTGATATAAATTGATACAGTTACTTGCAGTAAACAAATAGGTTTATATAAGCATCTGATTTACAACATTGTGTAGTGTTCCGTTCACTTTGGCATCACTGGTGTCAGGCTCTGCCAGTGTGCCTAAATAAAGACAAGCTGAATTTGATTTGTCCTCAAATCACGTATGGCAGTCATGTGCATGATTCAATCAAACAGACGTTGCAAGCTTGAGTGCACAGAACCTCTGGGTTTCATCTAGTCACTGTTTCATTCATCAAGCAGTTTCCTGCAGCTGAGATCACTCCACAGTTACCAGGTCTCCACCGCCTGTCAATCACACATACACTTGCTCCACAGCGTACGGTCACACTAGTGCTCTGTTAGTCCCAAACTAACTGCTTGTTGCCAAATTGGCAATGCAATGCATGACTGCATTTGGAATGAGGAAGTGCATGACACTGCTGCATGAGACCTTATCTTTGATATGTGCTTGGCCACTCTCTTAACTCGACCTCCAAATGTCCTCTCTCTCCCCCTCAGCCCCCCTCTTGCATGTGTCCGTGTGTGTGACGTGCTGTCTACTCACACACGCCTTTTCTCTGTTTGCAGGAGCTATCTCCCAGCTGCAACATGGGAAATTTAAGTGGTAATGCTCCAGGGGTCAATAGTCTCCAACCAGGAGATCTATTTGACGTTGAGCTGTCCAAAATAGACAGCAGCCTGGGCATTAGTGTGACGGTACTGTTTGGAAAGGTTTTCACTCTCTCCTCTTTATTTTCTCCCTTCTCCCTCTTAACTCATGACTGTGTGTGTGTGTTTTTTTCCCCATTTTGCCAGTAGCTTGTGCCTGCTTTTGAAGTCCGCCGCTTGGCTTCATTTTGGGGAAAGTAGATTGGCTCTCATTGCATGCAGATTTTTTCAGGCATTTTGAAATCAGCGAATCGGTAATACCAAACACAGTAGGTGCAGTTCAGCCTTTAGCCTGCAGAGGACAGAAAACGCACAGCGTTTGACACCAACATCCATCACCCCACTAATAATGCCTGCATAGATTTGCATTGCTGATCATCTTTTAATTGATTGCGTTGTGACCAATTTGATTTTTCACCTACTGTGTGCATCTTTTCAGTCTCATCAATCTGACGTGTGCTGTGCTGTGCTGTAATCTTGTCTTGTGAAATTACTTCCTGTTGCACGACTGAAATGATCCTTGACCTCTGCAACAATAAAATCACTGTCGACAATTCAAATCAAATTTTAATCAACTGAAGCTCTTTAATTACAGCACACAATTGTTTTAATCAAAACTCCTTTTCACATCTAATCCCTTTCTGACTCATTTACAAATCGTATGACAATGTTTAAATACCAATAGTTACATTAACATCACCTGTGAGATCACCCCTTACTGGGCACAACACGGTTGGAATGGATTTACACATCTTCACAGAGCCACTAGAGGTCAGAGAGAGGCAGGACAGCAGTAATGTAGACTAGAGCGTAGTGATGCTATATATGGATGATCTGGATGGGTATTAATATATTTATGTCTGTCTCAGGGTGGGTCAAACACAACAGTGAAGCATGGGGGAATCTATGTGAAGGCCATCATCCCTAAAGGAGCCGCTGAGGTGGACGGGAGAATTAAAAAAGGTGAGACATATACACTATACTGACTTTGCACACATTCACTCCTCAGCACTCTCAAACATTTCCCAACTCTGAACTCCCACTATACTCACTTTGCACTCATTCACTCCTCAGCACTCATGACCCCCCCCCACACACACACACACACACACACACACACACCACCTACAAGACTTTTAGCACTTTTTACATCCCTCTCCCTATGCTACAGACCTTTTATTTATTTTCTTATTTCATCACACGCCAACACACACACACACACACACACACACACACACACACACACACACACACACACATATATCTGACTTTCTCCAACTTTTGCACACTTTTTATTTATTATTTTTGATTTCTCCTCCATCTACCCATGTCCTTGATTGCCTAGCCTTTCTGCCCCCCACCCCCCTACACAGCACATTGTCTTCAGGATCTTCTCCAATCCAACACACATCCTCTACATACTTACAGCACACTGCCCCCACCTACCCACACACACACTACACACACACACACACAGTCACTGCTCCACACACACACACACACATCCTCACTGTCATCACTACATACATTACATACAGCACCTGCTTGCAATAGTAAGTCCCTGCCCCTACATACACAGCACATTATTTCACTGGAATCTCCAACACACATCCCCAACATACTTACAGCACACTGCCCAATACACAGCACATTGTCTCGTGAGGAAGCTTGCCAACACACATATTGCACACTGCCCTCCCCCCACATACACAGCACACTATCCCATCTCCCTGTCATCCCCAACACACACATTAGTTTTAGCAGAGCCGTGGATCTGCCCAAGGTTTCTTGGTAAGGAGTTTTTCCCCAACACACATCCCCAAACATGCACTTTTAACCCCCATAAATGCACAAAATAGGCTGACACCAGACATAATTTCACTGCATTTCTTACTTCCAGTAACTATATGCATGTGACAATAAACTTCCTTGTATCCTTGTATCCTTGACATTTTGGGGGTAATTAGACGTGACTCTGTCCTTTGCCAGATCATTTCGCCATTTTTGACGGTGATGAAAGTAATTGCCACAGGTATAACTGTACTGTGTGTCATGATGTTACATGACAACTGCGTTTGTCTTCACCAGGTGATCGAGTAATGGCTGTGAATGGGAAGAGCCTGGAAGGAGCTACTCACCAGCAGGCTGTGGAAGCTCTCCGAGACACTGGACAAGTAAGACAGTCTCGGGCTCGGGACGTCCAAGGCAAAAAATACACGATGCCCTGTTCTGTTGTTTTTCTGTTGACTCCTCAGCTGAGACTTGTTGTCCATGTAGTGTCATTTCTGAGTCACAGAAACGAATGAAAGGTGTCCTGACCTCTGACCCCATTTGTCACCCAGGTTGTCCACCTGCTACTAGAGAAAGGTCACCCCCCAGCTGATAGCATCCACGCCCCACTCACCCCACAGAGCACTGCAGAGCAACCCCCAGAGAAGCCCCGAGCAGCCCCTAAACCTCCCGCTGACTACCACTTTGTGACAGATGGTGAGTGTGGGTGTAAGACGGCATACAGCCCCTCCTGCCATACTCACTGCTTTCCGTATCCAGCTTGTTGTGGGCTTAGCAACCAGTACGGAACCTGAAAGCATCCCGCTCCACGCGTCCTACTTTAGAGGTATGCACTTTACATTTTGTTGAACATGTACAATGACAATAACAATCTATTCTATATTCTATTATCTCCTGTAGATAACATGTTTGAGGTGGGCCTCGTGAAGAACTCCTCAGGCCTGGGCTTCAGCTTCAGTCGAGAGGAGAACGTTCCAGGGGAGGCGGCCGCGACGAGCATGGTCCGAGTAAAGAAGCTGTTCCCTGGACAACCAGCTGCCGAGAGTGGTCAAATTGAAGTGGGCGACGTCATCTTGTGTGTCAATCAGACTTCCCTCAAGGGCTTGTCACAACATGTATGTTTCTCAGTTTTATACAGGAATTTCACCTATATGTGCCATAACTACAGTCATCAACTTTAGGAGGAAGGATATAGAGTATTTCAGCAGCTGTATTCAGTGATTGTCTTGATGTTGTGGTTTGGCTTGTTACAGGAAGTGATATCAGCTCTCAGAGGAGCAGGGCAGGAAGTCACTCTGTTGCTTTGTAGACCAGACAAAGGACTCCTTCCAGAAATGGACCCCTCTCTAGTGGTGAGAAGAAAAAAAAAAATTCTCATGCTTTCCCAAATGCCACCTGGTCCAGCTAGAAAAACATTTGCATCATATGCTTATTTCATAAGCTTCAATTTGTTTCCTGTGTTTCTCCACAGACCCCCAAGGCTTCCCCTCGTAAGGAGCTCCACGCTCATCCTGAGCCCAGCGAGCCCAAGACGGTCTCTCCCGCTGAGGGGGGCGGCCACCAGAGCCTGGGCGCGGTGGAGGAGGCCCTGGAGAGGCTGCTGATGAAATCCCCCAGCCGGCGGGACAGCTACAGTGACAGCACGGATGACGACGAAGAGGTGGAGGAGGCCTTCAGCCCCTCCCTGGAGCACAGCAGCCAGTCGTGGGACAGAAGTGTTTACCAGACCCCTGGCAACAACCCCCAACTAGGGAGACTCAGCCAGTATGAGACGCCATGTGAGCTGGATGACACAGTGCGATCCACCTACTACTCTCCCAACCCGTCCATCTGCAGGACAGATCTGGACAGAAGGTACTGGGCTGATCCACCCTTGACCCATAACCTATTTGAAGTCTCAGATACAGTTTAGAGACCAGAGACTATTTATTGATATTTAGAAATTGGCTTTTTTGTGTGGTCAGCCAGACTCACTGTTCAGCAAACTCCATAGAAGAGCGTAGGAAGTATTTTGAATGTTTTCTATATCCATACTCTTCTAGTTAAGAGTAATTTAGAATCGGAGAGCTTCCACACGGATCTGTACTGTCTTACACACACATCTGGCTCCTTTGGATCACGTCTTTTGGTTCTGTGCTCCAGGTGTCCTTCCTCGTCCCCCATGATGGTGGAGCTGGACTCCACTCTGCAGCCCATGCTGTCGTCATCGGTCAGCCCCGACAGGGCGGGCCAGAGCCCCAGCCCAGACCCCCTGCCGCCCCCACTCCCTGTGCCCACCACCCTCAGCCTCCCCAACAGCCAGGACATGGAGGAGTTTGTGCCGGTAAGAGAC
Organism: Alosa alosa; assembly: GCF_017589495.1. NCBI lineage: Eukaryota > Metazoa > Chordata > Actinopteri > Clupeiformes > Clupeidae > Alosa > Alosa alosa. The sequence goes on from NC_063200.1 coordinate 8,985,658, forward strand.
CTGGAGGGGAGCTGCTCTCCTCAGTGTCTGATTACATCTGTCCTTTTTCCTCCTTTTCACTTGACTGAATATTTGCTCAAGGCACATTCTTTCATGAAACAAAAAAATGAATGTGTTATTTGTAGTGACACATTTGATACGTGCTCTTGGGCTTGTTTGGTTTTCTTCTTAAAAAGTTGACAAGAAATATAATAAGTATTTTTTTTTTCTGTCTATAGGAAGTTGAGCTGAAGGTCTCCCTTGTCAAGTCAGACAAAGGAAGTTTGGGATTTACCCTGACCAAAGGAAATGACCTTAGCTGTTACATCCACGACATCATTCAGGACCCAGCCAAAGGCGACGGACGACTGCACCCCGGAGATCGCATGATAATGGTAGTATACACACACATGGTCTGTGTACCATGTACACTCACAGATAAGGAAACAAGGCAAATAAACACACTACTTGGGCATGTGGTTTATGAGAACTAATTCACCGACAACCACATCCCGGTCATTTGTGCTATTATCTCTTATAATGTATGAGGAAGTAGTTTGTTGACTGCATAATGGCTCAGAATGATGTCCTGTTCCCACCTCATTCTATTTCGGTCCTCCTCACTCCTCAGGTCAATAACACAGACGTGTCCAGCATGGGCCATACCGAAGTGGTGAATCTGGTCCGAGCTGCACCGCGAGTAGTGGACTTGGTGGTTGGGAGAGTTCTGGAAGCTCCTAAACCCCCTTTTGAAGCTCATCTACTACCTGACATCACCTACCAGTGCCAGGAAGATTCTCTAGGTAAAACAGTGTTATTCTGTTTTATGTGTGTTAAGCCTGTATTACGTCTGGTTCAAGAAATCATGGTGCGTCCTTTTGGGTTTAATTGTTGATGTTAATGACAGTCATGTTCATGGAATATGAAATCCAAATCAACCCTTTTCTTAGCACCATTAATTCAAAAACAATAGACAATAATAAATGGTACTTTGGTCTATTAATTGTATTGCATGTATTGCTGTGTGGTTTGGTATAATTGTATCGCTATGCATTGTCCCATGCATTTATTGCAATCAGGAAGTCACATCTGGTTATGGGATCATATGGCTTATGTAACTCATTTAGCATTAGTCAATACGCTGTTTTCTTTTAATGGAAGCTAATGCCAAATGGATGTAAATATAACATTTTCCATTTAGTTTAATAGAGTTATATTGTTGCCATAGCTTTCTGTGAGTTTAGCTGTCAACAGGCTTTATAGGTCACACGCAGTGTGTTTGTGTTGGGTGTCTGAGGCTTAATCCCCGACTCCTCTGTTTCACTTTTGAAATGTTCCTCTCTGGGTGTTCCAGCCCTTCATTATCAGCCACTAGCAGTGTAAACCAAACACCTACTACTGCGCATTGTGTTTAGGCACGCACAGCTGAACCTTATCAGAACCAGCACACAATAAGATGCTTTCAGTAGAGGCAGAGCCATGCGAGCCTTCCCCTCATAACAGACGTAGGTGTGGGTGTTGTGTCACTGAGCTGCTGTCTAACTGTGGGTGGTAGGTTGCTTGGTTATTGTGAAGTGTTTGCCCAGAGGTCTATCTCACCCGTGGGGCTGTGTGTTCCTCAGGTGTGGTGTTGGAGGGGGGTAGTGATAGCCTGCTGGGATTGCTCTATGTCAAGGAGGTGGTGCCTGGATCGGTGGCAGCAGGCGAGGGCAGCCTGAAACCCCTGGACTTGATCCACTTCATCAACGGCGCCCCAACCCATGACCTCACCCTCAGCGAAAATCGCAGGTTGCTGGAGCTGTCACTCAGGAACCTCACACTGAAGGCCACCAGGTAAGCATTTCAGCAGAAATCCAATATGTCAAGCACAGACACACACACACACACACACACACACACACACACACACACACACACACACACACACACACACACACACACACAGAGACACACATAGACACACATATTAACCCTTATCCATCACCTCTCTCTTTCCTTCCTTCTGTATTCCTCTAAAAGTTCTGGGTTGGTGTATATCTTTTCTCTGCTGCAGCTTTCTTTTGTGCACTTTTTGCCAACCAGGGGGGTATTCCAAGTACGTGGTTTAGAGACAAACCTGGGTAAGTTAACTCAGAGTAAGTGGTAAACCTCCTACAACAAGAGCCCTATGGCATTGCTTTGTTAGGAGAATGAAGCCATACAGCTCTTCTATTAGGAGGTTTACCACTTACTCACCCAGGTTTGACACTAAACCACGTACTTTGAATACCCCCCTGGTCAATGTGAATGCAATCATGGAAAGAAAAACACAGATAAGAAACATCATAGTGATCAATCTTTAAATTGTGAACATGCACTCTCCATGACTCCAATAATGTGACATTTTAAGTCTATGGCAGTAATCTACACGTGATGTAGGTCACTCATTACTATGATATGACCATAGCAACTTTCATGAGATTCAAAGGGGAAAAAAAGGGTAACAGGGTCTCTAATACAATGTATCTACTTCATTAAGTGCAGTGTAACAACCTAAAAAACTTTTATGATATTGATCTCATTAATAAACCCCTAAAACATTGAGGTTGTCTCTTATTAAAAAGCAATTAATGTCATGAACGACGTTGAAAAATGCAAATTCCTTTAATATTTTCATTACCGAAATTGAAATTATCATCACCGAAATTGGCTTTAACTATTGCGGTAATGATAAAGTGCATTGCGGTAATGAGACGACCTAACACAAAAATGCCAATTTTAGATTTAGCTAGCATGACCTAGCAAAAAAAATTACCTCCATGACATTGTGTGTTTTATTACCTTATTACTTAACAAATTTGAATTAAGAAAATAGTTTTTATCACAAAACTGTCGGTAATGAGAATAATTAGTGTTGTGTTTAGACAGTTTTGAGACAAATCATGGAATTTCAACACAAAGACAAAAGGAGACATGCTCACCTTGACGCCATCTTTGATCTTCTGTTATTACTGATGCATGATGGGAAATTTCATTTCATGTTGACATTCCTATAGGTTTTTATTGCAGTTCTCAAAAGTATTGCGGTAATGAAAACTATGACTGACGACAATTTATTTTATTTTTTTAAATATTATAACTGTTATAATGTTAATATTATTAAAACACACATTTTGATAAAGCATTGGACTTAAAACAATATGTAGAACTTTATTTTATTTTAAAGTAAAAGATAAAGATTTTCTTAATGATCAAACACTTGGGATTTGAGCCAGGTCACATTGCGGTAATGATAATTTACTCATAAAATGCATAAAAAATACAAAATAACAATAAAATATGGAGAAATTACCTTGTGTGCAAGATTAAGCGCATGTACCTATATTGTTAAATAGTGTAATCAGTGGGATTTATCGCATATTTGACCATCAAATCCTTAGTACCGTAAGATTTTGGGGTTTCTCGAGAATCACCCATATGAGCATATATATGCTCATATAGCATATATATATAGCATATATATGAGCATATATATGCTCATATATATATATATATATATAGCATATATATATAGCATATATAGCATATATATGCTCATATATGTGTCTCATCTTATATAAGTAATTATTCGACTGCTTGGATCCATTAGGGACTGCTTTCATTTTACATTCTTTTTTTATTTTGCAGAGATGGGAAACCAGTGACTCCACGGCGAAAGAGTGTCTCGTATCTTAACAATAACCTAAGCTCTAAAGCAAACACACCACATAGCATGAATGGTAAGTCAGGATTTCAGGGCCAGTACAGTTCTTTGAGAGCAATGCAAAGCTGTGTCAGTAACACATGCACAGCACAGTGTCTCACAGCAGGTTTTGTCTTTGAAGGTTATCTCCATGGTGAGCGCAACGAGTTGGAAGTCCTTTCCAGTATCTGTCCATCTGAGGTACCTAATCCAATTACTTGTTCATGCTCTGTGTTTTTTTCTTTGTCCCAGACTGAAAATCCTCTTTTAGTAGTTGAGTGAATGTAGGATATCACATTTGATCTTGACGTGTTTGACCAGACACTGTGTAGCCTACTCTTTTGGAGAACTCTATCCCCCTCAGCACAAGCCAAATTAGGACTTACGGCTATTTTTGTTGTCCAGCTCTGGTTTCTGTGGTTGATATTGCACAAAGCTTTTTCTGGGTGAACTGTATAATTTGTGACCTTTTTATATTGCACTGTGTGTATGTGTGTGTGTGTGTGTGTGTGTGTGTGTGTGTGTGTGTGTGTGTTTGTTCCAGGAACAGCTCATTCAGATGCAGCTGGAAAAGCCCCCCTCTGGTGGCCTTGGCTTCTCAGTCATTGGTGGAGAGAGGGGCATTTTTGTCAAGTCCATCACACCTGGAGGAGTGGCTCACAGCTCAGGTGAGCTGCAGGTCGGAGACCGGCTGTTGAAGGTGAGTTGCAATTTTTATTATACTCTATTACAGTTAAAATGTTGTCACAAATGGATAGAGCAGGCCCTCTCCTTCTAACTTTGGGAAGTAATCCAGATTTCTTGGTATTCATGTCTGTCAGATTAGGTGTTTTTTGATGGTGTGTGTGTGTGTGTTTCTGTGTATAGTAGATTACCAAATCTTGTCTGTGTTGATACAATCATGTGGACCAGGCATACCTCTTAAGTCTTACTTTGTTGCCTTTTGCCTGTTGATCCATATAAATCAAATAATGTAAATATGTGTGTGTCTGTGTGTTTGCCTGCAGGTGAATGATGATCTGATGACAGGAGTGTCTCACTCCAAAGCGGTCACCACCATCAGGAAAGCCAAAGGTGTAGTCCGTATGATTGTGTCCAGACCTCCTGACCAAACCCCTAGCACTTACCTGGGCTTCCTGCCTCTCAGCTCAGACAAGTGCAATGGAAACACAGGTACTTCAGTACCTCTTTCTGTTTAAATAAAAGATGAATAAAACCTCACAACACCTGCTCAGAATGTGGTGATTTAACCTGTTACAGATGTAAGTGAGGACAGTGGGGTGCGAACTAAAGTGCACAGCCCAGAAGATGGTCAGAAGTCCAGCAGTGAAAAAGATCCACCTGTCATCCCACCCATAGGTACATTACTCACTGTTTTATGTTTTATCTGTGCTAGTGTGCTTTCAGGGAAACCCACAACTGTTTCAGAGGTAATTGTTGTTGTTGATGTGCGTGTGTGTGTGCGTGTGCGTGTGTGTGTGTGTTTGCACAGACTATGATGTAGGTTCAAAGGAAAACAGGACCGAGGGTAATACGGATCTGTCAGAGGACACAGACTGTGACGGTTCCTCCCTGCCTGAAGACTCCCCTGAGGTAGAAATATGCACTTAATTACAAACTTAACTAGGATTATTTGATGAATATGGAAACATTTGGTGCTGTAAAATACAACTTAAGTTTGCATTCATAAAAGTACTTTGAGTAAAGGTTCTCCATTCTGCCCCTCTTCTTTCTCTCCTTCTCTCTAGCTTCCTCTCTCTCTCTCTCTCTCTCTCTCTCTCTCTCTGTCGTAACACGTTTTAGTTTTGAAGTGCTGTGCTATGTCTACCACCACCATCTGGTCTACATGAGGCTTAATGCTCCATTGATAATCCAGTCCAGTGGTCAAGTGTTGCTTCTTTGTGTTTTCAGACCTCAAGGAGAAAAGACTGGAAAGAAGAGAGTGTAGATAGCCCTGCCAATGACCGGTAAATATCATGGGGGAAAAGGTGCTCCTTATGAAGTCTATAAGCATAGTTTTGAATAAGTTTACTTGTATAGGTAGAGGTGCACTGTTTCAGTAAGGGCTATAATTACATGAATGGTTTAATATAATTTACTTACAAATAAGGAGAACATACTATGGATCTTTATTAAGAGGATAGGCTTTGTGCTGGCATAGCTTAACATCTGTTTTGCCTGACCTAAAACGAGCATCAGTCACGACTGAGAACCCAAAATTTAAATGAAAGCGTATCAAAATGAGTTTGTCCAAGTGTCTCCAGGACCTTCATGTCAAAGTGCAAGCTTGCATTGTTTCTTATGACATGACTTGAGAATCCTGAAATGATGTTGTAACTCCTCAGATCTGCCATTCTCAGCTATCTGCAGAGCAGTGAAGGACAACTGGAGGAGGAGGACGAGATTACGTGGGACAGCGATGAGCTTCCTATTGAGAATATAAACTCCAGGTTCACAGAGGGTAAGTCAGGTTCCTCACATACTCCATCAACTGCAGATAATCATCCCTTAATCTGACATGACTCAGCAAAGGACATTTAAGGATGGATACTGGAGCCACTGTTGATTTCAGATTGATTGTAGAGGGATTTGGTCATGATTATTTATCATTTTCTCTCTTTCTCTCTCTCTCCATTAGATGGGCCTATTGTTACTGAAGAGGAGCTGACATCTCTGCCTCTGGTAAAGGTCATACCTGATGGTCAGTATACCGGACCCAAACTGAACACAGTGGTGCGCATGATGCGCGGTCTGCTGGAACAGAAGGTGCCCCTGCAGGAGTTTGAGGTGAGTAAGTGATCCAGTGATGAAATCCAACTCATAAAGTGATCTCATCCAACTCATAAACTTTATTCAACACATTGTAGGTTTCACAAATGTATTACATTGTACATTGACTTCAATGTACAATGTACTAAATTTGTGAGTGTGTGTGAAATCTTACAGATAGTACATTGACCTTCTCATACTTTTTGTATCTAGAATTTACAGAATTTGCAGCCTCTTGATGACTGTCTGATTGGACAAACACAAGAAAACAAAAAGAAGAACCGTTACAAAAATATTGTACCTTGTGAGTATTCTCATATAATGTTGGTGCACAAACAATAATTTTGTCTTAGCATGAAGCAACAATTTGCTCTAATTATTTTCATTAAATACCTTGCTTTTTGTCTGTAGTCGACACCACTAGAGTGCTTCTTGGCAAAGAAGGTGGATACATCAATGCCAACTTCATAAAGATGCCGGTGAAGGACGAATGTTTTCTGTATATTGCCTGCCAAGGACCATTACCCACCACTCTTGGGGACTTTTGGCAAATGGTGTGGGAACAGAAATCAAACGTCATTGCAATGATGACCCAGGAAGTGGAAGGAGGAAAGGTCAAATGCCAGAGATACTGGCCTGATACACCCAGAACAGCCGAAATGGTAGATGACAGACTCCAGATCACACTAGTGAAGGATCAACACCTGGACAACTTTGTTATTCGATTGATTGAGGTTAAAGATACTCAGGTAATTTCTTGGACTTCGTCTTGGTTTTCCTTGAAATGATCAAAGAGTGGAGTGCACACACATCTCCAAATTTAAACAGGTGCTGGGTATAAGGCTATTAGATATTTGATACCTGACGAAGACCTCTGGTCGAAACATTGTACTAATAAACCACTCTGGGAGCTTATAGAAACAGTGTGCGGGTATCTTTATTTTCCTTGAAATGATCACAATATTTCTTTACAGTTAAGGTTCAGTAGATGTAGACATATTAATGTCTAATTAGAATTTTTGTTCCTAGACTAACGAGGTGCAGCAGGTCACGCACTTGAACTACACTGGTTGGCCTGACCACGGAACACCCACACAGCCTGAGCAACTGCTCACATTCATCTCCTACATGAGACACATCCACCAATCAGGACCCATCATCACTCACTGCAGTGCAGGGATCGGAAGATCGGGGACTCTGATCTGCATAGACGTGGTTCTGGGGCTCATCAGCAAAGATGCCGATGTAAGTAATGATTGACACAGATTATATTGCATGTTATTTTTTGTGAGTTTGATTTTTGTAAACTCATTAGTCAAATTCATAACGAAATGTTTTGCTCAAAGCTGTTTTTCTTTTGAAGTTTGATATTTCAGATGTGGTTCGTACCATGAGGCTTCAGAGACAAGGAATGGTACAAACAGAGGTGTGTTGTCTATAAAATGATTAAAACTATTCTGCATCTGTTTTCATGGCCAAACATTGTATGACAACAGCTTTTGTTGTGCATTGAATGTGTAAAGTTTGTAGTCAGTAGAATTTTTATTTATTTTTTCCATGTTTGTCTTTCCACAACAGGAACAATACATTTTCTGCTATCAGGTGATTTTATATGTACTCAGATGTCTTCAAGCAGAGGAGACTATCTCAGGATAGAAGATTGAGCTCCTTTGATGAGACTGTTACAATGATTTGAGCATTTTAAAGCTTCACGTAAAGATGGAGACCAACCCTTGTCCACAGGGACTGAAAAATGTTAGAACAAATTCATAGATTATCTTATCAACATTATTAACTTCTGGAAACATCAGATATTCTAGAAGATTATGTATATTTTTGGCTTCTGTTCTCTTTTTGGCTGCTACTACTTTTAAAGACAATAAACCATTGATTTTTTATGTTACCTTTTTTGGTAAAGAAACAGTGCTTTTATGGACACATTACAGAATGACCATTGAGGTTAGCAATGAAATCCTATTTTATATGGAACAAAATTATCCTTGTTCTTTTTAAAAGCTAAATAATGCTGGAAGTTGCCTCGACAGAATACGACAACAGTATTTGCTTTGTAAATCTCAATATCAATCACCTTGAATTTCTGTGGTAAATAATCACATTAAAGTGTACATATTTATCTCCTGAAATTGTTGATATGTTTTAAAATGTTATTACTGGACTATTTGCAATTTGTAAATAAAAGAGTATCATGCCTTTTCAGGTTGTTGACATTTTCCTGCAGTGTGTGTGCAAGATTTTCTGTTTACATATGTTAAGTGTTTGTGTCAGATTATAGCCTGCATGGATGTGCCAGACAAATCTTAAATTTGGCCAACTATGCCTGATCATTTAAAGTAGTATATGGAAACTCCGTGGGCTATTTGAGTTGGCCATTGTAGAAGGGGCCCATCAGCCACCATTTAGACTTAGACCTTATATTGGTCTACAAAAAAATGAATTCAATCATTCTCGTGAACCCACTTGTGGTTGCCTAGCCTACTAGGAAATCAGGTCAAATAATAAAAAAGTTAAAACCTTATTTTGTCCTAGGAGTTTTAGTAGCCTAGTTTCGAGTAGGCTACCTAGCTATCTAATGCTGCCACCTAGTGATGATGTAACAACGTAGCAAGAAAAATAGTGGCTCTGATACAATCTACAATGCAATAAAATGCAAGTAAAAATGGGATCTTTGGAGTTATCTCCAGTTTTCTTGTGATATGTAAAAGCATGTTCGTGTAGGTATATTTCATATAATTTGAAAGCATGAGCAAGGCCAGTGCTTATCATTTCATAAACGTGTGTCTTCCCATCACTGACCCGTAAAATGGTGATGAACAGTCTTTCTGATGATCCTTCTTTCCGGTACCCAAACCCTATATGAGTGACGTAACACTCTGGACGACTACCCCAGCGAAGCCCGAAGTTTGTTGCCAGGTGCCTTGCATGATTCACAAAGATAGTTTCCTCAAAGGCTGGGTCGAGCTCCTTCTCCCCGTCAACAGCCTTAAAAAAAAAGATTACCGTGTACAAGTGGCCAGGACCCTGGGAGGCATCGCACACTGGCAAAATGAGCTTCTTGTTGTAAGTTACAGCAGCATTTCGATGCAACGAAAACCTTAGCTTGGCTATGTTAGCTGGCTAACATGATTTTGCTAATGTTAACGTTATATCAATGATCCCATCCAGGTGCTAATGTTATCTCCATCGCGAGTTGGCCTATTTGTATCAAATGACGACTTACTAACGTTAGCTGTCAAGTAGTATTTTAGAAGAGGCAATAACTCAACGTTAGTCAAACACTCTGAACTGACATCGTATGCTAGCAAGCTAACATTGACACCCTTTTAAAGTTACATTTTGCTAACGTTAACGTACCATATAATTGCTATTGAACCTGTGTTATATTCTTGCTATGCTGCTAGCTTGCTTGTTTCCACCATGCGATGCTTTCTCTCTAAATGTGACATATGTTGGTATCTATGTATAAGCATTGATATCATGGTGATAAACGCATGTGGCCACATAATTTAGCGTTTATGGTGTAAGAGAATACCATGTATTCATCTCTGGCGAAGTGACCTGGCTAACTTTTCAGCAGCCGACTAATGCTAGCTGTCCCGTATTAATATAGCAGATTAAGATGGCTTTCTACTTATCCATCTATTGACTTGACGTAACGTTACCTCATAAACCAAAACTAATGTCTTGGTAAACAGTGACACTTCAGGCAGGTGTGCTAAGCGTACATTAGCCGGTTGTTAGCAGTGATAACGTTTGCTAATGTTAACTAAATGCACACACTGCACTAGACATTGCTATGTTGGGGCCATTCATTTCAACGTTAAGGTTACACCACCACAGAGAGGATCACTCTTTGCACCAGTATAGATACTGTAAGTTAACACTTTAGGATTTGCGTAAGCAAACTTCAATAGCACGACACTTGTAACGTTACTGATTTTGTAAGAAGGACCTTAATAGACGTTTTTTCCCCTTATTTACATAGACTTGTAGACATCGGTTTGTGTCAGAGGCTAGTGTCAATATTAGTTTTATGTTCATACAGTAACTTATCGCACCATTGCCATTTTAACAGCGGAAACCGTTCGTCAAAAACCTTTAAACCGAAGAAGAATATTCCTGAAGGGTCTCATCAATACGAGCTGTTAAAACATGCAGAAGCCACCCTTGGCAGCGGCAACCTGCGAATGGCTGTGATGCTACCAGATGGAGAGGACCTAAATGAATGGGTGGCTGTGAACAGTAAGTGATTTTAGAGTTTTGATTCAACACGTTTGCTTTTAGATTGCAAAATCTTCAATGTCTGCAGGACCTCAAACACATATTATATTTCATACAGTAGTATATACAATGTATTGAGCAATATATTGATGTGAGGAATGTGTGTGTGTCTTGCTTCTTCTCCCAAGCAATCACTCTGTTGTACGCTCAGAAATAGCCCCCACCCTTACACTGAACAAAGTCAATCAACACTGTTCATCTACCTCATGTATACTTCAATCTTCAATTACAATATTGTTATTCATTATCATTGCACTGAACTGCCTTGCACTATATTTATATTTAATCTTAAATCTCAGTCAATCTTTTCAATTGTATATTGTATCTTGCCTGTGCCTGTTGAGGTGTCCACGACCATGGCAACCTTGACAGGGACAACAAGAAGGCCCCCCACCCCCCATTGCACTACCTTATCCCACCCATAGTGTTCAATTTATTTCCAGATGTACATACTGTATTTATACTTACATAGCCATATTCTACTGCCCATCATTCTATTCTCACTGTTATGTTTTTATTCTTTATGTTTTTTTTTATTCTTATATGTTAAGTGAGTATACTTTGAGAGCAAAGATTAACCTGGGTCAAATTCCATGTTTGTTTATGCAAACCTGGCCAATAAAGCTGATTCTGATTCTTGGTGGGAGCATTATGATTGGGAAAAGATGTCCAAGTGGCGTGGTAGTCTGTGAATTCTAAACACTTTCTTTGTCCCATCTCCATCTGTTTGTTGGCCTCTACACTGAGAACCAACTCCCTGAAAGAACTCACTACACAAACCTAATTCCAGCACATCTAATTACCAACAAGAAAGGCCAGTAATGGATTAGCAAGTATAGGATTGACCAGCTCATGCAATCATATGCATCACTCATATACATGTATTTGTTTAGCAAGTGCTTATGTACAGAGGACATGCATTTTTATCTCAATGTGTGCTCCCTGGCTTTATAACCCAAGAGATGGTGTGAGTACCTTGTGAGTTGTGCTCCGAGTGTAGCCCTCAGCAGCAAGAGGGCCCTCACAACTGGAGATGTCCAACCTGATATGTTGTAGCCTAGCCCCTGAGTTCTAAACAGACTATAGTTGTTCTTCTAATGGCAAAGCTATTGAGAAGTTAGGTTGGTATGAGAACTGAACACACTGCTCCTGTGTAGTTCAACGCTACGTTTTACACATAGTTGATGCTGATGTCTTTGCTCCTCCATTTCTCTTAAATGATACAAGGACGTATTACATCTAATGATTTGTGTTCATTCTCCTCCACCCTGTTCACCCTGTTGCACACACTCCCAGCGGTGGACTTTTTCAATCAGATCAACATGCTGTATGGGACCATAACAGACTTCTGCACTGAGGAGAGCTGCCCTGTTATGTCTGCAGGGCCAAAGTAAGTTTATACAGCAAGACTGTGCTGTGTTGGTAAGCATTTCTGGAACACTGAAACCTCAATTTGAACAACATTGTGTGTTGTTCTGTAATGATTGGGTCATGTTGGATATTGTCAATAATATACTAAGGAAATCTGATGGCTTTGCAAGATTTCATTCTAAATGTGACGCATGAGCTTGACTTGCAAATTAAGAAATTTATATATATCAATAGATTTTGAATATAGCCTACAGTACCTTAAACATGCATGTTTCGACTCACTGTCTGCATTCTCAATCGACGGTGTTGTTTCCTGTTATTTTGTTTCCATAGGTATGAGTACCACTGGGCTGATGGGACCAACATTAAAAAGCCAATTAAATGCTCCGCACCAAAGTACATTGACTACTTGATGACCTGGGTGCAAGATCAACTTGATGATGAAACACTATTCCCTTCTAAAATCGGTACTAAATATTCTCAAATTGAATTTCAGTTCTCACATTGCTTACTGTTTGTGTGTGATATTTCTATTTCTATTTTGGGGATTTAAAGGAGGATACTAAGTAGTGGCAGTGTACAATGAATCCCTGTTCCCGTCCTCTCAGAAGTCTCATTAAATGTACTTAAATGAAGTTCATTTCTGAAACAAAGTTTCTCTCATGTTTCATGCCAGGTTGTGAAATGTGAATTAATAGTCTGTTGCGACTTGAAGTTGTTTGTCATTATTTTGTGAATACATCTTTTGTGTGATTTCTCATCTTTTGACACCTTTTAACCTACAGGGGTGCCATTCCCCAAGAACTTCATGTCTGTGGCAAAGACCATCTTGAAGCGCTTGTTCCGTGTCTACGCTCACATTTACCACCAGCACTTTGACTCTGTCATGCAGCTGCAGGAAGAGGCCCATCTCAACACCTCCTTCAAGCACTTCATCTTCTTTGTGCAGGTCAGGGACACTTCTCAAACACATGTCATATCTCTTTGAAAGAATCATTCATTTCCCAGTGTGATTTCAGGTGCAATCTTTTTGGGGGGGTTGTCTGATTCGTTTGTGTGTGTTTCGTTTCAGGAATTCAATCTGATTGACCGAAAGGAACTAGCCCCTCTACAGGAGTTGATTGACAAGCTGACAACGAAGGACAGATAGATGGAGAGAGGGATGAAAAAGAGTGATCCCCTAATCACACAACTGATCTCTGTGCCCTCTGTTCTCCTTTGCTTTGTACAGATGTCCTGCCTTGATCTAAGCTCAACCGCACGCCATTGCTACAATAATACTAGCTATGGAGGGAAAAAAAGTAACACTACATCAGAGAAAAGCCTGTCAATGATATTAACAGTAAAAGGGTTCAAGCTAGCTTGGTTGACTGGTCTTTACAGGCACCTGTTTATCCACAGGCTTAGTTTTAACAGACAGTGTCTGTCATAGTATTTTGAGAATACCAAGCTAATGTGTTTAGTTTGGTTGAGCAGTTTGTGGTGGTGTTGTCCCGCGCCTCTTTCAGTTTTCTTAGAGCTTTTAAAGTGTTGTTACATTACTGCCATCTAGTGGTAGATTAGCATAACCCTATTCCCACCAGCCCTTTCCAGTCATCTTTACTATATTTTACCTGTTGGGGGGGCATGCTCAGTCAAAATAATGCAGTGACTCAGACAGCAGATGGATGAAGATGAATTTAGAAAATATCAATATTTCCTATGCAATTATAGCAACACTAATACTTTTCTCCTTGCACAAAGATACTTTGTGTTTCCCAACAAAATGTAACACTTTTTTAAATAATTGGCCACAGTGGCATGTCCATTGTTTGATTACGTTTGTGTTAGAAACCTTTAACAGCTTTCATATTTCTTATTTGCATGTTGAGATGCATTGGTTATATTGTGGTGATCCTCAAGGAGTGCTGGTCACTTTTCTGATCAGAACACTATGTTTCTTGGAAATGAGTTGTATGAGTATGTGCGTATGAGTCGGATATGATGACGAAATACCGGCTTAAGCTTAGCTAAAGCATTTTCCCTTTTAAGCATTCAATAAGTCAAGACTTAACTGAAGCATTTACAGCAAGTTATATGAGGAGTCCAGAAACTGACAAAACATATCAGTCGTGTTTGTTCCTTGTTTGTTTTTGTCAAGGAGTAAGATTACAATGCCACACATTTGAACTACAGTGTAATTTAGGTGTATACCAAAAACTGACTTAGTGACAGGATTAATGTTTGTTTTGTTTTGTTGGAACTCTCTGGCATACTTTGATTGTTGAACTCATTCTAATATGAATTCGGTGTGAATTCAATATTTGTCAGCATACACATTGGTAAGTAGCATTCCATGAATGTAATGATCTGGAGCAGCAGGTAACTGTGAAGATGGCTGCAGTAATGACGGTGCCAACAGTTACTAAGAATGCCAGGCAGGTGTTAACTGTTTGAACTGTTGAACCTAATTTTGCCTCTGAAATAGAGTATATATTTTCCCTGGACTGTATAGATATGACGTTTCTGAGCAGGATGTACATAATGTTTAAAGCTGTAGAAGAATGCAGCTGTAGAAAGCATTTGAAGCGTTACTGAACACACTTTGTTAAACAAATATTGATGCTGTAAATATGCCTAATAAAACTTGTTTGACCAAAGTCAGTGCCATGATGAGTATTTCTTGCCTTTGTTATAGGGTATATAATATCTTGGGCTGCAACAATTAATCAATTGTTTGAGTAGTTGTCTAAATTAGTAGTTTTCTTAAGTACTAAATGAATCACATTATTTAGGTAATCAGTGAATTGATTTGTATCATTTTTAAAGGAAAATACCTTAAAATCCTCTGATAACTGCTCCTTAAACTTGAATATTTTCATCATACCTACACAGTAAACTATTTGAGGTATGGATAATGCAAGACATTTGAATACAATCTTGGGCATGGAGAAACATTGACATTGTTTCACCTTTTTTTTTATTGTTATTTGTGTTATTGATCACACTACTAATCCATTAATCAGCTCTGACAATAATCGTTAGTTGCTGCCCTATAACAAAAGATTCAGTTCTTTCTTCATCATGTTTGCGTGATGTAGGCTGTTAGGTACAGTTATGGCCCATGACTCAAAATTATTTTCAGACCATATTAAGTCATTTTTTAACTGCTGTTTCACTGAAGTAGGGTTTTTTTGGCACTGCAGGTACAGTGCGGTACTTGTATAGGCTGTCAGCATTCATTAATGTTTTAACGCTCTCTGAAGGGACTACGCACATAGCCTACCTGACGCTTGCGTCATTACGCAGAGAAGGCTACCTTGATGGTGTACCTTTGGGCGTCCTTACACGCGCAAGCTGGGAGGTCTGGGGCTGTTGTTGACGGAGTTACCCTTAGATAAATGTGAAGAGAGAAGTTTTTGGATCTAGGAAACACGTTATTTGCAAGGTAATCATTTTTAATATGTACACTGAATTTCTCAAATCGAGTTTTCCTAATAATGATTGCGGATATTGTAGCCTACGGATGGATGAATGCGCCTATACAAACCTAACCCCTGCATGAGAATCATCAGATATGAAGTTCCAGTGCATTACGAATCAGTAGGCTATGTTGATTCCTTTTAGTTATCTTTACTCATTGATTTGCTAAGTGAACTGATGGTAGACTTTTGTTGTTGATTTGTCTTTGTTCCAAATGTACAACTAGGCGTTTGGTTTGTCGTTAACTTTCAGCATAAAGAAACTTAGCCTATCAAACCAGCTTGTTACTGTTCATTATATGCACATGTGCTCATCATTTGCAACAAGCTTTAGTTTAGAAATGCCCTTACGATGTGTAACCCCCATTCATATTATTATTTGACCGAAAAACTTTACATGTATGTAAAGAAGTGTTTATGGTGGCAGGCCCCAACTGTAATCCAGTCTGCACAGTGGACTTGGTGGTACCAGGGGGAGCTTAGCTCATTGATCAAAGCACATGGGGGATTTCAGGGCTATTCAGCTGCAGAATGCAGGATTTTGTGGGTTTGGCAAGACATTTGCCCTTGAGAATTTGTTTTGTACTCACCAGGACTTAGTAAATAAGCAACATGGACACAAAAAAAAACAAGCTTTGTTTTGTCTTGTTTGACTGAGCCATTTGAGACTAATGGCCTCTAATAACTTTAGCCTATAGCTGCACATGCTAATACAAATGAGTGTCTTGGAAATGAAATTGAAGTTGGATGTTTGTAAGATATTAGCTTGTTTATAAAGTTTCAAATTATTTTGAGATTGACAGGAATTCACTTAATTCAGCAGTGTGCTTGCTGTCACTTTCTTGGATGCTTTCTTGTATTCTGTCTGTAAAACCAGTAGGCTACATGCACGTCCAAGTGCGCATGCACGTTGACTTCCATTGAATCCCTCTCCCTGGACAAAGCCCCTCTCAGAAAGTCCCGTCAGGTTTCTGATGTCACTCTTTGGGGAAGATGAGGGGTCACCTTGGTTACAGAGTTTCTGTGTCGACCTTTTCAATTATGTGCTTGGAGTGACCGAGGGTGTTCCAGTGGAAGAAAGGAAGAAAGGGAAACCGAAAGAAAAGAATGGACAAACAGGGTTCTGTCACTGTCTCTATATCTGACCATCAGGTCAGACATGAGCGATACAGGTCAACTATTCTTGTTGACCTGTAAACTGTCAAGTGGATTGCAAAAGGTGTATTAAAACTATTTCCTGTCTTTTAAGCCCCATTGATTGTTTGTTCTTGTCAGAGGTTGAGACACATTATTAGCTTTTTTCATGATTTGGGTTGCAAAAGCTGTTTAAAAAAAAATAAAAAATTAAGCAGTTCCACGTACAGCTCAAGGCAGCCCTGTTGTGAGGAATGGTCAGACTGCCTTATGAGTGTCCTTTATGTAATATGTATTTGCTCTCTTTGTGTGGTGTGTTCATGTGCATTGTGCTGTCTAAAACTATAGCCTACTCAATAACTGTCTCTAATGATGGAATATTGTGTTTAGCTGGTGTCCTGTAGTCCTCTTTTTGAATGCTAATTTAAATAATTAAATAGCATTTTAAACTATTCATAACTATTACAAAAACAGAGATACTACAAATACTAAAGAAATACTGTACTTCAGATGTGAAGGTGAATGTAAATTTAGCCATCAGGTTAGCATTCCCTTGTCCAATCAGACTTTCTGTAACTCAGTCAAGGCAGTAAAATCTATGCATCACTGTTCCAAACAGTTCTCCGACATACCTTCATACATTCCACTTAAGAGAGAGGGAGGTTGAAATAGCTCTGGTTTGTGGGCACTGTGTTTTGCGTTTTGCAGAGCAGAAGGTTCACTCTGCTGGACTAAATGAAATTCCATGAATAGAGACACTTCCTGACCAGCCGAAGAGACCAAACCAAAGTCCTTTTTATGCCTGCCCAGAAAAGGCACCTAGATTGCTCTATCATTTACTAGCTATTGCTATGTGTTATTGTTTATGTATTTGTTTTTCCTCATCAGTTACTACTTAGTCTGTGTATACTGGCTACTTTAAAAAGGAAGTTGGAGTGATGTTATTCAACCATTTATACTGACTTGTAAGTTTTCCACATCACTGTCCCATTTTCTCCAGCCTTGTTCAGCTGATTTTTAGCTTCGCTGTTGCAAAGAACGGGGTTCAAATATCCCTCGTATATCATATATCGTTCATATATCGCCTCATCATCAGGATGTGCCCTTGAATGTTCCCTTGAATCCCCAGGGTATGAGGACAGACCGTCCTAAGACCTGCACTGACGCTGCAAAGCATTAGGGCACACCGGATGTGTGCATTACAGATGTCTGCTCGCTCCAAGCATGAAAGAGACCGGTTTTCTGTGTACGAGTCGGTGATGTAAAACCTAATCTACGGTTCCCTCTCCTCTGATTGCATTTTCACCCTTAAATACTTCTCCTTTTTGTCCATTTCTCAGGTTGTTGGGAAGATAAGATGAGCTGTGGATGATTCGTCTCTCTTTTCTACATGGCTCACAGCACATATTTTTATACCAATGGCCCAGGTGTGATGCACTCACTTTTCACACGAGCTCTCTTCTGACCTCTACACTGTACTTCACTGCATGTTGAACTCCAACACAATGTTGTTTTAAAGGTTATCATTGGTAGAATCATCTATCTGTCTCGGCTAAGGGGAGTCTTTTAAGGGGTTTCCCTGACAAGGAGAGAGTGGGAAGTGTGCTGTGATTGGAGGACACGGTCAGCCAATCACTGAGCACTTTGGGTTAAATTCACTGTGTTGGTGACTTTTCTCCGTGTTTGGGGAGAGGTGAAGTGGCACTGTTAGTGTGCAGACGAGAGGGGGAAAGTGAGAGAGAGGAGCAGAAGAGGGTGGAGAAGTTGTTTTGGGAATGCTTGGGATGAACTAAGGATGCTAATGTAGGTGGTGATTTACACTGACTTCCTGAGGTAAAAAAAAAGTTTGTAAAGTTCTCAGCTTTGAATGCTCACTAACAGAGGATGGCATGGGTGTGGGTTGTTTGGACAGAGGGCATATTTGGCACAGTAATTAAATGGTTTCCTAAGTGTAGCTAAATTATGTCAGGCAATAATTATATGTCTTTGAATCCTATATGTATTTTAGATTAAATGAAATGATAAAAATGTGTTCTTTTCTATTCCTAAAATGCACGGATGTGTTTATGAAATCAAATACTTTTAAATCCAAACACACAAAAAAAACAATGTCCTCTTTCCTACTTTTCCTCATCCACTTTCCATTTCCTTTTTGTAACATGCCATTTTTTTTTATTGCATTCCCTGAAATCTTGTTTTGATCTGAGACTACCATGTGGGATTCTCGTAGGTTGCATGTACAATGTCCTTTGCTCAAGAAAATTATGCTGCTGCATCTCACGTTAATTATAGAATCAACAGTTTTTAATGAACAGTTCATCTGTTCTATGATGCATGGAAAAGCATATTACTGAAATATTTTTTTTTGTATTCCCACCTAGATAACACAGAGTCTACTGGTAGCACTAAGCACAGTAGTGTTGGGTATTGTCTGGAGACTCCATACGGATACCAGATTGACTTGGACTTTCTTAAGTACGTGGACAACATTGAAAGGACCAACACTATTCGTCGCCTCAGCCTTCAAAGGCGCCTCAGGGCAGCCAATCCTATTTCAGAACCTCAAGACAGACTCGGCCCCACCCAGTGGACCTCTTCTGAGTCTCTGTCATCTGTGAGCAGCGATGAAGTCCACAGAGGTTCTTTCTCCTCCTCATCCTCGTCCTCGTCTTCCATGAGTCATCGAAGGCCCCCACTCCCTCCTTCCCACTCTTCCCCTTCCCTCACTGGAGGCAATGAGGCCTCTCAGCCGCCCGTTGCTTCTCAGAGGGCTCTGGAGGGCAAGCCCCCTACTGCGACGCTCTCCCCTGCTCTCCCCAGGTCTAACCCCCATGTGGAGCGCACCTTGCTGGAGACCCGGCGGCGCCTGGAGCAGGAGAAGGCCTCCCTCTCGGCAGCTGTTCCAGAGCCTCATCCCAGGCGCAGGCTCGCCAGCTTCGGTGGCGTTGGTTCCAGTGGCTCGCTCTCCCCGTACACAAGCTGGAAAGCTCTGAACCAGAGCCTGCAAGCTGGCAGTGCCAAGCTGAGCGTGGCTGAACAGCCCGGGCAGGGGATGTCTTCCCTGGGAGGCAGCATTGGAGGATCGCTGAGGCACAGTCCACTGAGCTCTGGCAGGGCCACCCCAGTGACGGGCGTGAGCCCCCTTCATCTGCAACTGGTGCGTGACCAGATGATGGTTGCCCTCCAGAGGCTGAAGGATCTGGAGGAGCAGGTCAAGGTCATTCCTGTGCTGCAGGTCAAAATCTCCGTCCTCCAGGAGGAGAAGAGACAACTGGTCTCTCAGGTGAAGAATCTGAAGGGGGAGGACACCGAGACGGACGCGTCGTTTCGGAAACGGGCACACAGCACCGGCTCTGCAGAGCAGCTGGAGCTACAGCGTTACAGACTCAGGAAAGAAGCCGAGGGAGAGACCACTGGGGACAACCCAGACATCCTGAAAACCATCACCACTACTGGTCTGAAGGAGTTCAGGCAGCTCACAGCAGAAATGCAGGCTCTGGAGAAAAAAATCAAAGATGCTCGTCTAGAAACACGACACGGTGTGGTCGTGAAAGCATCCCACATCAGAGGGAACAGGTCTGTGGCTGTTGGCGATGACTTGCCAGTAGACAAAATAGGCATCCTCCATCAGAGCTCTGTGAAGCTCACCAAAGACGTTGCCACAGAGGTGAAACTTGACACCAGATCCGCAGCCGTGGGAGTATCAGAATCCATGCTAGGAGCATCATCAGCAGAGATGGAACTGGAATCCCAGCAGCACACCATCCAGGTGCTGAAGGATCAAGTGCGGCGCTTGGAGGCCGAGCTGAAAGACATGGCTTTGCAGAAGGAGATGGGGCTTCTCAGGAACGAGCTTCGAAACGCAGCGGGGGCCAGGAATCACAAGAGCTCCACAGCGCAGCCCTTGACCTTCAGTGCTGGATCTCAAACCAGAGCTCAAACCCGGAGTCTGGGTGTGGGAAATCACCCCAACATGCAGGATGCATCCACAGGAGAGCAAGCGGAGCAGAAGGGGTGGGGTATATCTGTGGGGGTGTCATGCAAGCCAGATACCCGGTGTGTGGCTACAGGTCACGACACACCTATGAATCACTGGGTCGTACGGGAGAAAGTGAAGACTAGTGAGAAGTGTGTTGGGGATCATGTTTCCACGCGCTGTCAGGGTGTGTGTACAGAAACGAGTACCTGCGAGGCAGGAGTCCTTACAGAGGAGACCATGGAAACTCTCAGTCAGTGGGCCAGGAAGGTGGACCAGCGGACAGTTGGGTGTGGGGACTGCACGGTGGATGTGACTGTGACGCCTTTGAAGGCCCAGGTGTCTCGGGGTACGGTCACCGACACAGTCAGAGGAGTGGACTTGGGCATTATGGTGACCCCATGCACAGCTTCCCAGCGCACCAACACAGCGGTCGACACCGTGTCTCGTTTCACTAGCACTGCAATGGCCTTTGTCACAGAGTCTAGCACCAACACCTCCCTGAATACCACTAAAGAAAAACACACCAATACCATGTCCAACCTCACCAGAAGTATTGCCATAGGTGAAGGCAAGGTTAAAGACACAGAGGCAACAGTGAGAATGCGCTCCATTGGTGTGGGAACTTCAGTACCGGGAGACATGGTTAATTTTCCTTGTGTGTCCCCCGTTGCAAAAGTAACAACTCGAGACACCGGGGTGGGGCTTGCTAATGTCCACGAGAACTTTTTAGTGGGCTTAAGAACCAGGAATATTGCCTGTGGTCCATCTCGCCTCCCGGACCCCACCAAAACCAGGAGCATTGGCATCGGCGTGGGCGACGGCCGGCTCCGGGACGCATCCGGACACTGGCAGATGCTCACACAGACGACCCAGACGCACACGCAACCGCAGCCATCCGCAGCGCTGGAGCCGGGCCTGGATCATTACATCGAGCGCATGCAGAGGCTGCTGAAGGAGCAGCAGAGCCTGCTGACGGAGAGCCACAGTGAGCTGGGGGAGGTCATGGCCCAGCCCCAGGCCCACTTCACCTCCATCAGCACCCAGCTGGCAAGCACCCTCTCCTGCCTGGACTCCGTCGTGCGACACGCAGGCCCCGATGAACCGCAGCCACAACACAAAGGTAGAAAGAAAAATGCCATTACCTACGCATAAACTGTACACTCAAAAATGCATAATTATCTACACATGGGTAAGGTTTATCTTCAGAAAAGTAGTTTGCTCTGCCTCTCTGTCTAAAGTGGTTTACTTTTTTACTCTTAGTGTTTTCCTCTTAGTTGATGATTACATAGCTATGGTAGAAATGAGGCTTGTGGTCCTTCTCAGTATTTCCTTCTGCTACTTCTCAGGTTCTGGGGCCAGCCCATCGTCTGAAACCGCAGAGAAGTCCCCGGGCAGGAAGAAGAGCCCTAAAGGAGAAAAGAAGTCCTCTGACCTTCTTGGTTGGTGTTTGACATTTTTATGGTGGATACTTTATTCAGATTAGAATCAGAATTTTAATCATTGGTGTACTCCGATCTTATTCCAATTGAACAGCCATGTGTAAAGTCAATTGGATTGCCTGCTGTATCTTCTCAAGTATAAGTAAAAACGCTATTCCGATCAGAAACAAATTTTTCAATCGGATTAGTTTAATCAGAATGACAAAAAAACTGTCCATGTAACTCCTTCTATTGGTAGACAGATAGACTTCTATGCACATCTGTTCCTTTATTAAAAGCAAGGAGATGATGAAGATGAAGAAAATGGACTGAGTTTTCTCCTCTATGGGAGAAGAGAAAAGACAAACAAAAACAGTCTAAGCAAGTGTGCATTTGCAGGCACCTCCTCTGACTTCTTCTCTGCTAAGAGGTGGAAATAGCATCTTCTGGTTTTAGTGCTGGCTGTCTGAGACCTACACTTAGAATATTTGGGATGGCGTTTGGTTTTGGATGGCTTCATTTTCCTCTGGTGCTGTGGTTTCTGACACTCACCAACTGAAATTTGAGCCATCCAACCGACGGCAGAACAGGGAAAATATGCAAACGCCACTAGAACACTATACTGAGCTCTTCTCAGTAGGTTCAGATTTTCAAACAGGTGTATATTGCCAGGTCTGGACCTCCTAGATCAGCACAGGTTTGTGTTTCACAGCTAAGGAGCCAAATTAGAAATGTGTTGTATGTTTTATATTTATATATATATATATATATATATATATATATATATATATATATATATATATATATATATATATATAATGTGGAAACATGGATATACAATGGCTTTTCTTTATATGAAAGTTACTGCAATATAAATAAGAGGCAGCAATAATGGTGATTTATGGAGCATTTGCATTGGTAGTAGAATTGCAATAATGAGATACTCCTGGTACTTCTCCAGGTCCCCCCAGCGATGCCTTGTCACTCAAGCCCATCATTAAGAGGAAAGATGGCCACCAATGTTGTGAAGACAGCAGGAAGTATCTGAAGTTGAATCCTGTAGGGTGAGTTTGCTGATCAGGCCCCTTAATTTATCGGGTTTCTCATGGGATTCAAAATCAAGATTTTAACACCACTGTGCAGATTGACATTATTTTGTTTAACAAAGAAACAGGCCTACACTCCACACAAATTTGAATGAATGGTATTGGAATATTAAAGAAGCCCTATGCCGGTCTGGTTATTCCTTCGCTGTTTCTGGGTTTTCGCCTGATTTGGGCTCGCATTTTTCACGACAGCTCCCCCTGCAGCTTTGGTAGCAAGTGACTGTTACGCTAAACCCCCACTAGCTAGCAAGCTAGCCATCAAGAAACCAAGCTAAACACATACAGGGCTCACGATAAAACGGTCGAGCAAACACATTGTTCAAGAGACTATCAAACCACATTACAAAAACAAAGTTCACCCAAGGGTAGGCTACTTACAATTTCAACAGCAACAAAGCCAAGTCGGAGTCCATTTTGCAGTCTTCTTAGAAACTACAATCTGACTACATTTTCGAGACACGATTGGATACTTCCGCTGAGTCACATCCGGATTTGTTCGGGACGGGACCAGAAAGTTGCATATTCGGTTTTTCCACGAGAAACACTAGGGGGAGACGAAGCACCCACCAAACAACCCAAAAAGTGTTGTAGAACCATCAGAACGACTCTCAACCTGCATAATTAAGGTCATTTTTGCTAAAATTGTTGCATAGGGCTTCTTTAATAGTGAAAATGATATGCATAGTTTCATTCAGCAAGCTCATACATAATGCCATGAAAGAAAGATAAATGGATTCTTTCAAAACATTTGTCAAATACATTATGCATACATTTTGATGGCTTAAAGATTAAAGGCTCTGACTGATCATTCAGTCTATTCATTTTCAGTTGAATCCTTTGGTCTCAAAATGTTTGATACATTTTTACTTTGGGAAAAACTAATGAAGTAAATTCACCACTAACTACTCACTCCAACCATTACCACAAACCCTGGCTACTCTAAATATGTGTTGTATACTCCAAAGAGCGTATGTGTAATCCTGTCATGTGATGATGTGTTGTGTTGTGTTTTGTTGTGTGGAGTAGGCTGGAGGGCATGGTCATGAGTGAGGACTCCAACTCTGAGGGCAGTGACTCCGATGGAGCAGTGGACACTGCCACGTCCGAGAGGAGGGAAAGCAGCGGCAGACCTGTTGCTGAGCAGAGGAGGAACCGAGGGCAACTGGACAAGAGGGACCGGTAGGAACAACCATCATAGACAAACAGCAGTAACCTCTCAGAAACTTTTGTAAACATTGCAGGATGTTTGGTGACTCTTAATCCCATTCCAGTTATACAAAATGAAACAATTATACATACTTATGTGCATCTTCATAAATGAACAATTAATAAATGAACAATTGAATGCAAATGGCCTGAGACTAGGTCCAAGTTCTTAAATGAAAGCAGTTACAGTCTATCCCTACTGGACATGACCTGTTCACAATTGGACTTGATTGTGGGATGTTGCCACAGGGGAAAGAAGAGGATTAGTTCTAGCGTCAGCAGCTGTAATCCCCCGCACAGAACCTCACTGCAGCTAAAAGTTAATTCATTATTCATGGATGGACAGGAATGCCAAATACATGAATAAAGCAGGTCACCGCTCTGCTGACTTTAAGCCCAGTAGTGTGATGTTGAAAGACTGTCCGCATGGATCGGATTTCAACATGCTTTCTATATTTGCTCCAACCATGTAGACTCTTGATTATGCCTATCCACATCTGTGTTGATTAATACACAATAGACACTACTGAATTAAGGAGCACTGTAACATGTTTCGTTACAACTGTTACAGAACAACCGTTCTCGATTTAAATATGCCGTGTCTTTTTTTTATGCAGGTATGAGCTGAGTGAAAAGACCATGTCAGCATGTCACACACTAAAGACACATCTGTGTGACGGTCAGACGTTATCCAGCAGAGAGCTGGTGAGTGTTGCAGATCTCTCTGTGTGAGCGCGCCTCTGTGTGTGTATGAAAACCTTTATGTGGAGAATGTGGGTTCACATTAACTCATATTTTTTAGCTGACTTTTGTATTTGATTGACATGCGACAGCTATGGATTCCTCTCTCTTTAGCTCAGATTGTGCTTAGGACGTTCTTTACATGTATCATATGATAGGGAGATTTTATGGCAGGCTATCTAATTAATAATTATGCATTAGTTAGTGTATGTGTATGTATGTATGTATGTTATTACATGTGTATATGAGACATTTAGTATGTATGTGTAAGCAGAAAACTCCTGAACCTATAAATGCAATGGTAAGTGTGAGTGCTTGAGAAAATGTGTTGAGTTAATGCGTCCATTTAAGAGGCAGAGCTCTCCAACTGCCGTTGTTTTCCCACTAACTCATTTTGATTGATCACTGCAGGCTAACAGATTGCTATGGCCATGTGTAAGCATAAAAACACTTTCAACATTTGTTTATTTATAATTCATTTTGATATCCCTGAAACCATTATGGTTTTGGCACACATCCATGCGCCAGACTATAGTCTGACTCAGAGGAAATTGCTGATTTTTTTGGGGACTCTTTTTATACCCCTCCATCCTTGGAATGTGGATGTGCCTGTAATTTTGTACTAGGCACTTTTACATTCCAGAACAGAGGATTTCTGATTTCTGGTTGGAGAGATGCACCCCCTCTGATCCTCTTCCATTCTGACAAATGTCTGGTATGTCTAAGATTAACAAATTACAGGAATCTGGCAGTTCTCTGATTTGGTTGTGTTTTGCTCAAATAAAACTGATGTCCTTTCCAGGCTATGGGAAATGCTAAGTTTACAGCTCTCAGTGGTTAAAGCCGTTTGTCCATTTTGGAGACGGAGAGAGAGAGAGGCAAAGTGAGGGAGTGAAATGTTTTGTGGCAACTGGTTTTGTACATCCCAAAAACCACCCAGGCAACCCAGCATTTCTGCAAGGGCCTCAGTGAAAAAGAGCGTGCATTGTGTGCTATGTTTACCCGTCTTTAGTGTTATCCTATAATTATGAAATGGCTTCTATTATAAGTTGAAATTGCTCAGTGTTGCACGACCTTTTCACATATAAATTACACCGTTCAATGTTTGTCTCAGCATCAACACAGTCTTTGTGTTTCTTTTTCTTTAACATAAGAAAATCTGTCCAGACTGTCTGTGACGCTGAAGGATGCAGATTAATATGTACCCTTTCCTGAATATGTGAACCCTTTTCTGCCAGTGTGACATTATGTGGTGTGTCTGTGGCCTCTGCTTGCATTATACATGCTGTGTGATTATTTGCAAGACTTAAAATGGCCAACCCCACTGTATGTGTCTGTGTTTCCTTTATAGCGTTCCTGCTTGAACACTCTACAACAGGAGTGGTTCCGCGTCTCCAGTCAGAAGGCTGCGCAGGCCGGAGCCGTGGGGGATTTCCTGTGTGCCGCGCACCACATTTCCCCAATGGTGCAGAATCATGTGGCTAATATGGCAGACGGCAATGGCAACACAGCTCTGCATTACAGTGTATCTCACTCCAACTTTAATGTGGTCAAGAAGCTGCTGGATGCTGGTATGCTCCTCTCTGGATGCACACAGTCTCTTCCATCTACATCTCGTTACATTAATACACAGGATTAGATGTTAAAATCCCTTGTGCCAAAATCCAAGGTAAAAACACATTCAGAAGCCCCTGCTCAAGTTTAACTTTAAAAAGCACACTACCCACAAATCTGCCTACAAATGGTCACAAACACAATACAAATGGCCCATCCAACAGCAGTATATAGCATGCGGCATGTCATTGGGGTTATCAAGTGGGCACCCTCATTCACCGATGTTTCGTTAAGTTAGGCCCACAACACCCCATGAAGGCTTAACAGTGAAACCAGCGTCCTGGAGACACTCCCCTCCATGCTGCCACCATATTACCACATTGAAATATCCAATACCCAAAATACTCTTTAACCTGCCCAGGCATGGTCAAGGTTGGCTAGGTTGGTCCGTCCCATTGATGTGGACTGAACCATAGCCATAAAAACCCTGGCCAGGCCACACAGTCTCTTCCATTTACATCTCGTGGTGGCTAGTGTGTTTCATCTTTAATGTCGATATCATTTTCATTTGAGAGAAAAATCTCAGTCTAGGATAAACACATGTTGGGAACTGAATTTAGTTCAGTCCATTAATATGATGTTGTATGGGCAGTGTGTGGAGGATTTCAATTGGAGAGGAATTAGGAAGAGGGAGAGAATTATTCAAACTGAAGAGGATGCGTTTTTTTAAAGCCTTGATAAAGACTAGTAGTTATCGAAATATGTTGGCTGTTTTAATGATTTATTGTAATAAAGACTTTTTAATGCTTCTTTCCTTATCACTAATCTGGAGTGCCTGGATCCCTGTCCTCGTTTCAGTAAAAAGGACGCAGTGTTTCTCTAAACTGTGTGTCATCAGTAGTTTAAATGTTTGTCCCTTGAGTTAAGTTGAAACTGTCCTTGGCTGTGAATTGTCGAGGTAGACCTTGGGCATCAATGGCTATGCTTTTGTTTTCCTCTCTTCTGTAAGACGTGTGCAATGTGGACCAGCAGAACAAAGCCGGCTACACCTCAATCATGCTAGCTGCCCTGGCTGCTGTGGAAACCAAAGCAGACATGGGGGTTGTTGAGGAGCTCTTCCGTAAGGGAGACGTGAATGCTAAAGCCAGCCAGGTCAGACTGAGCCTGAAGAACAGGACTCAACTTAACTACCCTTACACTTAACTACCACCTGATCATTCTCATACAAACTAGAGTGAATAATCCTATTATATAATAAGCTTCTATACAGTTACCTCATATGTACAAATAACTGTTTATGTAGCTGCAGACTAATGCAATGCTGTTAATAACTTGTTTGTGTCTGCATCAGGCGGGTCAGACAGCTTTGATGCTGGCAGTCAGCCATGGCCGCATGGATATGGTCAGAGCCCTGCTGATCTCGGGTTCAGAGGTCAACATTCAGGATGACGAGGGGTCAACAGCACTGATGTGTGCCAGTGAACACGGCCATGCTGACATTGTGAAGCTGCTGTTAGCTCAGCCTGGGTGTGATGCCACTCTGAGTGATAATGTATGTGACCAATCCCCCAGTTATCCTTAAGGGAGGAGTGGAAATGGTACTGCAGTTTTCTCCGTGTTTGTAAATAACTAATGTGTTTGTGTTTGCATGGATGCTTGTCTGTGTGTGTGTTTTTGAATGATTGGATTAGGATGAAAGCACTGCCCTATCCATTGCCCTCGAAGCTGGACATAAAGACATTGCCATGCTGCTTTACGCCCACATTAACTTCTCCAAGGGTCAAACTCCGGTAAGGTCTTAGACCCATACATTATTATCAGGCACACCTGTGAATACTGTTGATGTCAATTGCATGCAGTGTAGTGAATTTGAACATCAGTAAAAAGCAGTTCCTTTGTGAATGTTTTCCTCTATTTCCAGGGGACTCCACGTCTTGGCAACAGACTTGCTCAAATTCAGTAGGGAGAGGATGTTTGGCCCGACTGGATGCCAGTAATTTTTCCACATATTTGCTGCTATATGTACTCTCAGTGCATGCAAGATGCAAACGTTTTTAACCCTGGTTAGGGCCTATAATTGAATACTTTAGCTGAACTACATGGCCTTTGGAATTGGAAATTATCTGTTGGTGAAGCTAGAATCCCATCAATGTGCTTAAAATTACATGGAAATGTGTAATTATCAGTGCATAAGTACATGTCGGTCATGTGAGAATTTTATATGGGCCATATCCAGTCCTCCAACTCCTAAAGACAAAAGACTGCAGTTGAGTGCAGTTTCTTGCTAGCACTAGACGACTGCAGGATATTTTTCTTGGCTCTGAGTCATATCCTTTAATCATTTTTAGCCACTTTGTACAAGTCATAGTTGCTAGATAAATACACCACACTGCCTGTTCTGCAGCTGTTTGTATCTCTGAGACCACGGAGGGAGGTGTCTATGCAGTATCTGTTTCTCTTTTGTGCCTGGATCAGGTTATGTCAGGCATGACAGACGTCCTGTGGAGACAAACTAAAAGCAATAGTAATGTTTTAATGTTTTTTGTGTGTGTACCTGTATGTATTTCCCTTTTCTATCTATTTTATATCATTAACATGCAGATACAGTATTATGCTGGATACAGACAATATTCCAACAATGATTAAAGTATATGCATATATTCTGCTTGTTAACCTGCACTTTGTATAATGGGATTTCCTCTTGAGTACAGCCAACTAGTTTAAGATTATATTTAGTGCGTTATTTTGTCTAAAGTTTCTTATTCTTAAACAATAAAGATGATATTCACTATACGTTTGTCTCTGATCTCCTGGTGTTGTGTAGTGTAGAGACAGCACCACCCTCTGGTCATAATGAAACTGCACAGACTCACAGCCAGCTAGTGGTCATTGTTGAACTACTCAAAGTATTCCTACAGTGCAACGTATTATTCAATAGTATTCGATACTTACTAAGTAGATTTAAACTTGTCTTGCCACTTGTTTAGGCCAACTTAGCAGTATATAGTGTCGGGCATTAAAACTATCTGGAATACGCCGACATGAAAACTACTCAAATTTACATTTAGAGATGTCACGTCCCCATGCAAATGCACTAGAAGTTAGATATGCTGCAGATATTTAATGAACACGTATATTTTAGCAGTAGTTTTGAGGGTGCTCTCAGTAGGAAGAAAAATCATTATAGTTTCTTTTAACTTTTAAGAAAAATCCCATCTGAAACCCCCATGGTGTTCTCACAATCACAGTTTGTGTGCTCTCTTCTATATTATGTACTTTAAATCTTTAAAAACTCTGACATATTCAACCTAAATGACAACATTTTGGAACATAAGAATTAGGGTGTCTACTGCACCCCTCTGTGTTCCATTAAACCCCACATTCTTAAGAGTTTCAGAAAATGGCTACATCTTTCCTAATGGCATGTTGTTCTGTGGCATTAATTCTTCACTGTGTTGAGTTTCACTTTCTAAGCATCTTCTCCTCTTTTGGCAGCAAATGGACTGTGAACTTTTTGCTTTTTGCACCAGCTCTGACTGCGGGTGGAAGATTGACAATCATGTCGGTTCAGGTCCGTGCTTCATCTTGGCTCAATTGTCTGAATTCTCTACTTGACATTAGTCCTTAAGTCTTCTGCATCTCTGAGTTACTGAGACGAGGGAATGATCTTTTAATGAACAAGTCCACCATGGAAACTATGTTAAATGGCCTCCACCAGCTCAACAGAGAACTTGGAGAGGCAGTCCTTTCTATTTAACCCTTACATTAATACAGGGTTGAATGTGGTCAGAATTCAAGGCATCAGGATCAATTTGTTGTGTTCGCACAATGCAACTCCAAATCCTCTGTTATTAAGCAATCTCCACATAGAAACAGAAAACAGAAATACAGTATTGTCTTAGTGACAGAGTGACCAGGACATGAGCAAATTACAGGAAACCATGCTAAGCATTAGCCCAAAGCATTGCTGATGAGAGCCAGCTAGTTACTGAGGTAGAGAGGCACAGAATAACCCAAATCATATGCCGCCACATTAATGACAATTGGCATGCCAAAGAATGTTCCTGGCGTCTTTAAGTGATCCTGTCTCCGACAGTAGGAAGCAAGAAAGTATTATAAAAACAGGGAGAAATGCATTGCTTTTACCTAATGGACAGAATGCCCTTGACCAAAAATGGGGAGCTATTGGCAGATTGACAGCTTTGCTTTTATACGCCGATGTATCTGATAAACATTCCTAAAACGCTCATTGAACAAATGACCATGTTAGGCTTCCAGGGGCTTTATGATCTGTGGTACGGATGCATTTCTGGCTGTGTTCACTTTGACAGTCTGGAGTGTTTCTCAGGCGAACGCCTGTGGGCGCTTCTCAAATCGCCCTGTTTGTGGGTCAAAAATGACAGCGATGGATCACAGCACTTCTGGCATCCTACTGTCCGCGATATCAAATGACACACAAGCACTTAAAGTGGGATCGACGACAACTTAATTTTCAGAGAGGACAGAAAGTTGCACGTCAACGTAATAAAAAATGACTCATAGGGAGAGATTTCCTAGTAGTGTGAAAATGCATGCAAAAATCAAGACCTATTTTACTGGAGTCAAAATAGCCCTATTGGGACAGAAATTGTTGTGAAACTGAGGAGTGCATTGCCTCTGTATATGATTATAATGCATATTTTGTGTGTGTGTGTGTGTGTTGGTCTATGTGTGTCGGTCTTTGTCTGTCTCAGTGTGTGTGCATGTAGTGAAGGAATGCTGAAGCAATATCACTCTGTGAGGACTGCAGTGGGCAAAACGTGTTGTTGCCATGGTAACATGCCTTAGCAGTAAGTGGTGTTTTACAGAAATGGCAGAGTGCTACAGACTTGGATTTGAATCTGATATGTAATTTCATCTGAGGTCCATTTAAGAACGCACACAGGCACACTCACACATGCACAGACATTTGATAGAGCCATACATTCTCCTTCATCAAAATCAATAATCATTTGCAGAGCAGTCAGTTCTTTAGAAGATAGTGAAATATCGATTGTCCATTCCCCTGAATAATTGATATGAAATATTACAATGGTTGCCATGACAAAATTGTATTGTGCCACCATCAGCAGAGTTGGCAAATATTATTTTACAGTATCACTGATATTGTTCTGGTTATATCTGAACAGTTGAATATCTTCACAGCTATTGTTATAATTTGTTAAGGACTGAGGTAAAGCTGACATCTGCTGAAACCTTATTGATAATAATACATCATTAATGTAGCACCATCATAGCTTTATGACGCATCACACATTGTGGCTGGAAATATGTAAATCTTTGATGTGTAAGGAATTCTGAAAAAAAAAATATATAGGATTTTTTTCTGAGTAAAATATATACTTCAGTTTTATGTTTACTCACATAAAGCTCAAAAAGAAATGTGAGTAAGCAGAACACTCATGCAAGTCACCCTTCTAATTCCCATCAGATAGACTGAGCACAGTGGTACAAATGTAAAAACATTCTCTGGGAAATAAAACTAGTCTTCACTGGTGCTGAAACAGTTTATTGGCAAGAAGTGTCTTGGGTTGTCAGAGCTCTGGAAAATGTGAGCCTGTGCAAAAACATGTCAAAGAAAGAGGTCAGCTGTTAAAAATCAATGATAAATCTGCAAAGGACAGATTGGTTTAATAACTATAATACACATTCACATGCATAAACACAGGACACCGAAACATGAACACACATGCCGTCATGTAGTCTAATAAGTAGAGCAGTTTCCAAAGGAGGAGGAAGAACACAACAGTTTCCAGGCACCCAAGACAATACCATGATCGGGTATCTTTAACAGGGGATCAGGGAGGAAAACATGCAGGCTTCAAAAAAATGTGATTGCGACATTGGCTATTAAAGCGAAAGTTTAAGGCCCTCTCCAGCAGTAAGAATGAGAAAAAGCTCCAGTACCGCAGCCCGCCATTCCATTCTCTCTCTCTCTCTCTCTCTCCCTCTCTCTCTCTCTCTCTCTCTCTCTCTCTCATCTTCCCCAACGCCAATTGATTTGTGTATGAAAAGCCGGCGCTTTTCGCCCCCCTCTCCGGTGGTGCGTTTTGAGTGATCAGCTGATGAAGAGGCTTGCTGCACGCTGCTATGCTGGCTTGCTAATTCTTTCCCCTCCAGCTGATATCCAGCCTGCACACCACAGTCAGGTAAATAACACTCTTCCCTCTTTTCTCTTCTGGTGTAGGCGATTAAGTCAGGCTACATCACACAGGCACAGACAGCGAGAGACAGAGAGCGGGAGTGAGGGAGTGTGTGCGAGTGTGTGTGTGAGTGTGTCAGAGAGAGAGAGAGCGAGAGAGTGAGAGAGGGAGACAATATGACTGTGGGAGCGTGTGTGAGAGCGTGAGTGTGAGTCTGTGTAGGTGTGAACTCAAGGAGACGAGGGGAATCATTTCCCAGACTACTCGGTTGTGGTGGAGGGCTTTAGTCAGGCTAGAAGACATGTACACCCACATGCACACATTCCCACCCACTCACCCATGTCAGGTCGTTTTCCTGTCTTTTAGGATTATGGCGTGTCCTCTGTTTTCCTTGGCGAGTGCCAGTTCTGTATTCTTAAAAAAAGCCTTCTCTTATGCTGACCGCTAACATGCAAGATCCGCTGCTTTCCTTTACAGTGAATGCTGATCACACTGCCACTGGTCTATTTTCTCTCTTCCTCTCTTTCCCGTTTTCTGCATGTGCAGCTCGCAGTACTAATGAAATGGCATTAATGTTTTCCCCTCCGACTACTTGGCCTTCTTGTTCATGATCCCCTGGGGATGTGTCTGCACATGTGTGCAAGAGCGTGGGTATTTAATTTGGCTGTGTGTGTGTGTGTGTGTGTGTGTGTGTGTGTGTGTGTGCGCTGATGTCTGTTCATGTTGGAGCTCTTTGTACTTTTGCAGGGCTCTGACAATATGCATTTATCAGAATGCTATTTATAAGGGTTTTTCTTGCAAAACACAATAAGGACACACATGCCATTGTCTCTCAGTCATATGCGTCTGATTCAGACAGAGATACTCCCCATCCCCCCTACAAGCGGTGACTTTATGGTGAATTCATAATGTTCTGCTCCCTGTGTCTGGGAGCTGCCAAAAGCGAAGCTATACTGAGAGCACATCACTTCGCTTTAATTGCCTTTGTGTGATAGACACAGTAGCCACTGCCGCAGCACAGACACAAACACACTTATTCACTCACACACACAGCGAGCCAGATGTGAAAAAAAAGAAAGATGATAGTGTTTGTACTGATATGTGGGTGGATGGCATGGTCTTGTGTTTATCTGAAAGCAAGTGATCTTGTGAGAGGGCTGACTGGCTGATGAGTTTAAGTTTGAGAGAGAGAGAGAGAGAAAGAGAGAGAGATGGTTTAGTGACTTAAGCGACATCACTGTCAAATCTCTCCAAGCTACAATCTTCTCCCTTTCAAGAGGAAGTGGTGTCAATTGTTTCAATCAAAGCGAATGACTTCATCATTATGATTTCTTCACTCAGTGTTGAGGAGGATTTTGAATTTTGATATGAACCATAGCCTACCTCATAACCATAAGTCATAAAGTCATAAGATACTGAGACACTAAGAGACTGGCATGAAAACTGTGTATCGCTATCCAAGCATACTGCATAAAGTACAACATAGTTTGGTGATATAATGTGCTCATATAAGTATAAGTATAGTATAAAGTACAACATAGTTTGGTGATATAATGTGCTCATACTACTTTTACACATCAATTTAGGGTCTAACACCTCTAACAACCCTACCGTGCCAACTTGGACATGTACTTCCATGCACTTCTTTACTATCATCTTTTGGTTATCTCTGTAATATTGTAGATAGTAGCACTATTTGCTTACTCTCATGTCTGTTATTGCACTGCACCACATAGCTTCAGTGCTCATGACTTGACACTTTGGTTAAAGCCTCTGCTAGATGAATAAATGTAAATTTTGAATGCAAACGATTATTTGTATGAGAGAATATGACAACCAATGAAGAGTCACACAGTCCCGAAGACAGTTTGATTATAGTTCTTATTGTTCATTTTGTGAAAGAATTCAACAAAGCAGATTAAAAGTGAATCACCAATAGATGCAATGATAAGGACAAGAGAAAAAAGAGAATCCAAGGCACTCCTCATTTGCTATATAAAATAGCCTTAGTGGCCATTTCATGATTTGATCTTTAAAAACATAGTATACATGTAAAAGTGAGCTGAGTGACAACCCACGTGTAGTGGCGCCGCACAAACAGCCTTCTTCAGTGTGTAGTCCTCCTTGTTACACCAAAGAGCACCTTCAACACATATTTCTCACTTTCAAACACTTTGGACCCTTTTTTTGAATAGATAAAGACAATTTCTATCTCAGTTTATGAGTACATTTTTACCATACCATATTCAAGACTGTGAGGCCAAAGACTGCAAACTATATGTTGAAATGGCTTCTGTGTAAACTGGATAACATCAGTCCACTTTAGATTTCATAACTTTAAAGGTGCTATGTGGAGTCTTCTTTAGTCTGAAACATCCAAAAATGACCTAGAAATAGCAACAGAATGTGAATTAAGATGTTTTGACGTACTGTCAAAAATGCTTAATGGCCTGTGTTGTCCAGATATCCACTGAAGTTAGAATGCAAACCAACTGGCTCTCTTGTAATACCACTTTGTACCACATGTAGCACTACACTAAAAACAATGCAAGTCAATAAGGACGCGTTCAAGACAACTCGAAGCCTACAGAATTACACATAGCTCCAGTGCTGTATGTCTTTCTGCTATTTAAAACAGTATTCAAATCAGTGTGTCTAATATTCATCACACACCCCAAATTATCACTGAATCCTAAATTATTTGGCACACAGTACATTCCATCCGTGTGCAAATCTAATTGAAAACAGATGTTCAGATGTGTGAGTTTTTCCTCTTTTCTTTTCCACAACATGGACATTGTACTGTATGCCTCCATTTCAGGCTGTGGAGAACGGGGTTTCTGAGGCCATGGAGGAGGAAACCAGCCTGAAGAAGCGCAAAGGTGATCACCAAGGCAACAAAGACTCTGAGACCGGACAGGAAGGGGCCGAGAAAGTGAAAAAGCGCCGGGGGCGACCACCAGCAGAGAAACTCCCCCCAAATCCTCCAGATCTTACCAAACAAATGAACACCATTGTGGACATGGTCATCAACTATAAGGACACGTGAGTAAAATATTTTCATATCCCACCAATAATATCTTTGAATAAATCATTATACTATCTTAAATGTTTATGTTTATAGTTATTTGCTGACAATGACATCAATAAACATTAAAATTAACCCTTTAATATATCCCAAATAAATAAATAAACACATTTAAAAAAAAAAGTGATTCTGTAAGGAGAATTAATTAAATTAAATAAGAAAACAGCAGTGATGTGGAAGCTACTTACAAAATGTAGCTTAAATTAAGTTTTAAGGAAAAATGTGGCAATTTTTCATATATATCTCTGTTTCTCGAGTACCAAGTACTGTCAATAGGCTACAAAAAAAAAAAAAAGTAAAGCAGCCAGGCAGCGCTACACTCTGGGGGCATGAACATTTTCATCTATATGAAAAATAAGAATCGCAGAACAGTCTTGACTGTGACCTCTTAATGTTGATGGATGATCGATCAGAGGAAGGCAAAGGGTGAGAAGGGATGTAGAGGTGGATCATGGAATTAAGATATCAACTGGCAGACAAGCTAAGAGAAATTCATTCGGTCATCAATTTTGACATCCATGCCATTTTAGCAGGGGTAGCAGTGGGAGATGAGCCAAGCTGGATGCTGAATTTGTTTGTGGAATAGCTTTATTGGCTGGGAATGCCAGAGGCTCAGCTTGGCAGAGAGTGAGCTGAAGGTGTCAATCTTTCATCCAGACAGAAATTTCCCTGAGGCATGCAGAAGTCCAAGCAGAAATAGTCATCAGGTGGGAAAGACAGGTAAAGTTGACCATCATCTGCATAAAAAATGATGCAAATCTATGGGAGCAGTGAAGTGGTGCAAATGGAGAACAGAAGGGGCCCTAGTACTGATCCCTGAGGTATACCTGTGTTTAGGTTGTGAGCCTGATACCTGTCTTTGCCAAGACACACTGAATGAACGTCCTTTGAGGTAGGATGCAAGCCAATTTGGCGTTTTCCCAGAAATCCCTAGCTCTAATAATGTAGAGAGGATAATGCCATGGTTCACTTTCTCAAAACCTGATGCTTTAGCTGCTTTCAATGCTTCAATCACAGATAGAAGAGTAGCTTCAATAGAATATCCACTTTTGAAACCTGGCTCCTTAGGGTCTAGTAGTTTGCTCTTACATAAGAATCAGAAACTTGCTTGAACACCATTTTCCGAAGACCCTTTGGGAAGAAGGGAAGAGGGGAGATACGAGCATGGTTCTTCAGTTAAATTGACTTTTCTTGTTAGTGAGCCATGGGTGAGTGGGTCTTGTGGAAAGACCACATGCAGCGTTCAGACATATTATAATACTATAATTTAAGACATATATACTATATATTAAACAAAGAGGCTAAAGGATTGCTTTTTTATTTATTGATCGAGCACCTCGATCGGCTTTCGGCTTCCATGTTGGGTATTCTATTACAAACATATCTACATTCTTTATCATTTGCAAGTCATGTCACCTTGCTAATGGATTTTTTGGATTTTTGAAATACAATCTATGAAATTACTTTTTCATCAAAACTATAATTTGTAGAGAGTATTTTGTATCAAAAGGTGTTTTACCATCCTTACACACACACACACACACACACACACACACACACACACAGGGGAAGGGCATTATTTCCGATTCATATTTAATGTATAAAATAATATTGCTCAGTTGTGTTTCATGGGCCTTACAAAACAGTCAATGCAATTCAGCAATATATTTATTGGCCAAAATACTTTATTTAATTTATCAGTGAGGGAAATAAAAAACAATAATAATCCAAAATAAAATAATAAAATAACTAATCAAATGGTAGTAATAATAATAGACACAGGTGTAATCTCCTGATGCCTCATTGCAGTCATCCAGTCTTACAAATGCAGACAGGTGTTCGTCCTCTGCCAAATATCCTGTGCCATAATGTAAAAGAGGACATGCATTAATTTAACTCAATCAATTCATTGATTTATCAGAATCAAAGTGCTGTACCTGGGTTATGGGATTTCCTAATAACTATTCAACTTTAAACCTCTTTTTGTTCTTTTATAATAATTATTTTTGATTCTCTAGGAACAGTACAGGAAGATAGTATTTCCCATGAGTTTCTGCTTGTTCGAGCAGCTTCATACCTTGGACATCTCCTTCCTCTGTGTTTTCAATTTGCACTTTGTCCTCCAAGTCATCATTGTCCAGTTCAGGCAGAGTTGGGGTGCTGGACTCAGTGCCTATCAAAATTCATTCATTCCAAATGAATATCAGTTACATGGTACAGCTTGGTTTCCGATTCCAATTCTATTCCAGATCCAGTTTTTCAGTTTTCTCAACTCACTCATTTCCACAGGGACAGGAAGTTCTGTTTGCTCAGCCAGGCTCATCTCCTGCTCCTTTCTCTCCACAGGTTCCTCCTCACCATCACAGGCAGGACTCTCTAATATATGCAAAACAGGCTTCATTATTGAGGCTCAGTCATTTACAATAAGGGCCCTATCATGACATTTTAAATTTTATTCAAATTTAATAGGATGTCCAATTCACACTGGGAGGGGTTTCGTTATCAAACGTGGAGTGCATGGCGCAACAAGGTGTTCCTAGGTTTTTTAATCAGTCATATGGGTGTGTCATATGGGGCGTAACATCATTTAAGCCAATGATAATGACATCTGTCATTCCCTTTAACGGCGCAAAGCGCGATATGTCAAATAAATGCATTGGTATTTTGGCATTCAACGGCGCATTTGAAGGAGGCTGCTTGCGAGACCGTATGGAATAGTCATTCTTAAACCATGCTGTACTAAAACCTAGCATAGCCTTCACACATTTGCACTCGTCTATTATTTGAACTCATTGGCAAAGTGAAACTAACTTCACCAAGGTGTCAGTCAACGA
This sequence comes from Alosa alosa, assembly GCF_017589495.1. Classification (NCBI taxonomy): domain Eukaryota; kingdom Metazoa; phylum Chordata; class Actinopteri; order Clupeiformes; family Clupeidae; genus Alosa; species Alosa alosa. The sequence goes on from NC_063200.1 coordinate 9,024,500, forward strand.
CAAGACAGTTATATGCAGTTACTTTCACTATTGACTGACAATGGGTTACCATCGAAAACATAGACTGGAAAAAGCAACACTTACCCTAATATTGCTCAAATGACTGAATAAAACAACATTTATCCTGCAGAGGAGTTGCTTAAATCTCGTGACAGTGCGTCTTCAGCTGTGCTCCATACCTGTCTCTCGCCTCTCCCCTAATCACTTTTAACCGTCATTACCAATTTGCAAATGATGGCGAATAACTACTCATCATGAGATGTACAGTATTTCGTAATATCTTTATTCTAATTATGTTTCCCATTGTAATCGTGCAATTTGTAATGTTTTGCATGGACGTGCGCTGGTGTGCATTCATGAATGATAGAAGGATGGTGCGTGCACCTGCCAATATGACTGTTGACAATGCGCTCTTAAAATAACATATAAACAACTCGCCATAGACTTCTCCAGGTGTACAATAGCGATTTTTAGACAATTGTTTAAAAAATAAACGTGCAAAATACCGAATTAAACTTTGCGCGGGTGGAAAGCGGGTTTTACGCCAAGCGCCAGTGTGCAAAATACAGCCCTAAGTGTCTCAGCCCAAACATTAACCTAACCATTCTGAAATACAAATGTGTTGATTCTAGTCCACTATTTCACTTACGTGTCCACGTTTGGTCCTGGGTGGTTGGTGGCCTGGTGTTTTTTTTGCAGGACCATGTTCTGCCATCTCTGGCTGCGGGCCTTTTTGGGCTCTCAGCTGGACCTTCAGGGGTTTCCGAGAGTCCTGCAAAGCCTGCAGGGTGATGTCCATCTTCTCCTGGACTTTGCTCCTTGCTAGCTTGCCCTCTTTCCCCCTCGGCTTCCATCCAGAGGCCACAAGTCGAGCTCTTCCCCTGTTTTACTCTATTTTATAAGTGTGTCTTAAGGGATAATAAAGATAATAAAGCCTGACACTGACGGCGCAGAATAAATATTGTGAGGGCTGTTCAAGAGTTTAGGGGCCCTAACTGGAAAAGATTGGTTATTCTTTACTCTGGAATAGCCAAAAGACCCAGGATGTAGGCTCTCAGGGGCCCAGTAGGACAGAAGATGGTTTAACTAGATCGGCACGTAATTGTAGTGACCGACTTTTCTGAGCATGTAGCCTCAATTGCAAAATCATGTCAGTTTATCCTTTACAACATTAGGAAGATCAGACCTCATCTAACACAAGATTTCACACAACTTCTTGTATAGGCCATGGTTATCTACAAGCTGGACTATTGTAATTCACTGTTAGCTGGCCGTTACAACTGATTCAGAATGCTGCAGCATGCCTGGTCTTCAATCAGCCAAAGAGGACACAACTCCTCTCCTAGTTACTCTCCATTGGCTCCCTATAGTGGCCAGAATTAAATTGAAATATCTCACTTTGGCCTGTTGGACACTGACTGGATCTGCTTCCTGCTATCTTAATTCACTGATCAAGATATATACCCAACCGCCCACTGCGGTCTTCTAATAAGCGTCTGTTGTGTCGACCAGCCATAAACGCTTGCTCAAATTCAAGACTCTTTTCCTCAGTGGTTTCTTGTTGGTGGAATGAGTTGCCCAGTGCTCTCCGTTCCTGTGATAGTTTTGGGACTTTCAGGAGGGGTCTAAAGGCATATCTGTTCAACATGAACTTAGTTTATTAAGCATTTCTTATGTGTTATGGTTTGTACAGTATTTCTTTATTTTCATTAAGCTATTGATTGAATTGACATTGTTGTTTATTATTGTTGTTCTCCTTAATGTAGTCTTACCAACTTTTTAAATTGTTTACTGTTAAATTTAACTTAGTCGTATAGTTGTTATGTGTATGTCGCTTTGGACAAAAGCGTCTGCTAAATACAATAACCATAACCTAGAAGGCCTGTTTGCTCAATTTATTTGGTTGCATTCCAAATACATACTAATGTGTGGGGCTCCTCTTAACCAACATCCATCCAGCAATGCAGATAGAACCTGTTGACCAAATAAACTTTTCTTCCACAGTTGAATAAGTGAGAAAATCATCAGAAAACATTTGACTATTGGCTGTTACCATTTGTTTCCTTGTTGGGACCTTATAAAATGAGTATAGCATACTAACTAAATTACTAGTATAATCACAATTAGGAGTTCTTTAATTGCGAGAGTGAATACTTGTCTTAAAGTACTTAACTTGGATCATCATTCCCTAACAGCTTTTATTAAATGGCTTCTTCCAGGTTAGGAAGACAGATCAGCAAGGGTTTTGTGCAGCTGCCCTCCAGAAAAGAGGTGCCTGAATACTACGAACTCATCCGCAAACCTGTGGATTTCAGGAGGATAAGAGTAAGACATTACAGATATGCTTCTGGTTGAGTTCAAGTCACACTTTATTGTCTTCTTCCATATTGTGTCCTACTTTTATATGTTGATACTTAAACATAACTGTTCTAGTGTAAAACCAACTTTCTATCCGGTCCTTGATTATGATTGGCTAAATTGCATTCGGTGCTGTTGTAAAATCCAACACAAACATACACCTTGACCGCATTTTGTTCTATTCACCTTATTCCGCGCACAAACATGGGGGCGCTAGCTTTGCCCACATTGTCTCCGAACTTCCGATTGAGCAGTACATCCATTGCGATACATTGAGATAGCAGAGCTCTATCGAGATGACTGGCATCATATATTATGGGTCATCCTAAAGTTAGGAACGTTTATTTAGGATTTTGGTGACTTAAGACATTTCTGTTATACAGCTTTCCTATCTGAAGTTAGGAAAAAACTGACTTTGGAGCGGCTGTTCTGTAAGTTAGCCTCTCTGTCCTCTTCTGCCGTGTTATCCCAATGAAGCTAACTAGACGTAGCTAGCCAACCGGAAGTTTAAAGACAACGTGGAATTTAAAAAAATGGGCGGGGCTGAATAAGGTGAATAGTACTGCGCTACCAGAGTAGCTGTGTCTTGACGTTGCTTTGCAACCATTCAGATAGAGGAAATATATTTCCTGGCGGAAGAATGATTATCTATGAATAAATCGTTACATTTCTCATTGCTGTGCCTTTATTTTATGAAATCTTGCCTGATATGTATATACTGTGTGTAGTAACCGTTTTAGAAAAGCTCCAGCACTGACTGCAGGATCTACTGGATATGTGTTCTTGTAGGCCAGCTATCCGCTGAGCATCGTGCCTAACAACATCACTTACCTGTTCTAAGATCAGTGGAACCTACGCCCTCTCGGGACTTATTGCTTAAATCAACCCCAAAGAGCTGGCCTACTAGGGCACATATCCAGTAGATCCAGACAGTCAATCAGGAGACAACTATTATCTGGAAATGGCTCAGCAGCCTTTCCCGATCTAAAGAACTAGAACTATATGGAACATCTGGCAATAAAATCTGCCCATTCCAATAGCTATTGTGAGAAACAATATGAGAAAGTGCTGCATCCTGCAAAGATTTGATTGATTATTTTGTGTAATTACATATGATGTCACTTCAACAATATACTACATGTATGTGTTTTGGACAGTGGTCTCTGAGTCAGATGTAAGCCCTATAAGACAAGCACTTCAAAGATTAACAGGAATTGTTTGTGCTAAAACAGAATTTGGCATTATGGTTTGCCAGTCAGCACTACAGAACAATAGAATTACATCTTGGCACTTTTTGGTAATCATTTTGTGGGCAGAACTTACATCCAATCTGACATGGAAAAAGGATACAAGGATACAAGGATGCAAGGAAGTTTATTGTCACATGCATATAGTTACTGGAAGTAAGAAATGCAGTGAAATTATCTTAAGGAGTTTGTGATGGAAAGTATACAGTTTGTGTGTTAATTTGGAATACATCCCTCTCCACTCATCCCACTCCACAAGCTTGTAGTCTTGCCTTGGTATGATTGATAGCCACATTATAGTCTTGACAGGCCGGGTATCTCCCTCAGGTATGGTTGAGAGATACAGGTCTTTATCATTTGTTTTTGTCTCATTTATGGAGCCTGAACTGCCCACAATAGCAGTTGTTTTTGTGCTTAAACCAAATACCAGCATAATCCCCCCCTGTAATATATAAAAGAACCCTTTCTGTGCAGCTGTTTTACTGTTACTCTGTATAGAAAGAAACTAAGGGTGTTGGGAGGCAACATTTATGAAAGTATTCTTAAAATAAAAAAATATTTATTAAGGATATTTATTTTAATAAATTACACTTAAAGGACATCTAATTTCACTGCCAAATACAATTTGTTGCAACCAGACTCTATATATAAGCACAACATGCCAATCATACAAGGATACAAGGAAGTTTATTGTCACATAATAGTTACTGGATGTAAGAAATGCAGTGAAATTAGGGTTGCATAAGAAAGGTGGGGGAGGATTGGGATTGGGGGGCACCAACAAGGAGCACCCAAGAGCAACAGGGGCAAGGAAAAACTCCCTTACTAAGGAAGAAACCTTGGGCAGATCCACGGCTCAAGGGGCTAACCCAGCTGCCAGGGGTCTTGGTGTGTGTGTTGGGGGGATGACAAGGGTGATGGGATAGTGTGCTGTGTATGTGGGGAGAGGGCAGTGTGCAATATGTGTGTTGGAGAAGCTTCCTCATGAGACAATGTGCTGTGTATTGGGGGGGAGGGGGGCAGTGTGCTGTAAGTATGTTGGGGATGTGTGTTGGAGAAGCTTCCTGATGAAATAATGTGCTGGGGGGGGGGGGGGCAGTGTACTAAAAGTATGGTGAAGGGACTTACTATTGCAAGCAGAGTACTGTATGTATGATGTATGTGAGTGATGACAGTGAAGATGTGTGTGTAGGCGGGAGAGGAGAATTTTAAAATTCCATACTTTTTCGGTAGATTTTTCTGACCATATTCTCGACATTGTAGCCACTTCTGGTTTGGGATAACTTGGTGAAAACAAACATGTGGACAACTAAAGTGAATTAAAAATTGACACTTACAGTAATATTAGTCCATTTAGTCGGGTCATTTTTCTATGAGCCAGCTGGCAGTTTGTACAGGCACTCACTCAATCCAGTTGTTGTCAAGTTCAGACTGTAACACTTTTGCCATTCTATCTAGTGCATCATAGTTTTCAATTAATAAATACAACCACAAGGTTCTGCTTTCACCGAGCGGAGCTCATACTGTAGACTGTGCTATACGTCAAAAGGAAAAGTCGTTACTGCAATGTTGGAACCTGACCTCAAAGATACAAAAAAATTAGGGGCCCTAACTTCAATTATGGATAAAGTCTAAAGTCTACCTAAAGTAAAGTAAAGTACATTTTTTTCATTGAGGCGAAATCTATTTGATTCTGATTACCAGTGTTTTAGCCAAAAATAGCAGAGCTACACAAACATACCAGTGCACAATGGTGTAGGGCACTTGCATAGACCAGTGGTTCTCAATTTGGTTTTGGTGCCAGGGTCCCCTTGTTTGGAGAGAATTGGAGGACCCCCACATAATTGTATCTTGACGATGTGGACTGACAGTTAAGTTACACAACAGTAGGAATAGTTCACTGAGTGAAGTGATTATTACTGTTGATGCAATAGTCTGGAAACATAAATATTTCTCCATACCCTTGTTTCTTTTTTCCATACTTATCCAGGTTTTCCATACTGCGTAGAAACCCTGTGTGTATGTAGGGAGGGGGGGGCAGTGTACAGGAAGTATGTAGAGGAGGCTTACTGTAGCAAGCAGTGTGCTGTATGTATGTGAGGTGATGACGGTGATGATGTAAGTTTGTGTGTTTTTTGTGTGTGTTGGGGATGGGGGTGGGGGTGGGGGGCAGAAAGGCTAGGCAATCAAGGACATGGGTAGATAGATGGAGGAGAAATCAAAAATAATCAATAAAAAGTTCTATGGAGATGTGCAAAAGTTAGAGAAAGTCAGATATGTGTGTGTGTGTGTGTGTGTGTGTGTGTGTGTGTGTGTTTTGACGTGTGATGAAATAAAAAAATAAATAAAAGGTCTGTAGCATAGGGAGAGGGATGTAAAAGTGCTAAGAGTCATGTAGGTGTGTGTGTGTGTGGGGGGGGGTCGTGAGTGCTGAGGAGTGAATGAGTGCAAAGTCAGTATAGTGTGAGTTCAGGGTTGGGAAATGTTTGAGAGTGCTGAGGAGTGAATGTGTGCAAAGTCAGTATAGTGTGAGTTCAGAGTTCGGATGGCCTGGTGATAAAAACTTCTCCTGAGTCTCTCAGTTCTGGCTTTGTGACTACATACTGTAGGCGTCTTCTTGATTTCAGCGGTAGGAATAATCCATTGTTAGGATGAGAAGAGTCCTTCAGAATCTTTTGGGCTCTTAGGAGTACTCTTCTGGAATAGATATCTTGTAGAGCAGGGAGTTGAGTTCTTATAGTACGTTCAGCTGAACGCACTACTCTGCAGAGTACTACAATCTCTAACTGTGAAGTTCCCATACCAGGTGATGATGCTACCAGTTAGAACACTCTCAACCGCTGAAGTGTAGAAGGCCTTCATGATGGATGTAGAAACTTTGAATTTCCTTAGCTGATGAAGGAAGTAGAGTCGTTGTCTGGACTTCTTCAGAACATATTGAGTGTTAACAGTCCATGTTAGGTCTTCAGTAATGTGGACACCAAGGTATTTAAAACTTGTGACTCTCTCTACAGGTTGCCCGCTGATCATTAGTGGGGTGTAACTGTAGTTCTGCTGCTGCCTTCTGTAATCCACTACCATTTCCTTGGTTTTATTGACATTCAGTGTCAAGCTGTTAGATTGACACCACTGTGCCTCAACCTGATCCAAGTAGAGCTGTTCATTGTTGTTACTAATCAGGCCCAAGATCACTGTGTCATCTGCAAACTTGATGATGGAGGTATGACTACTGTTGGCTTTGCAGTCATGTGTGTAGATGTTGTACAGCAGTGGACTCAAAACACAGCCTTGGGCAGCACCAGTGCTGATGGTTAATGTGTCAGATGTCAGAACCCCACTCTAACCACTTGTGAACGGTTGGTGAGAAAGTCAAATATCCAGTGACACAGGGTGGTGTTCAGTCCTAAGGCCTTCATCTTTGTGACCAAGGTGAGAGGTACTATCGTGTTGAATGCTGAACTAAAGTCAATGAACAGCATCCTCACATAATTCCCATTCCCCTCCTCCAGGTGAGTTAAGGTGGTGTGCATGAGGATTGAGATGGCATCCTCTAGACCTGTTGGCTCTGTAAGCAAATTGGAGGGGGTCGAAGGAGGCAGGGAGGGATGAGCAGATAATGTTTTTCACAAGCTTCTCAAAACACTTCATCGCTGTAGACGTCAGGGCTACTGGGCGGTAGTCATTCAGACATGATGGACTTTTGTTTTTCGGTATGGAACAATAACAGACTGCTTGAGGCAAGTAGGAACTGTCTCTTGAGCCAATGATATGTTAAAGATATAAGTGAACACAGGAGCTAACTGAGCAGCGGAGGATTTCAAAACCCTGTTAGAAATTCCATCCGGTCCAGCAGCTTTTCTACAATTAACCCTCCTAAAGGCATTGCTCACATCGACCTCAGAGACACAGAAAGGTGCATCCTCATTTGCTTCACATGCTGCAGCTAGTGCAAGATCATATTGTCAGTTGGGGTAGTGTAGTGTTGCATTGTAAAACAAGTGCAGTGACAGTCTATACCTCTACCATACGGCGAGTCAGAGGCATGACTGCAGCCTCCTCTGCCTTATTTGGCTCTTCCTCATTTAGGCTGGCCTCTGTGTTTTCTCAGTGAAATGATGAAGCTTGTAGCTTGAAGCTGGGGGGGGGGGGGTATTATGGATTCCATGTGTAACCCACTAATCTCTTTATGTGTTCTTTCATCAATGCAGTTGCTGTACAAAGTGAATTATGTGTTTTTGTTGGATTCCTAACCATCTGTGTCCCAAATGTGCTGATGAGCACTGTGAATGGCTCGGCCAAAGTAATCAATTTCCAATGGCTGCCATTCAAATTCTGATTTTTCCAATAACATGCAAAAATGCACTGAAATGGTCATCATTTTGGAGAATGCCTAAACAGTTTATTGTACCTATAAAAAAGAGATAATGTAGTATGACCTAGGGAGAGAGAGAGGAGAGAGAGAAAATCATTTTCCCAATCTCTGAGATGACTTATTCACAGAGTCCAACCACCACCTGATACAACCACCACCTTGATTACTCAGTTTGTTGGAAACACTGGTTAAGCCTGGCAGCTACAATCATTTGGTTTTCTCAGTTTAAATCACATGATTGTGTACTCGCATGAATAGGTTCTTTTTCCAGTAGTTGTTTTGGTGTCTCGCTATGGTCTGCACTACCCAGTGTATACCAGGCTCTGATTCATTGTGCCTGTATGACTGTGGCTGTGGTCATTATCTTTGTGCCTACTAACAAATTCCACCATCCCTACATAGTTAGGTGGCACACCACACCAAATGGCCATTCAGAAGCCCCTTAATGGATTATACCACATATCTTCCACAGCATACATCTCCCTAGCTAGAGTCGAGTAGATGGATGATGAATTAAATTTAAAAGCCACTAGATATCTGCAGCATGGAAGGTAAGACATAGCCTCAAGTCTTCACATAATCCAATATTGTGGAACTATATGCCACACTGAACCTGCATTGTGTTCTTTTGATTTCCAGTAACAAGGTACATCAGACTAAGCCTGAGTAAACAGATACCCCTGTCTTCATTTGGATGTTGGAGTGAGGAGGCGAGGACATGAGATGCCTCCTATCTCAGACTCCCATTCTTCAGACCTCAGGTTTCAATGAGGGAGAAGTTGTAAAAAGGAAAAGATATTGCATTCTGGTGGATTTGCACACAACCACATGAGTGATGGACTGTAATTGATGCTTGAACTAGAAATAGAACTTCAGGCCATTGACGTAACCCTGGTTCTGTAGCAGCTTGAGTAAGGCATCTCATCAAACCACCCTGCTTGCTTTGTGATGCAAGAGAGAGAGAGTTGTCTTCTGTCGTCCTAGTGACAGGTGTATAAAATCAGGTGTATAAAAACAAGCACCATGCAGTCTGCATTCATAAAGTAGGTGCTTGAGTTTATACACCTGTGGCAAGGGGCCTGATGAAACCATGGGGATACAGTAGGCGAACGTTTGAAAAGCGTACCCCCTATGGGCGGCTTTGAGGCTAGAAGTCGACCACTTGGAGTTAGCATTCCATTGACCCCCATTCATTTTGGTGTCACTTTGTCATCAAATAACATTACGCGTTTATCTTAAGCGTTTTAAGCTGTTATATGAACCCTATATATTTTTGGAGAAATACAACATTATGTGACTGGCGTCATAACCTCGTAACTCGCTTTACAGCTGAGTAATAAAGTTTTTTTTTTCGAAAACAGCTTCCATTGTACATCTTTGTCACTCAGTGATGTCTTAAATTGTTGAGATTTCTTTTGTTGCAAGAGGTCTGGTTGTAAATATATAGGCAAAATATTAAGTAATTTCCTTGCTCATACTTGGTATGGTTATTGTATGAATATTCTTCCTAAACCCTATGTTGAAGCAGCTCTAATGATCTAACATTCATACAGGAACGTGTGCGCAACCATAAGTACAGAAGTGTTGCTGATCTGGAGAAGGACATTGCGCTGATGTGCCATAATGCTCAGACATTCAACCTGGAGGGATCGCAGGTGAGCATATAGCACTGTGTTCAACGTTTCCTTGTTCCCTTATTTTCAACCTTTATGTTCTAATTAAGCATCTTCACAAAACTGTTCTTACTAGTGGAAATGACAGCATCCCAGACGCTGTTACTCTGCCCCTCGTCAATAAAGAATGAACTCAGCTCTTTCTTAGGTTCTGTGTTCAGTAAATCAGCCGGGGAAGGTAGTTGTGTAACACTCTCTGTGTCCCTTTCTTTAAGATCTACCAGGACTCTATTGTACTGCAGTCTGTTTTTGAAAGTGCTCGGCAAAGACTTGCCACTAATGACAAGAGTGAAGAAGAAAAACCGGCTTTAGCAAGAGCTGAAGGTGAGGATGATCTACCATGCATCAAGCTTGTACCTGGAGTTTTGTTTTGTCTCGTGTTTGTCTTAGCAAATGTTGTCTGTTGTTGTTTTATATGATTTTTCCCACCATTAGTAATAATTCACGTTACAGCCACGCTAACATTAATGAACCATTAATAATTTTTCTCAGCAAAAGCAGAGCCAATCCAGCAACACAGAGACGTTGACAAAAGTAATAACGCTGGCGCCATTTCGAATCCTAAAGCGGTGAGTAGCTACAGCTATGAGGACAGTGGAGAGGAACACGAGGACAACGCTGGACAGGAGGAAGACTGACCTGACAATCCTGCTGTCATCTTCATACCTCTAACAGGGTGCAGTAGCTGGCAGTTCACACATGTGTCTGAGTTATTTGCATTCAATTCATAATCAAATCTATTCCTCTTTATCTCTGATTAAGTATATTACTACACAGACTATCATTATATTTAATAATTAAAATGAATACATTCGGCAGATAATAATGAGCAGAGTGTGAGCTGTTGACTATATAGCCCTTCTCCCCATGCGTTGATACCAAATTGTTTGGTTACAGACATTAATTGCCATCTTTGCTACTCGGCTATTTTGCTTGGACATCGCTGACGTTTGGATTCATATTCTCATCCATTCTTTCCTTGTGGAAAAGATTATCTCAAAGGACTGCACTGAAAACGGAGGAAAGTGTTGCTTCATGAGATGTGCCCAGCCTTAAAACTGCCTTTTGTGTCCACAAGTATTCGGTCCCCTCCCTCTGTCCCATCCTATGAATCCCTCGTTCTCCTTCCCTCCCTCTGTCCCCCGCTCTCATCTGCCCTTCACATTCATTTCCAGCCCTGCGTCTGGGTGAGACGTGAAGCTGCATGACCTGAGCTGTTTGTACTGATCAGCCTCTGCACCATCCATCTCTCTTTTTTAACTGTTGTAAAATCCTTGACTATATGTGAGTGGGAAAACGCCCTGTGTTGTCTTGGAGCATGAAGATGATGTAACTCAGCTACTACAAAATATGCCCTCAAAGAGGCGCCTTTTGATGACATCTTTTACAGTATGTAGTCTATTCAGATCTTGTTTGGGAACTAGGGTGGGTGTGTACAGTCTGACGTTTATAAAGGTTTGTATGAAATGGTTGGAATAAAGCTGTAAAACACAAGAGGTCTTCTTACATGCGTTTTGACTTTTGTATGGTGTCAGGACTCAGTGGCACACCTTACCATGTACTAATGGTGGGTATTACACAAAGGAATTTTTTGTCCATCTGAAACTCTTTAGTCATGGCCTTTAGTAAGGAACACATTAATAATTTGATTAAACACAAACTGTCCACCAATGCTACATGCAGTATGAGGTGTTTGCTTATCCATCGTAAAGTAGATATGACATGTATTTGGAACCATTTCAGTTTGGATAACATCAGTGCCTTTAGGTGTTACTTTTAAAGTCCTAATATCTACAGGGGAAATAAACCAGAATTTGTTTTATTTTAGCAACAATTAAAAAAAACTACTGAACATGTTACTATCATTCCCTTCCTGAAGACACATTTGACCATTTACAATGTTTTTGCAGGTACATTATGGCAGGAATTTACATGGCATAGACCAGTTTAATTGACATGATTACAAAAGTAGATCTTTAAGCAGAGATAGCTAACTCTTACTGGAAATCCCACCACACACTTTACAGTCCAAAAACAAATACACTAAAGCAAATTATTTACAATTATGAAGACCCATTTTGCGTTGTACTGCACCCTAGTGGGCAGGAACTATTCAATATTTTTTGTCTGACCACATTCCATATTTCCCAATCAAAAAGTACTGTTTATTTAATACATTCACCTCAATATATTTACATTTACTCACTTGGCAGACAATTTTACCCGAAACTAGTTTTAATTTTCTTCATGATCTTTTATTATTATTTTATTATTACTATTATCATGATTAATAGTAGTAGTATATGTCCCCTTTATATATGGGCATTTTGTATTATATTATTATTTTATTAATGTTGGATGTTAATAACTCTTTGCTGAATCAAAAATCCACCACATTCTGAACGATCGGTAATAATTTCTCTGTGAAGTGTGCATGGGAGGGGAGGTCATTGCAGTAGTTGAGGTGGGAGATAGCATAGTGGGGAGTTAGGTAGGGAATGATATTTGTTGTATAGCACAAAGCATACAGTATAACTCCCTTAATGGTTAACATTAGAGGGTATACAAGTGTATAGGCCCCATAGAGTGTAGTCCAGTGCTTAGCCATCTAACATCCTCTCACTTCTGGAGTTTGTCTCAGGACTAAGGCTAAGTGAGTTTTTTCCAACTTACAGTAATTATGTTGGACAATATTACAGAGAAAGCTGACAAATTGTTTGCCAAACACAGACCATACATGCAATTTCTGTGGTAAGCCCAAAACTCATTGATAGTGGTGAAATCATCATACTGTAAATCATGTCTGACTGAGCCAATGCAGCCATTTGACTCAGAATCCAGCAGGTGGTGCAAGTTAGCTTCATTTGCTCCAGGTGTTTTTATGTTGACTGTCCCTTATTAAAATGGTCTTGAAAGCCCACATTTCCTTTATAGACTTTCCTTAATAACTGACTCTGGGCTGAGTAAATAAACTGTGAACATTGTGACAGAAAGAACAAGAGCAAGTGTAATCATTAGCAATCACTGGCGTTTTGTCTGAGATGACTCTTGTGGTTGCAGCATTGTTAGAACAGACACACAGATAAGAGAATTCATCCTCTCGACGATTGAAAAGATTACAAGCACAGACATGAGAAGAGAAATTGTTATGGTAAGTGCAGGAAAAAGGAGAGTGTGTAATTGATGATGCTGTTGAGATGTTGTGGATAGTTCTTGTTTGGAGATACAGAAAGCCCCAGGCATGGATCACAACCACGCAAGTGTCAGATACAGTAAGTGACCACTTTTGGAGGCTCTGCTGGATCCAGGGGTTCTCTCTTTCTTTAATTGTATATTCTGAGATGAAATAAGGCAAGTCAACTCCAGATGTACCCAACATGGTTAACCATTCAAATGTGCTACCCATATGTGCTAACGATAAATCTCACTTGATCATAAATTGGAGGCACATGGCCAATTGTTTGTTGTGATCATATACCCTTTAACACTGTAAGGGCAGGTGCAAGCCATTCCCATTGGTGAAGTGGTGCAAGTGCTAGCTTGTTTTGCACTAGCTGCAAAGTGCATTGCTTATTGCTCAATTTCTTGATTAGTCCCATGCCCCAACACACACATTCATCCAAATTACTCAAACTACTCCTATACTCAAAACACGTAGCCTGGTGTGTAGGATGTTGTGTTTAGAGGTTTCTTTCCATTCTGTTTGTTTATTGCTGAGTTCTCAGAGAAAAATATTAAAATCCCCTAAACAACATGGCCTGGCTGCAAATAGCTCCTATCCCCCATGGTAAATGATAAAAGCCACTGTTATATCGTTTAACAAAAGCCTTCATGTCAATTCATCTATATGATATCTATCATTGTTTATAATATAGTAGTTGTGTCAGTCAATCTTATGAAGCAGGGTTTGGGTATAACTGAAATACAGGGGTTGGTGCCTCGTGTAGAAGAGTCAGGCCGGGGTCTTAGAAGAGTGGACTAGCCGTGTCTGATACAGGTGTGGTATTTCCTGGCATGGGGTGAGCAACTCTTACTTTGTCTGATGCTGCTCAGCCTTTTCCCTGGGCTTAAGACAGTACGTCAAACTCAGACCCAAGGGGTGTTGTTCTCGATTGGGAAGTTAAATGTACTTTTTCAAAGCATTCTATTCAATTTTTTTACCTTAAGATAATTGCTTTGAAGTGATTTTGATGGTCAACTAAGTTGTAATCAATTCAGTTCAGTTCAGTTCAGATATCTTTATTAGTCCCCGAGGGGCAATTCGGTTTACAGCCAACCCATCCATTAAGGGGTTAAAAGTTAAAGAGAGAATTAGCATACACTGTATAAATGTATGCAACGTTAAGAAAAATAAATAGACAAATAAATAAGTAAGTACTGCAGCAGTCATACATCACCTGTCTACAGCCACACACAGCCGCACACACACACACACCCACACTTCGCCTACCAGTGACGGAACAGAGTAGCAGAGTCCAAGAACCAGTATTGTTGCAGTTATGTGCATTCTTTTAACAGTCTTATTTGATGTTCATTTAACAATCTAATAGCAGAGGGAATGAATGAGTTGGCATAGCGGTTAGTTTTACGTATTGGCACATGGTACCACCGACCTGACAGCATGATAACCAATTCATTACTGAGTACATGATTTGGTTGGCAAGATATTCTCTCTGCTTTCTGAACCACCTGTGTTTTCCAGAGAGAACAGAGATCTTCTAACTGGGTACCAGTGATTTTTGAGCATACTTTGACAATGTCGCTCAAGCTCTTTTTGTCCTTCACAGACAGTCCATTAAAGCAACATATAAAAGAAAATGTCAATAGACTCTCAATAAAGGCTTGACATAATGTACATAGAATTTGTTTACAGACACCAAAAGAGTTAAGCTTCCTCAGTATGTTCTAATGGGAAGAATGGTATGCCTTCCCATCCATAGCCCAAGAACCAGCCTTGTTAGTCAACATGGCTCTTCGGAGATTATTTTTCCAGGTTTGTAAACAAATGAACCGTGTCCAGGGGGTAGGGTGTAACCTAGTATTTACAGCAGTTGTGTAAAATACAAAAACTCTGCAACTGGAGAGGGAGCCCAGTAGCAAAAAAAAGCTTTTAATCTGTTCTGTGTGCGTGTTTGTGTGCAGGGTCGGACTGGGAACAAAATTCGGCCCTGGCAATTTTCTCCTGGACCGGCCCACTACTGGACCGACGACCCCCCCACCCCCCACACACACACAAGCCCACCGATACCAAAATCCCCCCCTGATTCCCCCCCATAAATAACAAACACACAGTATCATGCTGTAGCAACACTTCATAAACTGAACCCAAACATTTAGATTTGGACCTATAGGTTATTATATAATCAGTATCGTAATTTCTGTCAACTATGATGATCTCCATGCATGTTCAGTAGCCTATATTTTTCATTTAGTCAAGCAGTGACATGTGGTTTAATCAGTGTTGGGCAAGTTACTTCATAATCGTAATATATTATGTATTACTTATTACTGTCATTTCAAAGTAATTCATTACATTATAATATTACTGTCTCTGAATTGTAAGGCATTACACTACTATTGTACTACTTTTAAGTTATTTTTACCAAAATATCTGGAAATATGGATTTGCTCAATGCAGCTCATTGCACTTCTAATGGAGGGTGATGTGGTACAACATAATGACTGAGCTAGGCTTAAGGCTAACAACAGTATAATGCAATAGGTGCAGTGATGGCTTATGATGCAATACAAGGAACAATCATAGCCAGAATTTTGTTTAAAGAAGACAAAAGGTCAAAGTCTGGTCAATTGTAATAGAAATGCTGTAACTTTAGGCTTAGGCCTACTCATTAAAATCAACAGAGAGCCCACTACCTGTATATTGTAACCCAAAACTTAAAGACATGTCAAGATAGGCTACACAGTGCAGCTACTGGCCATTTTTGTGCCCTAACTGGTGAAATACAGTATTAACCTAAGTATGTCCTTATATGGCCAACTATAAAGATGTAATCTGCCTGTTCCCAGGGATGGGTAGTATTTCTGAAACATGTAATATGTGTTTCAAATGCAAAATAGTAATTTGTCATTTGTATTTTAATGGGTTGAAGGAAATGGCTCTGTATTTTGTATCAAAATACTTTATTGGTGTGTATTTTTGGATGCTGCATGGTGCAGTAAATGGAAGCTCTTCGTAGCGCGTGCAACTTACGTCTATAAAAACAATATATTTATGGAATAAAATTAGACACCTCTGATTGCTGTTTACGGTTAAACTGCGATGATGTGAACACCAGCCAGCGGAGGGCACTTATATAGCCTAGGCTACCATGCATGGACTCATAAGCTATATTTCCCCACAAACCAAGCAGCTGCTTGGACAAATCCACTTGAGGGGTGGGGCAGCGGGGCGCGATCGTAACACATACTGAACCTGTCATGAAGAGGCCAAAATGATTGACCTGTCACCCCCCAATCCAAATTGATGCAACTGCATTTATAGGCTAAGCCTAGGTCTACATGACGGGCCGCAAATAGGCTAAATAACTTTAAAAAAAAATAAAAAATCCCGGAGGTGACCAGCCCACCGGGCCCGGTTGTACAGATTACCAGTCCGAGCCTGTTTGTGTGTGTGCGAGAGTATTGATGTGCGTAAGGCAATGGGGCTTAGTGGGGTACAGTAGCTGCTTGTACGGTGTATTCCTCAGGTTTCTCATTATGGTTGTGGGTTGCAGTGCTTACATTACAGTTTGATTAAGTGGTCTGCTGTGCCTCATGTTTAGAGGATGCTGGTGTCTGCCTTGTATTAACTTGTGTGTGACTTCAGTTTAATGAAGCCTGTGTTTTTGTGGTGCTGCTTGTTGCCTCTGTGATCCTCTCCAGTCCTTTAAGTTTTAAGCAAGAAACCATGTCAATGTCAATGAATTAATAAAGAGTTTTTTTCCTACACATGCTGATCATTTGCAGGCTCCGATATTTACAGCAGTTTTCTGCAAGGTCTTAAAAACCCACATTTATTGCAATGTTGTAAGAACATCCAGTGCACTATGTTGGCTCTTCTGTGGGTTTGCTCTCTTATCTCTCCGCTTCCCTCTAGTTAACGTAGCATGGCATGAATAATAACACTGCTTATCATTTGTGGTTCATTCTCCATCCTACCATCCAACACTGAAGGCAAGCAGAAACAGAGGCTACTTATGTGATAGGCATACCAAAGCTGTCACTCTATATTTATCTGCAAGCACAACATTTCCATTAGCATTTGAAAGAAAGAGAAATGCACTCATTTTGAAAAGAGAATGTATGCAAAAAAGAAATTTAACCCAATTGCTTCAAGCTGTTTTTTAAGCAACTAGTGATTTATTATGATTGTGTAACTTAACTAAACTAATAAACCACTGGCAAGGCTCAAAATAGCATTACACTTCAGTGGTAGTGTAGAGAGGGTCCCTACAAACAAATCAAAGTATTGTAAACTTTGTGTACTGAGCGGTTATAATAAGGACTGTTTATGAAGTCAGTACACCTTAACTCGTTTTCCGGTCACCACCATCTTGAGGAAAATAGTCAGTTGGCTTATTCGATTTCATGCAACGCTGCATAGAACTGGCTGAATGTGATGCATGTCTGTGCAACGGTAGAGAATACAGCCAAAAGGTAAAACAGGACATGAAATTGGTGACATGATCATATCCGAGCAGTATTTGAGGATATTCCCTGAGCTTCAGGTCTGAATCCATGAGCATGACCCAGGTTCGGCAGTGGAGGCTGCTAGGTTAGCTGATGTCTTTGTGGTGGTGCAGAAGAGACAGCCATGGAGTTACAGCTGATGAAGCCGTTGGGGGTAAGCCTCCCACATGGGAGAACCAGTCCGTTAGTAGGCAATTGAAACCGCAGGCAGAAAGCTGATTTGCTATCTCTGTGGAGTAGAAGTCCATATGAAGCCTATGTGCCCTGCTTATTTCTCAATGAGCCATGTTAAAGGAGAAGTTCGGTGTGATATTGACCTAAAGTGTGTTAACATGATACCGAGTGTGAACTTTTGACTCATAGCTCATCCCGGCTTGTCCCCTGCACTCCGAAATCTGGCGCTAGTTAGCCGATACTACCAACAGGTTTTCGATGGGGGTGCCTCGGGCATCGGCCTAGCCATGCAAATAAATCTCTGTTTTACACCATTTACGAGGCTCAAAGTAGCTCCACACGTCATTGGTAGACTTCCGAGGGCCCTGACATTTAAAACGAGACATTGAGAACTTTGAAAAAGCACTGGTAGTTTATTTACAAAACGATTTATACAGACAGTACCTTAAGGAAGTTTACCGTTCGCCGGCATCTTGAATTTAGTCACGATAAGTCGAGCGACGAGTACGAATTAACAGGTATGATAAGGGATCAGATTCCAAAAATAATTCCATGGAAATGCATGGATTCCAGTTGCATCCAGTAGCACTTCGACTCACACCGAACTTCTCCTTTAACACAAACAAAATGTGTTGTGCTATTCCCTCATGTGAAATCTTTGCTCCTGAATGACCAGATTATATTATGTTTCTGGTCCATGGGACCTAACTTTGGTAAAATATGAACGGTACAATCAAAAGAGATTAATTATTTTCTGGTCCCGTTTGAATTGTGCCATGAATTTCACATAATATGATATTTGTCAATTTAAAAGATAATTTTGCACATGAAGAAAGTACTGTTTTTCGGCAGACTGTGAAAGTTATGTTAAGTTTTGTGTGAATCTGCTCAGTGGACTTTAAAGTGTCTCGAACAATATATGTCACCAATTTTGTGAAACGATAAAGCACGCATGCTGGCTAACGGTTACAGCTTGCTACTAGCTACTCTTATCAGTCTCTTACAACTCTTATAAGTCACTTATCAGTGGTTTATGGACAAACACACCTTACCTGATGAGTTTTATCCAGTGACTGGTATTTTCATCAGCTAGGGAGCATAAGTGGGGAGGGAACATAAGTGTTGATCATATGCTTGTACATCCCAGTACCAACCCAGTACAAACCACAACCTTTTAAACGTTTAAACTGACATCATATACAGGTGCTGGTCATATAATTAGAATATCATGAAAAAGTTGATTTATTTCAATAATTCCATTCAAAAAGTGAAACTTGTATAATGTATTTCATTCCACACAGACTGATATATTTCAAGTGTTTATTTCTGTTAATTTTGATGATTATAACTGACAACTAATAAAAAAAACCAAATTCAGTATCTTAGAAAATTAGAATATTGTGAAAAGGATCAATATTGATGACACCTGGTGCCACACTCTAATCAGCTAATTAACTCAAAACACCTGCAAAGGCCTTTAAATGGTCTCTCAGTCTAGTTCTGTAGGCTACACAATTATGGGGAAGACTGCTGACTTGACAGTTGTCCAAAAGACGACCATTGACACCTTGCACGAAGAGGGCAAGACACAAAAGGTCATTGCACCAAGCAGTGGGGGAACAAGTCAGAGCCGGGGGCGGGGCACATGACCGGGCCCTTTATTAAACTCATAATTTTACAACATACACATGCCCGCAACAGCAGGTCTTACAAGCGTCAGCGCCACGGAGAGCAACTATGTAATTTTGAAGTCCATCGAAAGTACATAAAGTGTAACCAAGAGAACAACAACAAAAACATTAGGCTACATGACCCCTAATAATAAAACAACAATAATACGCAGCACTATTTGAAGGGCATACAACGAGCCTTGCGCTCCGTGAACTCGTCCATGATGCTCTGTGTCCATTTTCTTTGCTCTCTCATTCTCTATGGAGAACATGGCAAGTCCACTCAGTCTCTCCTGTCCCACTGTGCTCCTCAAGTGGTTTTTAATGATCTTAATCTTAATGATCCTCAGGTTGCAACGGTGACGGGAAGTAAAAAATAAAATTAGGGCGGTGCAAATCTCACTGAATGCAAAAGTTACTGCTGGGTGGTTGCATTGGCGGAGCGAGGGGGTGGCTTCGGGGGCTCAAGCCCCAAATCTCTTTTCAAAAGCCCCGAATCTTTTTTTGTATGTGTTTTCAATTTCCAACGATTCTAATTTCTAATTTAACTTCCCCTCGGTTTCTCTATAAATGTTACAAAATGTAGCCTACTATTACTGAGCAAATATCGCTTACTTTCAAAGCCCAATATCAGGGATGGATTACTGCACGGGCCTACCGGGCGAATGGAATCATTGCCTCAATAGAGGATGTAGGCTATGAATCTGATTGAATTTAGTATTGGCCATCCCCAAAATGCAGCAGAATACAGGAAATCACATCAAACAAATTAAAAATGTTCTGGGGGAGGACCCACAAACCCCCCCTCCCACATATACGACAATAAGTGGGGGGCCCTTAATACATCTGGGTCCAGGGGCCCGAAAGTTCATAATCCGCCCATACCCAATATTGACAGATAATCTGATTTCCCACACGATGAGTTTAGGCAATGCCAGAGCCGAGATGTAGCGGTTTACGTCATAAACCTGGCAGGAAAGTTCAGAGCGGTGCAGTCAGTTTAAACAGCAAGCCGGTAAGAAAAACTATTGTCAAGACATTAGGCAATTCGACTACTGTACCCCGGAATACAAAAATAAACGTCAGACAGAGACAGAAAGTTTGTTGTACTGTATTCTGTAGTCTCAATGACCGAATCAGTAGATATACCTGTTGTCAGTTGAGTTCGTTCAATTAATTTATTGTAGGCAAGTAGCCTAGGCAAATATGAAACGGAGATGTAACGTGGCTACCGGCGGGATTTTGAACTTGCATGTTTCATGCATTTTAGGGCAAAAAAAATACCATGGGATTGATGTGTTCTCCATTTGAGGAACGTAATCAATTGCGGACGTGCACAGAAAGCTCAGACACAGAGCGCATATAGGCCTAGGTTAGGCTACTTTCACTTTCTAGAGCGCATTCATTAGGCTACGTAAAAGATGCTTCATACCAAAACAACGATCAAACATTATCAAATGTATCATGACGTGTTGTCACAAAGACTTACTCCAATTAGAAAATCGAAACCAAAATCATGTAAGTGTAAGTGTTCTCTCATTGACGCCTGTAGGAGACAATATCGTTGATCCAATTTTGTAAATTTGCACGTCGTAAATTTCAATATGAGAGTTAAAATAAAGCCAGTCATACAGCAGAACATTTCATTCAATATTTTACACCTACTAAATCATCAAAGTAAATTTCAAAACTTTTCAGCAACCGTGAGTCATAACTCGTCCTGACTGGGGCAACCTATAAGCCTAATACGTCCCACTCTGATGAAAATGATTGAAAAGAAACCGTTTGCATGATCTTAGCTCCTCCGGCCTTGTGCCGTGGGAGAGGCCCGTCCCACCTATACCCGGAGGGTCCCGGGCCGGGGGCGTGCCGCACCCCCTCAAGCTCCGCCCCTGGCACCAAGGTCAAAAGGTCAAGATGCTGGCTGTTCACAGAGCTCTGTTTCCAAGCACATTAATAGAGGTGAAGACGGAAAAGATGTGGTAGAAAAAAGTGTACAAGCAATAGGGCTAACTGCACCCTGGAGAGGATTGTGAAACAAAACCCATTCAAAAATGTGGGGGAGATTCACAAAGAGTGGACTGCAGCTGGAATCAGTGTTTCAAGAACCACCACGCACAGATTTATGCAAGACATGGGTTTCAGCAGAGATGGGAAGTAACAAAGTACAAATACTTAGTTATTGTACTCAAGTAGATTTTTTTTTAGATATTTTTACTTTACTTTACTATTTATTTTTGAGGCAACTTTTTACTTTTACTCCTTACATTTTAATACGAATGTCGGTACTTTCTACTCTTTAAATTTTACAAAACTGGCTCGTTACTTTAGTTTCAAAAAAATTCAGTACCGTTATTATTTTTTGCGTCATCAATAGTGGATGGGAATGGGCGTTGCACTTGACGCACCACTACTAGATTACTCGACAGATTTTGCATTCATTCGCGGCAAATCATTGCAGCTTGATGGCAGTAACATTAAGCACGTAGTAACATTAAGCACGTAGTTAGCACGTAGTAGGCCTAGTAATGCCCTCCTCCTCTCCTCGCCTTTGGTGCTTCCCTAACTTCTAGCTGCAGTGTAGCCTATATCCTTAGCAATATGCAGCATTTGGGTCTTGAACAGGGATATAGTGGAGGCTAAACGCAAAAAAAAAACGTTTTTTTAACGTTTACCCACCTCTGAAATTTCAGAAATAGTTTATCCACCTCTTATTAGAGTTTATCCACCTCTCAAAAGAGTTTATTCACCAATTACAACTGTTAACATTTACAAATCACACTGTATTATCCACAATAACAATATGTACATTCATCAACACTCTATGAACCACTTAATGCCACTTGTACTATTATAAACATTGGACAATAACCTCCATCATCAAACATGTTCTGAATGCCTTTTCTAAAAATCTTGATGGCGCAGTCCACCTTACTGTGACCAACGAACTCATAGTTTACCCACCTCTTATTTTACCACTACACCCCTGGTCTTGAAATATTCACAGGAATCCATAGGAATTAAATATTCATGTTTTTTTTTATCCAATATTAGTTGTGCAGATGTATAGTCCATCTTATACAGACAAATGAAGCCAACAAACAAAAATGCTGACTTTTCTGTAATTATTCCATTTTGTGTAGTCATTCTATTTCAGAACCTGACATAGGTTACAATCCAAATAGTCTACAAGAAACCTCAGAAATGCATACTTTTATTGTCAGTATGCATCTTGGGTAACCAAAAGTCCTATGGGGAGCCAAAAGTCCCATAGGGCATTGCAAAACGCATGAGCATTCCTTGGCCAATAATGGTCTAAAGTACTCATTTTTCATTCTATATTGATCTACTGTACTTTTGCACACAGCTTCGCAAGACGTGGTCCTAAGGCTCAGTTGTGTTTCTAAAATAATATCAAGTGACCTAGATATTAATATTCTAGGCTCTGTAACTCTGTGCCAGTGTTTCCTATGAAAATACAGGATGTTAGCTTTCTAAAGATGTCCAGCATTTGATGGTAGGCCAAAAGAGGTGGAACACACTGCCCTCTGAAGTAGTGCAATGTTGGGGAGCTTAGAAATGGTTCAACAGGTTATGAAAATATTTAAAAAGAGAGACTCTTGCACTCTAGTGCTTGTGTGGTCCAGGTACTTTTGCATAAAAAATGGTTGTCATTCACAAGACTACTTTTACTTTTATACTTTAAGTAAATTTCCAAGCCTGTACTTTGTTACTTTTACTTGAGTAAAGAAATTAAATCAGTACTTCTACTTTTACCAGAGTATTTTTTAACACAAGTATTTGTACTTCTATTAGGAATTAGGTACTTTTGCCATCTCTGGGTTTCAGCTGTCGCATTCCTTGTGTCAAGCCACACAAGAGACAGCGTCAGAAGCGTCTCGCCTGGGCTAAAGACAAAAAGGACTGGACTGCTTTTTTTTGTATTGGTCTTAGGTAATATTCTAATTTTCTAAGATACTGAATTTTGGATTTTCATTAGTTGTCAGTTATGATCATCAAAATTAAAAGATAAACATTTGAAATATCTCAGTCTGTGTGTAATGAATGAATATAATATATCGGAACATCACATATTACCAACCGTCCCGTATGTCCAACCTCTTACGTGTATGTGTCACTTAATATTAATTTCTATACAAACCAAGACGGTGGATTCCTAAAGAAACACAAGCAGATGTGTATCTTAATTAGCTATGTAACAAAGTTTACATTTTACTGTGACTCGAAGGGCTGTAAACAGTCTTGTAAGGCTGCGTGCACAAATCTGCTTGGAGCTCCAGTGGAATTTTGAATTGCGGCTAACCGTTGATGTGCCGTGAGAAGGTTGGGAATTCGGTAGTTGCACGATTAGAACATTGAGTAGTTCCGGGCTCTTTGGTGAGCGGGGCCATTTCCGGTTGTACTTAGCTTAGCGTCTGTTATAGTAGCCTGGTTAGCATCGTTCATCATTCATTCGTTCGCCTACAGTCATGAGCCTTTTAAGTGTGAAGGGAAAGCGGTTTACTTTTCAACGCCAAATACGTAAAACGTCTTTACACTGTTGTGTACCACAAATTCTTTGAGGTTTAACTCACAGTTGAGTTTCCACCGTTTCCCCGCCGATCCTGAGGTAAAGGCAAGATGGCTGGTAAAGATAATGACGGGACAACTTTGTTCCTACAGAAGGGACTCGGGTTTGCAGCAGACACTTCCTCCGGATGACTTTACCACTACCGAGGGGCCAAACGATTGAAGAAAGGTGTCGTTCCCTACTTGTTTTGTGGAACAACTTCTCCTTACCAGCTCCCAGGCTTAATGTCTGGCAGCGGCGCCCAAGACCCCGTCCCCTGACATGGCCTGTCGTCCTGACCCTCCAGAAGCACCGCTGCCACCGCCGCCCTGATCATACATACAGTGTGTCAACGCCAACGTCGTCTTTTGAGCTAGTAACCAAGTGTGAAGCCCTTACGCAGAAGGTCGCTGAGCTCCAACACCAGCTGGAATCCATTCAACTGCAATCTCGTTTTGGTCTCCGGTATTACACCAGGTAGGTTTATAATGGTGTCGCCTCTCTCTGCTTGGTTCAGGGCCACTTGTTAACACACTAGCATGCTTTATCCACGTCTGGACATTCTTCCTGCATAGTTGCTACTACTAGCATAAAACCAAAATCATATAATGACAAGGGCTATGTAAATAAATAAAATGACAACTATGTACGTTATTCATTTTTTTTTAGGTGAATAGGGTTAGGCAGCCTTGATGTGTGTAGCTTAGGCTATATCTGCTCAAGGATTGATAACGTTAATAGCCTAAAGGATAAGATACCCTAGTACTTTGTTCATATAGGAAATAGAAAAAAAGATTGTTGTTGTTGTTAATAAGACTATACTGATATAGTGACAGTATAGGCCTAGTAGCCTGTCACAATAATATTTTGCAAAGTGTCATTTTCAACATTCATACTGATACTATGTGATTTGTACTCCTCTAAGCATATAGCATATTGTGATTATATTTTTGCAGATTTGCTTCCTATGAGCACTTCAAACGTTTTTGGGAGTTGGTGGAGCCAGCTGCTAAGACTAAGATGGTACGGATCACCTCTAGTAGCAGTAGCAGTGGTAGCAGTGAACCAGCCCAACCGAGAGCTACAAATGACCAAAGAGGATGTCCAGAAGACACAGGCAATTGCCCGTTTGAGAGTCCATGTCGAGCGCAGCATCAGGAGGGTGAAGGAGAACAAACTATTTGATGCTGTCATCCCTCTGTCCATGTGTGGAAGCATTGACCAGCTGTTTTCTGTTGCATGCCTCCTGTCCAATTATCAGAATGGACCGCTGGTTAAGGCATGGGCTGCAAAGAAGTGAGAGCTTTAAAGTGGTTAGTTTTTAGTTCTGTCACTTAGGCCTAATAATCAGTTCTTAATGGTTTAAATGTTTTATTGTTCATTTTTACAAATCTATACAACTGAACAGATTTCTGTTGTTCGTTACAAACAAGTTATTGTTATTAGTGTTTGCACAAGCAATGTTATCTTCATTTTACAAATCTATACAAGACTTGTGTACCAGAAAACAAGGCACAGGTGGCTATGTTTGCCCAAGCAATGTTATTTCCATTTTACAAATCTATCCAAGACTTGTACCAGAAAACAAGACAAAGGTGGCTATTTTTGCCCAAGCAATGTTATTTCCATTTTACAAATCTATACAAGATTTGTGTACCAGAAAACAAGGCACAGGTGGCTATGTTTGCACAAGCAATGTTATCTTCACCCACAAGCCCAGCACTAAACTCACGAGCGTGGTACTAAACAGCACGAGCGTGGTACACAAAATTGGATATTTCAGGCAGTAAAAGCCCCGGTAAGAACAAAACTAGATTTTGTTCAAATCTACACACCTATGGCTACTGAAAAATGTAAGGTTCATTTATCAAATCTTATTTTGAAATATTAAAAACATCGTTGTTTTAGAATTTTCAAACGAAATGGTTGGTAATTAGTACGTTTACGATACAAGTTTCACTTTTTGAATGGAATTACTGACATAAATCAACTTTTTGATGATATTCTAATTACCGGTATATGACCAGCACCTGTATGTAATTCAATGCACAAGTTGATCAGGACCAGAAAATAAATGGGTCTCTCGCCATTTTTTTCCAAAGTTAGATCTCATTAAGGACCAGCGACACCTTTTTGGGAGACGAGCTAGAATCATATAATTGATTCTAATATGTAGTCAGACATTACATGTAATTATTAATTCACAGGCCATTCAATCCTTTTACTGACACAACGGTTATGAAGAAATATCAACTAAGTACACCACCAATCTAATTCACTTCCAATACCCCAGTGCTGAGGACACATTTGGCTCATAACTAACACTGTAAACTCCTGTGTAACATCATTAGCTTGCTAACTAGCAAACTGTGGATCTTCAGTATAAAATAGCCACTTATCTGGCCTTAGTTGTAGGAAATATGTTCATATTTCAAGTAGGGATGCAGCAAATTCTGGCAAATAGTGAATCCCATTTTTAAGATTTGTCAGAATTTGAAAATGAATACCGAATCCCAATCACTACTAACTAAAGGTCAACAGAATAGCATACTGTACATATAGCATAATGTCTTGTCATAAAAGTGGTGTGGCTCCTTTAAGAAACCATGTAAGTAGTGGAAGGATTGAGAGAAAATGCAAAAACATCAGCCTTGAAGAGCATTTCACTGGGGTTATCAAGGAGGTACCTTCTTTCATAGGTGTTTCATTGAATTAGGCCGACACTTCCAGAAGGCTCAACAAGGAGAAATCCGGTGAGTTTTCACATAGATCTCTGTTCCTCAAGGTAACCAAGTACTGTCAGTACAAAAAAAAAAAACAATCGGTTTTACCTAGCTCGAGATGCTACAGCAAGCAGCTAACGCAGACAGGCAGCTAGCGCTACGCTCTGTGGGCATGTCTGTGAGTTCCCATTTACATGCCAAGGTGAAGACTGCTGGTAGCCTGGTTTAAACCAGACTCATTCACCTCAGACTCATTCACTTGAATTTCCCCTGGGAATCAATAAAGTATCTATCTATCTATCTATCTAATATCTTTTTCACGTTTTTCATCGTATCACGTTATCACATGAAATTGTCACGTTATAACATTAAAATGTCATGTTATTTCAAGATATGATTTTTTCACGTTTTGACAAGATATTTATCACGTTTTTACATGAAATTATCATGTTATTTCAAAATAACGAAACTAAGCGAAACAAGGCCACGAGAGCTCATGGCTGGCATAAATGATAGTCGTGTCTATGAACTTGCACCTTGACTGCTATTACACAGTGCTGCTTGATGAGTGTTTGTTTTTGTGCATGTATGTATACGTGTGTAGGCGACATGTGTGTGGTCAATTCCCAGCTTACTGAGGAGCAGCGAAGAGGGATGTGTGTGTATCGGCAGAGAGCTGCTGAAAATAGAGAGGTTCTGTGCAGGATAGCCTGCTCACACAGTCTGATAGTTCTGCTTTATCTTCTTATCAACACAATAAATAAAACTTTCGCTAACTTAACGCAAGAGGGAGAAAGGGCTTTGATAAATATGCGAATCTTCACGCAATGTGGGTGAATGTATAGAGCGCTCTGGCTCGGTAGCCTGCATGTCAGGTCATCGCTGTCATTTCTAAGGCTGTGGGAAAGGGACACGGGGAGTGAGTAGTGAAGCTCTGCAGTCGCACAGTGCAGGCTGCTGGAGAGCACAGCAAAGAAAATATTCAAACAGCAATAGCATGCGCTTTTTGAGATCACACTACAGTAATCAGCCCGGCCCCACCGGGAATCCTCCCGACTCTCCCGATTGCCACTCCGCTAGGCTAGCCTACTGCACACAGGTGCAGAATATTCTGGACAATGCTTGGGTGTTCGCATAGGCTAGGCCTATAACAATATCATCTACCGTGTTCAATAACGAGAATGTCTTGCGAGCTTAAAATAGAATTTGATTGAGTCGTGTAAACAAGCATATCCTATTCTTGCCTCTCATTTCGTTTAGTTTCATTATCTTGAATAACGTGATAATTTCATGTAATAACGTGATACATATCTTGTTAAAACAAGAAACTTTCACGTAATTACATAATACTGAGCCTTTTTATTTATTTTAGTGTGGCAGCAATACGCTTCCGTATAGGGGTGATGGAGTGGTCGCTGAAGTGAAGATGAGGCTGCTGGAGCAACAAGGCTCCTGAAGCTGGAATGAACAGGCCAAGTACATTCAGTGTCATTGCCGTTTTCTGCAACTGCCCGCTAGCAGTCCTCACAAAGCAAGCTGCTGATGACTGCAAGATGGTACAATATACAGGTATCTGTTTTTGTTAACTCTGGTGTTGCTGTAGGGTTTATTAGCTCCTCTACCCTCAGACCAAGACTGCAGACACTCTCCTTGGTCCGTAGAGTGGTCACAGCAATCCTCCTGATAGCTTCCAGTTTGGACTGTTGAGAGGAACTGCCCAACTGTGAATGCTTGCAGTGTGTAAACTGCATTGGAGCTAGAACATGATTCCTCTGTCCGATGCAGCTGAATGTGTTCTCCAGGCAGTCTTGTGTGAACCGACTTGTGAGAATAAACGTGTGTCCCTGGCTTAACATGTCGTGGTGTACTTCTAGTGCCATAGTTGTAGTAATCACCACTCTGGCTTGAACTGGTTTCCAGCTGCCCTGGCAACCAATCTTCAGGCCACATACTAGATGGCTGGTATCACAAAGGAAGTTGATGAGTTGTACTCATCCACTTTGAATTTGCTCTGTGCAGTTATGACATGGCGGGTGACATAAGGTTGAACCAGTGGTCTACCTTCTCCAGGAACCATGGCGTTGTGAGATAGGACTGTGGCCGTTGCTCCTTCTCAACCCGGTATTTCTGGCCAGCATGGGTCGCCTTGCTGAAGACATGCATGGCAGTACTACCCTTAATTTTTTTTTAAATGGCTATGCTGCAGAATATTCCTGGAGAGATGTGGACCCAGTTCCAAAGCCATGCCCTCTTGATTGTTAGGTCCTTTTACAGGACCAGTGGGCACTTCGCTGGATGTCAGTTTCTCCTTCTCAAGCACATCTAACAGAATATTGATGGTCTGTCCATGAGCAAGGGCACTTAAGGTTGTTCACAAGATGTGGTACAGTACATTTGGCATGAAGAACAGCCTTCTGTGTGTAATTGGACAGGATGTGGGAGAAATGTTTGATTATAATCCACCCCAAAGGACTTCCACATCATCCTGTTGGGGCTATTGTTGTGACATAAAGCCCTACAGAGTCAATCTGTTTCCACTGTGTGGTAATTCTCGCTAGCATGAACACACAGGCCATGAGTAGCAGTTTCTTTGTGACCAGACAATGTAACATCCCCAAAGAGCTTCCCTGTCCCAATGTGCAGCTCAACACCCGGGGTGATGGCCATGTCATCCAAGGTGAGTGCACATTCAGGCTCCATTTTGTTCATGCCATCTGTCTTCAGCCTCAGCATCTTAAAAACTTTCCCAGGGCTCTCAAGTTCTCCACTGTCTCCTCGATGGTCTCCACTATCTCCCCTACTGTCTCCCCTGCTGACTTCTCCACAGTCTCCTCTATTGCCTCCACCATTGCCTCTTCCATAGTTTCCGCACCTGACCTGGCAACCTTTTTAGGGGGCTGACCCTTCAGTGCCCAGAGTGAAAGAATACTTTAATAATAATTTGCTTCTTCCCTGAAACAGACAAATGCACTGATTAATGCATGCATGGCCAGGATATAAAACATAACTAATAAACATAACCAGAGTGCTCTGCTTTAAGAGGTATAGCATCCATATCAACATTGCTGAAAAGATGATGAAGAGATTTTGTGCCACGAGATCTCGCAATATTGCAACGTTACAATATTTCTAGTCGAAAAGCTGTCTCGCAGAGTACTAGTACTAGCAGGCTATCGAGCTGCAGTCAGCATGATTCCGGAGCATTCCTAAGCATAGAAGATGCTCCGCCACTTCATTTTGGGTACCTAAGCAGTCACAGAGTGATAGACAAGACACAAACAATTCTTAAACACTGTAAGAACATTTTGCCATAGACCGCGGTTAACATGAGCACTATGCAAAGACACCAACAGAACCGCCACAGCTCTGCTAACAACTGTGCATGTGGCGAAAACTGAAAGGCCAGACAACATTGACAAATGACTCCAACTTCGTCGTCAAGTGCTAGTGCAGCAATAATGAGAGACATTGCCATTTTCATTGCAGCTAAGATAGGTTTTTTTAAGTAGGGGTTTTTACCCCCCTTTTCTTTACTATTATTCTTTTTTGTCATCTATAATTAACATTTTCACACACAAAATATTTTCAAAGACTAAAATCAAAAAAATCAATATTACCCTTCTACTTCCTTTCATCCTCAAAGCAGAATACACATGGGGGTAAATATAAATCTTAAATTGTAGGGGTGTAAAGATTAACCGATACGTATCGGTATCCGTTTTTAACGTGTAAGATACTGCTACATCGATACGTGAAGCCCCATATCGGAAAAAACTGAAATGAACTGGTCGTTATATCGATTTACTTGTTATGAATCGGTTAACAAGGTTTTCTGCTCGCTCAGACCTTTCTTTTACTGTCTATGGCTCAGACTCATTTACGTTCCAAGCAGCGCGTTCGTCCCACTTCCGGTTTTGAAACTATACGTGGTACGGAATTGTGGGTAATGCAGTTCGGTTTTGGTTACATTCATTGCCCAAAGTTGTCAAATGACCTCATTGCCCATACATCTACTGCAACTTAAGCATGTGACAACTTGCACTCGGTCGGCTTTTGTTTTTCGAAATCCAGCGCGAAATTAAATACTTAACATTCCTAAACAGCAACGATAGTCTGTAGAGTAGCCTTACCTTTGATGAAGGGATTTCCTTAATGTTAAATCATAATTTGGCCCTTGCTGCTAAAACGATGCACAAATTATTAGCCAATGATTTTGTTCATATTCACTCAGATTTGTGGCATTATAGGTTTCTGCATTAGGTCTACTGTTGGAACAAAATAAGCCCAGAGAGTTTATTGATTTGTAGGCCTATTTTATTCTTGTAGGGTAGGTTAGGCTATGCTATATGAGAAAAGGCCAAGAGTTTCTTAAGCACTTTTATTTTGGTATTGTCTTACCTCAACAAGGCTACAGCTCCATGAAAACAATCAGATGTAACTCTATAAAATCTGTGAAAGATCTATAAAGTCTATAAAAATGTATCTTTATGTTGTATTTGGCTGCTGTGTTTGAGTGAAATGTAGACTATTCTTTTTTCATTTCAATACAGTATATGAAACAAACCTCAGTTTAGATAATCATATTCACACATTTTTTTTGCCTAATTGACAACCATGACCATGATAATTGATAATATAAAATTAATGTGCACCATGAGCAAATGCTAAAAAATCTTTCAGAATGCTTTCCATTCTTGAACTGCATCGAATCGCATCGCATCGAATCGTACTGAATCGGTTTTTATAAACATGTATCTTTTCTTGTATCGAATCGTGCCCATGTATCTAGATGCGAATCGTATCGTCTTTACATGAGAGATTCACACCCCTATTAAATTGTAATCAAGCAAAAAGTTGACCTCCTAGGCACGTGATAAAGTATCGGCAATGATGGTCTGTTTTTCTGTGACATTTTGGAGAAGTAGGCTACTGGTCTGTCAAAACCCTGGTCTGCAACAAAACAGCCCTGATTCCAACCTCACATGCATCCCCAGCTAACTTAAAAGGAACCTCAAAGTCAGATGCCCTCAACAAAGGTTCACAGAACAAGATGACTTTTACTCAGTCAAATGTTGACTGACGGCCCCAGCTGTGGCACAGCTGGCTGGGACACCTGCACTGTACGCCGGCGACCTGGGTTTGTTTCCCGCCCCGTGGTCCTTTCTGGATCCTACCCTGACTTTCTCTCCCACTCGCTTCCTGTCATTCTCCACTGTCCTGTCTCATTAAAGGCATAACAAGTCTTATACTTAAAATAAAAAAATAAAAAATGTTGACTGAATGTTGAGTAGTCTGTCCACCTGAACTTTACACCTTCAAAGGTTTGTCAAAGGCTCTGTTACGGCACCAAAGTTCGAACGGCAAACCGGCGATAGAACCCACACACGCTAAGGATTCTCATGAGCTCACACCATGTTGTAGGCACAATCAAATTCAAGATAGCTTGTATTTTTGCATGCCTAGATGATACGATTCCCTGGCTAATACGACCCAATACAACCTAATATGAGCCAAGTAAGTGACCTGGCTCCTGCTGAACTCACACTGGCAGGTTATCCACCAAATTAGCCTACTGAAGCATCTCAAACAATGCTTGCACATGCCATACATGGTCATTACAAGATGTACTGTATATCACCACATCATCAATATACGTTGGATAATCCAGCTGTGATATAATTCATAGCTCTCTGAAAGGTGGCTGGGGCATTTTCTATGCCAAATGGGAGGGCTCTACACATGTACAGACCAGAGGGAGTTACAAATGTAGAAACTTCCTGGGCCCAAGGGGTGAGTGGCACTTGCCAACACCCTTTCAGGAGGTCTAACTTTGTTACAACTGGGCCCAGCCAATGTCGCCTATGCAATCTTCCAGACGCGGGATGTGAAATGTGTCTTTTCTCTCCCAAAATAGGTTCCTTGCTTATGTGGCACGTGGTAGGTTTGCTCTATATTGCAACATGTCGACTACGTCATCTGAGGCCCTGCCCCTCAGAATATTCAATCAATTGGACTATAATATGTTACCTGAAGCCCAACCAGGCAACACAGGTTCGTGGTTCGAAAAATTAACTCTTTTCTTCTTTAAGTCTTTATTTACATTCATTAAAACGTACAGGGAGTTGGTTCTCTCCAGACAGTCAGAACCTCTGCCACTAAGGCACTGACACAAAATGGCCTACAAGGCCTGGACACAAATGTACAGTACACAGTCACATGCACGAATACACACACCAGACTGTAATGCATAAGACTAATGGCTGAGGGAGGATGGGAAGAGCCAGGAACAGGGCTTGAGAGTATATCAGAGGAGAGGGTCTAAAGACACACCACACGTGAACATGTCTATACCAGATACTCAGATGCACCACAGCAGGAAAAGTGAAGGGACGCCACCACCTTGAAATAGCCCGCCACCCCGATTGGCCTGCAGCTCCTGTCCAGCAAGAGAGAAAGATCAGTGAAGGAGCCACTAATCCTAATACACACAATACACAGTATATGCACTTACAAATACTAGTGGGATGAACAACTTATCTTATACAGCTAGGCATGCGTACTTCTCGGGTTAATGTCCATTCACAATTGGAAACACACATTCAGTTCACAACCACAGCTTCTATTGACACTTAACACGCAGGGCGTTCAAGGCCACTTTAACAGACAGAATAAAGCTGGACGAGAGCGTCCGTTGTACAGTTCTTCTCCCGTGTGGAATGCAAACATACAGTAAACAAAAACAACAAACATGTAAGATCGACCAACACAACTTGGATGCAGACAAAACAGCAGCGTTCGGAACTTGGACCAAAGTAGCCTTGTTGTTGCTGCTCCCTTGTGTTCCCGCCAAGATCTGCTACACGAAAAATATACAAATAAAAAACCCACGCAAGCTACATATCATTTTGAAGACAGTTAAATTTACATACCAATCAGATGATGTTGGTTATGAGGCCCATGTTCTGCGACCGACAGCAGTCCTAAAACCCCAAAGTTTGAGTTAACTATACTAAATCATATGGGAAAAGTTACTACGAACGCAATGCCACAATAACCTACCAGGAATGTCACTGGATGCATGCACAGCGGGCAGGAGGCCAAAACAGCACAAGGTATCCCGCGGTGAAGGCAGGAGTCAGGTGGACGAACAAAGTTATGCAGTTATGACGTCGGCTTTTCAAATTAAAAGTTGAAGTCGATATAGCCACTCCTATATGCTGATTGGCTCGCCTCTGAATGCCAAGAGCCACTCGCAATGGCACTACCAGGCTAGACAAAGGGTGTGGATCTTGTCCTGTTACACTTAGATAGTGGATAGTGGTTTTTAAGTGTACCCCACAACAATTTTGTGTCGGTAGGCTAATGGGCAGTTGTAACACAGTTCAAAATAATCTCTCATAATCTTCCCCAACCAACATTTTAATAACTAAAAGAAGTGAAATGTGAATATAATCAATAATAATATTGAAGTAGTAAACTATTTATAGTTTGAACTGAACTGAAATACTCATTAGAAAGTATGAACTGACAACAGACAACTTTCACTGTAATTGAGCCAGTTCAGTACGTGCTAGATAATGCTCGACAGAGAACCTTCGCTTATGTTACAATTTTACGTGTTCTCACAGAGTTGCTAAACCAAAATTATGTACTAGTTAAAGTTCTACAACATCATAGATCAGGTTCACAAACAAGACAGTATGGATCATTTTATGACAGTTTGAATCGAAAAGAGAATGAATTGTATCCCTGACGAGCCAGACCCGCATTAAAATGTAGGGTCTGGGCACTCACCGTTTACAGTGCTCAGTCCGAGGGGCGGGATTAATCAGTTGTCTTTCCAATTCCCTCTGCACATGGGCGTAGATTTGCGTGGGGACCGAAGGACGTGTCCACACCAATGTCAAATTACGACTGAAATGTCCCCACCAATATTCAGGTTGAAATGGGGGCGAAAGCGCTCATATGCGCTACACAAAGAGTTAAATCATTTCTCACTTCAGTGCTGCGGATCATCTCGTACAGATCTTGTAATGTCTCGTACAGATCTTGTAATTACCTATACGGGTAAATCGCGCTGATTTGAAGTTACCTATAATAACTACCAGTGAGCCGCAGTTTCCTGCGCAGCATTGCACAGCGCTTCAGCTTCACTTCGGCATATGAAGTGCGTCCAAATTCACCCATTCTTCTCTGTTGAACTCCTCGAGAAGTAGGTTACTCATCACACATGTGTCACATGAAAGAGCCTTCTCTCAGCTTTTAAACGGTGCTAGCTATCCACTATTTGCTGTGATAAACAGTTTGCGAGAAAAATAACTTCAAGAGATGGAATAATTATTCTCTGCGCCCATCTCCACATCCATTCATCTCGGTGGAATACACACTCTTCACGCAACACATGACAAACCATCAGAATAAACAGCAGACCTTACAGAACACAAAGGTGTAATGCATTCCCGTGTATAGTTAGCTGTTCCAGAGTAATCCGGTTTTGAAATAAATTGTAGCAAAATTCAACATGGTCTTTTGGCTTTAAGCATTTCTTAAAACTGAGCTGTGCTTACATCGCCTAGATATATGTAAATATTAGAATCAGAGAATATACAGGCAGCTTTGATTGGCCTGATAGAAGTTTAATTTTTCGAGCTCACAAGCCAACGGAGAGTTGCTAGACTAGCCCTGCCGCTAGGGTGCGTCTAGATTTCTAGGCTAAATGAATTGCTCTCTGGTGAGGAATTTCACATTGCTCTTGGGTTGTTCATTGATGATTTCAAAGTATGTAACCCCTTAGGTAATGCCAAAAATAACTACAAGGTTTGTGGTGTATATTGGGTTAATCTACCTTTTCAGTATAGGTCCTCTCTTTCATCTGTCTATCTTGCAACATTGTGTCGCAAGAAAAGACTTTTGAGCCTCTGATCAAAGATATTGCGCTTCTTGAAAATCATGTTTGTTTCCGCTGACAATCTTGGGGCACATTCACTAGCTGGCTTCTGGGAATGTTTCAATGGAGGCAAGTTCTGCAGGTTTTGCTTAGCTGATCGTAATACAAAGTTGTCAAGTTAAAAGTGGAAAGTTTACCTTCAGAACCTAAGAGTCCATTAATAACTGTATGTCTGAACTGCAACAAAATTAACGTTTGAAAAGTGTTGATGGTGTAAAGTGAGCTTGTCCATTGGACAAATTATTATTATTATTATTATTATTATTATGTCCAGATATCTTGCACGACTTGTTTGAGGGGATAGTCCCGAGACTATATCTCTTTGTATAAATTATTTCAATTCATTACGTTTTGCAATTGAATAATGCAAACATGCATGCTTAGTTTTATCTTTATCTGTTTTGTCTCTCTGTATTAGGAACTATGCAGTTTCATGTAATCCTTGCACCAGATGACATTAGAAGACTTCAAATTGAAAGTGTTCTGGAAAGACTTGATGCATTCATCAACATACTGAAGAGAGAACAACGTTTGGATGCAACGCTGATTGTGCAGTTTGAAGACCCAAATTTCAGAAATGAGTTGTGCAATTTGACCAGCATGTTCGGCCTGCCAGAGGAGAGAGCTACTTTGAGGATTTCCCAGAAGCGTGTCCCAGAGCCCTCAAATGAACGAAGAGCCCTAGAATGATGACCAGCTTTCTGATTCCACACTGGACACTGCTAGCTTGCGATCAACCTCCTCTGGAGATTCAACTCCCCGACGTAGTGGATTTTTGCCAGATCCCTTTGTCATCCCAAAGTTCCCCACTGACATAGAGTTGAGACTCAAGCGTGGCAATGACGCATATTTCAGAGATGGCTCGCTCTTAGAAGTGCATAGATCTATGTCTAGTGACATTCTTGATAGCTTTTAAAACTCCTATTCATTTTTCAAGCATCACATGCTCTGGATAGCACTATGTTATGCATATAGTCTATGTGCTAAGATGGACTAGACAGTCCTAATAGCTGCTTTTTATATTTCTCAAAAGTGCCACTTGTTATCTTGGCTACATAATGGTCATGGAGTTACTGTTCCTTTCTTTTAAGTGTGCCTTTTAAGAACTTGTACCCTATAGGTGACAGTAAGGTCAGTTGTTCTTGGGATGAAAAGGAGAAAACAATTTTTGTTGCTCAACTCTTATTAGGCTATAGCCTACATCGGAGGAAGCAAGCAAGGAATAAAAGTTAACGTGATAAAAAAGGCATGTGTGGCGTGACGATATGTGTGATATGTGTTTCAATGTAAGAGTTGAGAGCCTTGCTTTGCTTATGACTTGTTCTGAAACCGTCGTTTTTTTTGTAGCTTATAGTCTTTTAAAACTGAATGTTATTAGCGTATGTTGGAATGCTGTGTTCCAGAGACCTGACCCATTTTTGTCTTCCCCACACCACGCACAAGCCCAGAGGGCCTGGACCCAAGCCTTTACTGTTTGCCAGTGGACCACTGCCGTCGAGCACGAGCAACCAGTGGGCTGCATCTGGCCTGCTGCTCGAGGAGGGATCTGTCTGCCATTGCGAAGTTAGGTTGTTGTTTGGGCATGTGTTCGTAAAAGCCGAGTGACGCCCCCTACTGTGGCCTAGTACCAGAGACCCCCTCCTTTGGCATAGCACATGTGGTGGTTAAGGTAAAGAATGGGAGATTTCCTGTGCATGTTTGTGACCTGAACCCCTATGATGTAGAGGTGTGAATTGTCACTGATCTCCCGATTAGATTATGATTGTCATGTCAGCGATTTGATTAGATTCCTCGATGCAAATTTTTCTATTAAAGCCATATAGGATATTTGACTTGATGGAATGCATTAAGATACTGTATAGTTCAATATAATACAGTTTTCTATATTACTGTATATGGTTATGTTTTCATCCAAAAATATAAGTGAGATAAAAACAATATTTTTCATACAAAGTCTGAACACAGCAGACAGTACAACTTACAGCATTTCCTGAGTATCACAAACTTCCCACGGGCAGCATGTTGGAGGTCTAGACTGATCTAGACTCTATGACATGGACGGAAAAAAAACATCCTCAGTAGCCTAACTAGACTCTAGATGAAACGGGTTAGGCTACTGAGAATGTTTTTCATTTGAATGTTGAAAATGATCCAGCAAAAGTTAAAGCCGTCCAGAACTGGCCAGCCCCCACTAACATCCGTGAGGTTCGCGCCTTCTTAGGACTAGCCGGCTACTACCACTGCTTTATCGCTGGCTTTGCCAACCTTCTCGCCCCCCAACTCTCTGCTTACTGTCGTCCCTGCGGCTAACACCGGAACCCGTCCAATTCAGTGGACTGCTGAATGTCAGGATTACTTTCAAAAGCTGAAGGACACAGCTTTTTGACACAGGCCCCAGTGTTGGCATACTCTGACTTTATGTTCCCCTTTCGTCTCTATACAGGGATGGATTACTGCACGGGCCTACCGGGCCCAGGCCCAGGGGCCTAATGGGTCAGGGGGCCCTGAAGCCCAAGCCTTTGCATGGAATCATTACCTCAATATCAACAAATCAGGATGTAGGCTATGAATCTAATTGAATTTAGTATTGGCCATCAAAATGCACCAGAATACAGGAAATCACATCAAACAAATTAAAAAAATTCTGGGGGAGGATCCCCAACCCCCCCTCCCACATATATGACAATTAGTGGGGGGCCAATAACCCAGTAGCACATAGATTCACGCTAGCCGCTGGTTGCGCTGCCTGCACCCTTCCACTGCAGAGCTCCTTTTTTACAGTGCCTGCGCGGCTGGAGGCTTTGAGGCTACTCGACGGAGAATGAGTTTCAGTTACGTCCCTGGTGTAGCCTGCCTGATAGCCTTTTGCCTGAATAACAATTGTCTCCCCTTCATTTGATTTTGTAAAAAACAGGGCTAGAAATTAACAATTTCCCAGGGACCATAAAAGTGCTCGCGGGACACAATAGAAAGATGTCTGGGACAGTAGAAAAAATGGCAAAACAAATTTCAAAATGGGTACTTTTTTTTTTAATAAACTGTTCACATGGGAATCTAAACGTATCTTTATCGGCAGCCTTACAACACTGTTTATTGCTCTTGTAATCACTGTACTATGTCATTTTTGGTACAAAAACAGTATAAGATACCCTAATGAGGTGGGTGCTTGCATTTCTTTTGGAATCTGTTGTCTTGGTTTGTATAGAAATTAATAATAAGTGAAACATAGGCTGACACAGA
This sequence comes from Alosa alosa, assembly GCF_017589495.1. Lineage (NCBI taxonomy): Eukaryota > Metazoa > Chordata > Actinopteri > Clupeiformes > Clupeidae > Alosa > Alosa alosa. The sequence goes on from NC_063200.1 coordinate 9,063,163, forward strand.
AGGGCGAAAATAGGTAATGGGTCACTTTCCGATATTCCTAGGTTAGCTTTACCTAACTAGCAGGCAGACTGGGAAATGACATGTTTTCATGACATTTTGAGAATGTTTGACTGATGGTGTATGGTTACACTAGTGTAAAAAAAAAGTTGACAGTCCTCTCTGACTAAAACACTGCCATGTTTTCTGTCAGTGACAGACGAAACATTACCAATACCATGCATTTTGACAAAATGATAGTGTTGCAAGGTAGCCTACCTATGAAAACAGTTTTCAGTTAGCATTTGACATTTCGCTGTGGCAGTTCTAAGCTAAAGCTATAATTTCCCAGGCTACTGGTGATTGTTTTCACTGAGATCTGTGGCCATGACATCACACCAAACTGACATTAAAAAGACACATGAATATAGATTATTGAGTGAATGTTTTACAACCCTGTTCGTGAAAATGATGGACAATACCAAGTGCTCTGTTTTCCAGCTGACAACTCAATTATTGTCTACATTCTGCAAAGTTTGACAGATATAGCAACAATAATGAAAGGGGATGGGGCCTTGCAAAAGGTGGTTAGCATTTCTCATTTGGTGGAGGAACTTCAAAGTGCCATGATCGCTACAGTATATACGATTGTTTTTCAGAATGTCAGAATTGCCGAAATACACTTTTGCTAAACTGCCAGAACAAGGTCCAACGTCTTCTTTTCTATGGAATACCACTGCTGTTGGTTAAACTTCTTTGAGAAGTAGCAAACAAGTGTTGAGCATTTTCAGTACCTTCTTGCAGGACGACAATGCCAGCACCTTGATCACTTGCATCAACGCCTTGACATTTTCAAATGCCTTCTGATAATGTTCAGACCAGTGATATGGCACTTCAGTCAATACAGCAAGTCAGTCAATGGATCCACTACTGAGGAGAAGTTTTTACAGTTTTACCTACCTTACCTACCTGGGACAATCGTCTGCATGGGGCTTTCCCACCCCCAGTTCAGAGAGGCCATGATAAAGAGGGCGGCCAACTACTTGTTACATATGGAAGACCTGGCTGAAAAAATCATATTTTTGGTCCATTCGGCCTCCGGATGGAATATGTCACGGTTGTGGGAAGGGATGAAGAAATACCTGCGCAGCTCTGGGCTAGGGACTTTTTTGACGTGCCCAAATTGATGGGGCTGTTTAAAACTTACCCGTTGGTAATCCCCTTCCATCAGTATGGTAAAACAATTTTCCCCATTGAAACGAATGGAGAAAGAAAAATCCGTGTTTGGATGGAAGTGTTGAGGCCAAAATCATGGTTACAGAAAGTGTATAGGAGTACATTTCAGACCATTTGGAGTTGATTGGTACCCACTTTTTGTGACACTAAATTTTTTTCACTAAGGGTTTAACTTAGCTGGATGATCTACTAACGTGGTAGGTAGAAATACTAAGGTCTGTAAGTATGAGTAAGTAATAGATAATGGTTTGGAACTCTTTAGTTGGGCCCAGGCCTGTAAGCCCCAACACCACAGCAAGGTAGAGTTCCTGTTGTTGTTTTTTTTTTTTTTTTTGCTTTCACCTCACCCACCACCACAGACACACACTACAACACAAACCCACCACCCACATACGCCCATACACAACACACAAACCCACCACCAGACACCCATACACAATACACCGACCCACCAACAACACACTCCCTCATACAAAACTCAACTCAAGCCATCATCCTTTGGCGCGTTGATTGAAAGGCCTTGAAGGAACGCATGCTGATGCTATGTTTGGCGCATTCAGTCACATACAGCCGATACGCTTCTTTGGCCGTGGTTCAAATTGATGAGGTTGAGCTCCTGTGCACTCCACCGCACCTGGCTTGTCACTGGGAGGTACCGGCTGCGCGTTCCCGTGACCCTCACACAGCTTTCCTCCACCTGTACCTCCTGGACATCCTCGAAAGGCTGCTCAGGTGGGTCCTCATGTCTCCATGTGGCCTCAGGACATGATGTGTGCTGACCTTTTTGAGTATGTGTTACCCATAATCTGGAATTGCTGAAGCCGTGCCTGGTTCACCTGCAGGTCGTCCATGAGCCGTTTCAGCTCCTGATAGTCAATGAAAACCCCATTCTGTATTAGGGCCACACAGGAGACAAACACCGTGACTCTAAAGACCTTGGTTGATGCCATGGAGAACACTTTGGACTTAGGCAAATTTTTGCTTTTTCGCCATTCATTTCTATGGGAAAACTTCAAACGGCTATAACTCCCGAACGAATGGTCATAGGTCAATTGTTTTCCTTTCCGCCTCCCAAAAACTGGCCACGAGGAAGCCGTCTGACTTGTCTGCTTGTCTCTACGACCTTCCGTTCTCGAGATATAAGGATTTTAAGGTTTATTTCCGGTTTTACACCAACTATCCGGCTCTATCGATTTGTCTTGACCAAAGGCATCCAGGACACTTGGTCTGGGGTCTCTAGGACCTTCCTATCCTGAGATAAGGCTTATCGCCGTTATCGTCGGGGCCAACGATTCGGGGTTTTAAGCCTATAACCTAACCCTAAGAAATATATCACATAATATGGGAAAAAAAATCGTAAACCTTTTATCGATTATTACTCTGGAACAAAAGGTCGTAGAGACTTGGAAGTTCGATGTGCCTGTCATAATTCGATGTTTCTGAACACGACAAGCATTGTTTAATGTCTGTATGACCTACGGTTCCGGAGATATGGCCATCTGAAAAATAATATCTTTACGTATTTTGTTAACACATTTCCCGGTGTCTGACAAAGAATTTTGGTATCAATGGAAAGCTCTTGAGCTAAGGAATCCAACGATATCATACCTGCAAACTAGTAACCTTTCAGCGAAAATCGCCGTTTTGGAATCAAAATATGTCATTCACGTGAATCGTGTAGATCCGAAGAGTGTTTTTTTTTTTTTCGGGTCAACTTCCCATAGTCTGGAGTGAGACTGTCGTCGATTTCATGCGAGATTGATAGTTAAGTGATTGGCCTCTCTTTGTGCTATTTTTGAAGACCTACCTATCAGTTGTTTCTGAGGGCGGGCTTTATCAAGGTAACTCAAGGTAAAACATCATATTGTTAGGATACTGTCATGGAAAATTATCCACTTCCCGAACCTCCAATCCAACTACCACTCTGACGTCAAAGACCCGCAGGAGAACACCAAGACGAGAAACGCTGAAGACTGTTGATCCTTTATTCACCGTATTTACAGTGAGAATACAATCCAAACAATGTCAGGACTGAACCGTCAGGCAATAATAGAGTGATGAGTTGCAGCTGCTACTCCGATGAGATCTGATCTGAATGTGCCTGAGCTCTTTCTTTTATGCTCTCAGGGGCCTGGGAGGCGTTCCTATCACCAGGAATGTCACCAGGCCCCTTTTAGCCAATCAGAACGTTTTGGGACTTGAGATATTGGTGGAAAACCCTTCTCATCTAAACATTAAAAAATGTGTGTTGCTAGGTAGAATACATGTGACCAGGTCCTATGTGTAATCTGTTGCCAGGCAGAGTATGTGTTTGTTTGGTTCTATGTGTACTTTAACTTTTGGGGCCCAGAACCCTTTGTCAAGTATCTGCCGCTTGACCTCCCTCCTTGCGCAATGATCTACATCATGTGCATCATGGATGAGGAGATCAAGGAGTCTACTTGGGGCCACCACCCTTCCGTCATGGCTTCTCCACACCCCATTCCTGCCTTTTGACGCACCTCTCTCTTCCCATAACAATTTTTCGGTATTCGGTGCCGTGGTTTGTGCATCCTTTACGGCACTTAGCTGTAGGTGAGGATCTACGATTCGAAATGTTCGTCCATCGGGTAAAGTGGTGGTGACTGGGGCCTGTATTATCGTATCATTGTCTGCGAAAAAATGGTCAATTACGCTTGGCGGGTACCTAGCCTCACAGGGCTTGTCCCCGCACTCGGGACAGCTGACCCTCTGGCATAGCGCACAACAAATGGGATCTATCTGGTGCCCGTGGTCATCATCACACCACTGGGAGCACCACATACATGCGTTGTAGGGGTAGGGGCACTTTGTTTGTCAGCACGTGCTGAATCTGCTCTAGATGCTGGATTGGGCTCCCATCCGTGTGTTAATATTGTCTTGGAAAGTTATTGCTTGTTCACAAGTTATTTCATTTAGCATCATATTTTCCATGTGTCGATGATGGTTAGACATTACGTTCTCAGGGAGCGCAGACCTTTCCAAGGCCAAATGTAGTTATTTGCAACAAATATGAAAGTGGACCTAGCAAAATATTTTGACTTGCTCAGTGATAGGTGTTTAATTTGTTTGTTTTCTGTGTAGCATATAGATCATGATTCTTGATAATTAGCGCGCAAACAAGCAGGACCTAGGCTTCTAGAGTAGGGTGACCAGACGTCCCCGGTTTCCGGGGACAGTCCCCGATTTCGGGGATCTGTCCCCGGCTGGAGCTGTCCCCGGAAAAGTCCCCGGTTTTCACTGTGACTGACAGACCCGAAATTGGAATAAAAGAAAGAAAGAAAACACTGACCAAACGTACAGTTGCGCACCCTTCACGCACAGGCTCAAGCCAGTCAAAGCAAGCGCTCAGCTCAGACCTCCAAGATGTTCTTGAATGCCCATATTTCTGGGAGGCTATTTTGATTGGTGGAATAGCAGCGCGGTAGAATCTTTTAAATGAAACCACTTGTGTGGGGGAATTATTAAACTATTCATCACGAACGTGCCAGCTGCTTAAGTCCAGGTTAACTAAAATTGCGGAGTACCCGTCACACAGACAGCATATCATACGCAGATATCACGTGAACGGCCAGAATCTAAGCTTTCCAATGATATTAGCGCCAAATTGCTGTGATAAATGGTTCGCGAGAAAATTAACAATGAACTTATGTGACAACTCGGTAGGCCTACAACAAGCAGTTCCCGAGTAGTCCGGTTTTGAAATTGCAACAAGTTTCTACATGGTGTCCAACTTTGGGCCAAAATTATAATGTAGGCCTATTCTCATGTAAACGATTTATGTCAGTAGGCCTACAAACATTTTTGTAAATTTTTTAGCCACAGTAGGCCTATCCCACCATAATGGTTCTCCTATTGGCAGATTCCAGACAGTCACCTACAAATATAAATAGCCTATATTTCTACTGGCATGCTTCCTAGTGACATTAAGACAAAAATATAAAGGGAAAAAAAGCATGAGACGTGAGTTATTTTTTCTTGATATAAGACAACAACACATAGGCCCTATGCTACATAAGACAAATATTATCACATCATACATTCTCAGATATGGGTAAAGCACAGACTGTCTTGAAAAAAAGAAGATATAATTTCATGGAGTGCTGAAATGTACTATTTTGGACCATTTCTGAACTGTGAAACTGTGAAGAAAATATGCTTTGTGGATGGGCAATATCAGAACTTATTGCAATATTATAACTATTCCACCTGTGTGTGCATGGTTAAAATTCTAAAGTGGAAGTTTAGGCTACAGCACAAACATTTCCATCCATAGATAAGAAATGAAGTCTAACCTTCAAAGTGCACCAGATTGATGCATTTAAACGTTAAAATATGCCAAATTTTCTTACGGGGAGCATGCCCCCGAACACCCCTAGAGGGTCTTGTGGAGATCTAGTCTAGTGATGCCCCTGGGACAGTGTCCCCGTTTTAATTTTACAACGATTACAACGTTACACGTTTGGTTTTACGCTTCTCAACTGAAAATGTCCCCGGATTTTGTCTCAGAAATCTGGTCACCTTATTCTAGAGTAGACTGACATAACGCACCTATTGCTGAGACCCGCCCATTTAGTTGGAATGTGATCATTGCAGCCTCAGTAGACACGAGAGGAGCAGAAAGACACCAACATAACATGAGGGATAGATGTATTTAAAATATCAAATAATAATGGATTGAAAAGAGGTACTAATAAACCAGACATGCTAGAACAGAGAAAATGGATATCCACAGTCCCTTTCTATCAACACTAGTGATTTTTATAGATAAGGATTAGGCTTTAAAACAGATTGTCAACATTTATGTTGTTTGGTTTGTTTTTGGCTGCATACATGAAGGCCAAGGTGGGCAATGTGCTTTCCCTGGTTTGAGGTAATACTGACATTTCTTCAAGGATGGCAGGTCTGAAAATATCTTCTCCATCATTAAGTTGTTCAGTTAAGCTAAACATGGCCTTAACTCAAAACAGCTGGTAGGCCTACTGTTAGGACTATGTCATTTTAATATGTAAAAGTGTTAAATGAAATTTTAATTAAAAAAAGTGTCATATTTAAATTCTACTTACTGCATGTTTATTATAATATAATATGATAATATTCAATATTCATTATTGCAGGTACATGTATACCCATGTGCATGTAATGGAAATGTCGGTTATTCCTGATATCCCTTCATTTACGTGTTAAAATGTAAAATCCTCCCATCCAAAAAGCCTCAGTTGCGCTCCAGACCTTGAAAGGCACAACATACCACAAAAGAGTTGCTAGGTTGCTAAATTTCTAGCATCTGCTAACCTTGCTAATTGCTTAGCATTTCCTAATTTGCTTGCTACAATTCAAAAGGCTTACAATCATTTGCAACACTACACATACACTCAGCACATGCAAACTGATACACACCACACCGAAATGTCAGAGCAAAGTTCTTCCGAACTGGAATACTTAGCCAAGGACAACCTCCACTCCATTGCTGTCCCTTTCCTGTGTGGCGAGACAGACTTTCTGTCTGACAGGGACTTAATTGTGCCCCCCCATGCCTGTGCAATGGAAATGCCGGAAGCAGAGCTTAGCCTATCTTTTGACTTTGACGGCATAGTGGTGCAGCTAGAGGAACTTGCAGGTATCTCCAAAGGTATTCCTTACCTGAACACACTGAAGTTCTCAGCTGCTAATTTTCATATGGCGTTTCCTTACCTGCGGAAACACTTTAATTGAAGCATGGTGAAAGAGAGGGCCATGCCGGCCTTCAAAAAAATGCTGGGTGCTACAATAGCCTTAGCTGATGGGGGTTTCTACATTGACCTCACAGGGGTGCCCACTGATATCCACAACCCTGACCCACGCCTAACGGTAGATCAATTCATGCGTGGCGAATTCCTGGATATCTTAGAACAAATAATGGATAGGTTCCTGAAGAGTCTCAGGGACTTACCTGTGGAGGACAAAAAAAGGCCCACCATAATGAAAAATTCCCTTTACAACCCTGGCAAAATGAACATTTTGCCCCAGGACCAAGAATTTATCATGGGAAAGTTGGATGAGGCCATTAATGGGGTAGACAATGCCCATCTCCGCATTGTCATGACCATGCGAAAATTTGGCTGCAAAAGCATGAATCAGTGGAGGTGGGGGAATTATGTAAACCCCACTTAGTCAAGTCCATGACACTTCATGCAGCTGTGACGATTACAGCTGCTTACCCTGACACACGGCTTCTGTGTGCCAGAGCTGGTTAGAGGGCAACAGTTCTCCGCCCTCAGCATCCATGAGTGCATCAATTTTCAGACAAATCTGGATGGGAGACCACTTGATGTTGGCAGGGCCCTTAGAGAGGTGTTCACTGGGGAGTCCTTCTACTTCCTCCAGTTGTACGCTGATACTCCCCACCTTCATTTTCAATCACCATTTAAACACCCGGTGTCTGGGACAATCGTCTGCATGGGGCTTTCCCACCCCCAGTTCAGAGAGGCCATGATAAAGAGGGCGGCCAACTACATATGGAAAACCAGGCTGAAAAAATCATATGTCCATTCGGCCTCCGGATGGAATATGTCACGGTTGTGGGGAGGGATGAAGAAATACCTGCGCAGCTCTGGGCTAGGGACTTTTTTGACGTGCCCAAATTGATGGGGCTGTTTAAAACTTACCCGTTGGTCATCCCCTTCCATCAGCCAAAGGAGGGGACTGGACTCCTCCAGGTTCTTCATTATACCCTGGGCCACATGGTCAACGCCCTGAGGGACCTTTTCCGAAAGGGCATTGGCCTGGGGGGGTCAGAGGCCAGCTGGAGTTGGCATTGGAGGAGTTCCTCTTTGGCCGACCAGTGTGCCAGGCGGACACGGATTTGAGCCGCCAGCTGGGGACAAGCTCTGTCCATGAGGAGAGTATTACCCTGAAAAGGGGGTACCTGGGACTTGTCCCATACACTGCTGAGCAGCACCCACCACTCCACAACTGGACAAGAGATTCCCTGCAAAAAGAAAAACAGTATAAGATACCCTACAGTGGGCATCGTTTTCAAATGACCACTTCATTCGGCGCGTTACGCCGAAGAAGCGCGGAAGCTTTAGTACCACTTTCAGCCACTGTGCGTCGCCTCTACCACTGTACATCGCTCTGCCTGGTCCCTTCTGAAAAAAAGCAGGATCTACCATTAAACATAATTGTTGCCGAGTAATCCCAGCCTACTTAATTCAATAACAATATAAATCATGCATAATTAAACATTACCTCGATTTAGGCTACTTGGGTATGGCTTAAGGCTTGACTACACGGTGGTAACGAAATCGAAATTTGCTGTCTACATTATTGTCAGTGTTGGGGTTAACGCCTTCACGCAAATCAAAACAGTGGTGTGATAATTGAGCCAGTAGAGAAATAACTGTTCAGAATTAATCTGTAGCCTTGGGTAGGCTTCTGCAGAAAACAATGTTGTTGCCGATTTAATACTATCTGGCGGCGTTTTAACAGGCTACGCAATAGAGGCTTAGACAACTATGACCCACGCTTTGGTTTCAGTAAATTAATTTGCCCTACTTCTTGACTGCAATGTAGTCAATTGACTGCTTGACATGTCATTTTTATTTTTTCTGTACAATAAACAAATACATCTGCTTTATGCGCAGAATTACATTCATATTTGGAACTTACATAGTCCAATGCATCGCTCCACTCACGTTAGTGTTTCCCAAAACCATAGTAGCAACGAACGTTCGCAACCACTATCGTAAAGTTGTGTAGTTACAACTACACTTCTCGACCTGTGGTAGAACGCTAGAAGCATAGTTCCAGGGATCTCGATGTCAAAGACGTCACTGACGCCAGTTATTTGTTGGTTTCTAATTGATATTTACACTTCTAACCACCATACATCCATATTTTAAAATGCCCAAGGCAGAAAATACATGAATTAAAAGTCAATTTGCAGCCATGTGCACGTAAGTAAAAGTCACACACTTGCAGATAATAATAAGGTGGTGCACACTTTTTGACGAGTCAGCTGAGAATATGTAGCCTTTGATTTTCATGGAGGGGGGGTCCTTGTTAGTTTACGCAAACCAAGCCAAGAAGGCTGATTCTGATTTTGATAATATGATCTGCACAAAAGATAAACTTAGGTAAACTACGATGTCAATATTGTTGTCAACGTCTTAACCCAGATTTGAACTCTTGGACAGGGGACTGGTAACTGCTGTGCAACGGCGGCTGTCATCTGCCGGCCTTAACGCAATGCGCCACAGAAGTATGTGCAGGTGCCCGTTCACGTGCTACTAAAGGTCATTAACCACCTTAGTCCAGACTACTGAAGTTTGGAAACTATCATGGTCCAAACTTACAGTACTATGTAAGTACGACAGTTTTGGGAAACAGTCGTAACTTACATGTTGGTTAGTTAAACGATGCATCCTGTTAGTAAAAAGCTAACCTCCGTGAAGTTGTAATGGGAAAACGCCCCCAGATCAGCTTGTAGGCCATTAGCAATCTGTTTATTTTATTTTATGAAGCCTACACAGTATATCACATGCCACATTCTCACTTTCAATAGACAGATGCAATAGCCATTGGTCAAGTATTGAGTATAAAGCAATTAAGATAGTACCCTATACAAAAAGTACTTCATACTATCATAAAAATTTGTTAAAACGAATAGCATTTTGCAACTTGACAAAACACTGGATTAAATATCGTAGGCACAGGAGAAAACTTGTACATCCATTGGCCCGTGGGGAGATCACATGCCAGTTGCCTCTCCCTTCAGTATGACTTGTTCGGCTGTGAGCTTGTTTCGCCAAAAAAAAACTATTGCAGATATCAATGCGTCTTTGTTCATGGGTTTGGCCTCACAGCAGAGGCTTAGACAACTATGACCCACGTTTTGGTTTCATAATTTGCACTACTTGTCAATTGACTGCTTGACAGGTTATTTTTATTTTTCTGTACAATACACAAATACATCTGCTTTATGCCGCAGAATTATGCACTTGGATAGCCTATAGAACGGGCACATTTTGGAGAGAACGCACGCAAGAATCTGTAGGCTATTTGTGGCTGGTTACCAGCAAACAATGATTAATGCATTAACTCAAGACGTCAAACATTTTCTAAACAATACAAACAGAAAGGATGCAGCAGGCAGCAAATGTAGAAGAGTCATTTCCAGTGGAAGAACAAAATGCTGAATGAAACCCAAATTTATGAAGGCATATCTGGCAAGTTGTTATTTTTTGAAGACGTAAATGGTTGGGCTATAGGCCTAGTTTGCAAGAAGGAGACATAAAGCGTGAGCATGCCACACTATCCACAGCTGTGGTAGCGGGGGTAGGAGGATTACTGTTATCGCAGGATTTATATAAAATTCTTCAACAGAAGGCCTGCCTCGAATGCAGGCTTGTGGTTTGCGCAGCCTACAGTAAGTAGGTCTAGTGAGTTAGGAGTCCTAGACTTCTTTTCAGTTATCTCAGAGGTGGAAAGTTATGCTTAAGCTTTGGGGGCAGGGCGGGTTAACAATTCATAGACCCTTGGGAACAAATGTCTGATGGCCCCCCCTGCCCCCCAGCCAACGTGAATCGAGCGGTCAGTTAATAGGCCTATCGTGAAGATTTGTAATGCCATTTAAGGCACGAGCGCATCTGTGAGGCCAAGCCTCACCAAGTAGCCCGTTTGTTTACAACTAACATTACATTTAATTAAACTGCTTATAGGCTATGCCGAAATAGTTTCAACATTTTGAATATCAGTGTCAGGTGAATTAGGAAATGCCTTATGGCTGAAAGCTGCTTGGGATCCCCCCTGTCAAGCAATAACCATACAAAAAGTTAAAAACAGATGACATGATGCGCATTATGTCAGTGATGCGCATCATGTCATCTGTTTTTAACTTTTTAATAATAATATAGCCTAGATATTCCAATATATTCGAATACATGTGTTTATTTTAGAGGGGATATTCGAACGTCATTTTTGAGCAATTTTGACAGCCCTAGTCCACTGTAGGCTACATGTCGTCTATTAATACCTTCCACTAACCCCGTGAGTGGGGGTCGCTATATGCGTGTGAAACAGCACCATTGAGTAGCCTATGCGAAATAGCCTTAAAATCGTTCCGGTGTTGTGTGGCTTCTGGTTTCTCCACCTACTGGTTTCCTTGCGCGTGCATGCGCTGCAGCAGTTGTCAGACATTCACAAACAAGTTGTTTTAGGTGGTTTGAAGTCGCTTTTCATACGCCATTAGCGCTCGGCTACATTACAGCCACTCGGACAAAAGACATGTAAAAAATATGTTTTGAAAACTAGCATTAAACTGGATTCGATCCCGCAAAAGCAACACACGCGTGAGTTCTGATTCCCTACTCTTTGAGCCAACTAATATGTTACGCGAATCAATTAACTATTGTAGGCTACCATTAATTAATAATGTAGGCAACACCCAGGTAACATGTTGTCCAGGCTATCTGAAACAAGGGGTTGCCTCTCATCTACAACAACTGGTTACGTTGGGCTGCTACAGTCGTCAGTGCACTGTGCACAGTAGGCCTATGCTACTCTTTGTGGTTGATCAACTAAAAATAAAAGATGTATTTGGTGATGACGTTATTGTAGGCCTAGTAGACCTAAATTCTGAGAAATTAAATGGTAATGAGAAACGATCTACATAGCGCACCAGACCGCTGATGTCTTCAAAGGGTTGAATGAAGGAGTTTGCAAAAAAATTAGTGTATTTTTTCAAGTCAATAAACATTCTTAATTTTCGAATGTCTTTGTCAGGGAACATCTGACTTTTAAAAACCATAGGCCTGGTAGTCGCTCAGACAAGGAGTTATAAGATAAAGGCAATACCATTTGTGTCACCTAATGCAGTTCAGTGAATTAGCAAGATACCATCAGAAGGCAACAATCATAAAGCACAGTCTTGGCGACGCTCTCCCCCGCGCATAAAGCTGTCTGCGTGTTTGTAGGCTAGATTTCGCGTGAGTTCTTTCTATCTGCTTACTTTTGTGAGTTCTGCGACCACCTAGGCTATGTTATAGACGTTCTATGAGGTACCAGTGTTTAGCTGTGTCACAAAACAATAAGCTTTGTAAGACTACTTTTAAAATTATATTCAGGGCTATATACATTTTAAACATTCGGGGCTGAAGACCCGACAAAGCCTTTATTAATTCTTCAGATGGGAAGTGTCAGGAATTTTCATAACGAGAGATGCTCTCATTGGTGGTTAGTATATGAAGTAGGGAATTGACAGCAACATATCCAATCACATTATGAGAGATGCTGAATTTAACATAAACTGCGATGTTTGATTTTAAATGAATGTAAATTTACGGGACTGTAAGCTGTCACACGTGGGTGCTCGATGTTTTCAGTGGGTGCCCGAGAGACGGAGCATCCACGGTATCGGCGCCTATGACAAAAGCGTATCTTGGTGGGTTGCATCCATTACAAACAAACATGCAATGTGAACGTCTGGGATTGGGAAGAGCACTAAATGCTCTACTGAATAAGCACGAAGTCAAACCTTTAAATGAAAAACACTCTTTAATAATATTTTGTCCAAATGATGTCTGTCTATCATCGTTACACTCGGAGAAAACCAGAATGTTTAATTTGTCCTGCGTTTCTTCTACGGCTGCAAACGGGATTCACTCGCAGTTAACCAAATATTTCTTTATTAGGGCAGGGCAGGCATATTTCTGGCTATTAAATTATTTCTGAACCAGTCTGCTAAAGTTTGTAGTGAAGTCTGTGTAGAGTTTTCCAGGCTCCATTTCTTTTACGAGACACCCTGCTCACTTGAGCCATCTACCGGTTGTTTGGGTTGTTGCAGCGTCACACTGGGAAAATACAAATTAAAGTCGCGTGATACCGCGTGATCCCACGCGCGGACCGCGAGTGAAGCTGGCCAAGTCGAAGCACTGCCCACTGTAATGAGGTGGGTGCTTGCATTTCTTTTGGAATCTGTCGTCTTGGTTTGAATAGAAATGAATATTAAGTGAAACATAGGCTGACACAGAAGGGCGAAAATAGGTAATGGGTCACTTTCCGATATTCCTAGGTTAGCTTTACCTAACTAGCAGGCAGACTGGGAAATGACATTTTGAGAATGTTTGACTGATGGTGTATGGTTACACTAGTGTGAAAAATCGAGATGGCAGTCCTCTCTGACTAAAACACTGCAGTGTTTTCTGTCAGTGACAGACGAAACATCACCAATACCATGCTGAGCTAAATACTGCAACTGCATTTTGACAAAATGATAGGTAGGCTACCTTGCAACACTATGAAAACAGTTTTCAGTTAGCATTTGACATTTCGCTGTGGCAGTTCTAAGCTATAGCTATAATTTCCCAGGCTACTGGTGATTGTTTTCACTGAGATCTGTGGCCATGACATCACGTCAAACTGACATTGAAATTAAAGACACATGAATATTGACTGAATGTTTTACAACCCTGTTCGTCAAAATGATGGACAATGAGAAAGTCTAAATGACGGACAATGAGAGTCTATAGCGCAACCTCTGGAAATGAGTGTTGTGTAGGAGAGACAGCAGATAATTAATGTTCATAAAATGGTGTTTAATAAATTAAGTGTTAAGAACTTACATGGTGGACCAGAATGAGTCAATTAATTGATGCAAGTTACTGATTATTATGCTATGTTTATTATGTAGAATGGGGGGAAAAATGGGACACTGGTGGTTAAGTCTGGGACAATACCAAGTAGAATTCAGGACAGCTGCGGGACACTGAGGAAATATGTTAATTTCAAGCTCTGGGTCCAACAAATGATGCTTATTTTCTCTGGAAAATTGCCATGCTCTGTTTTCCAGCTGACAACTCAAACTTTGCAGAATGTAGACAATAATTGACAGATGTAGCAACAATAATGAAAGGGGACGGGGCCTTGCAAAAGGTGGTTAGCATTTCTCATTTGGTGGAGGAACTTCAAAGTGCCATGATCGCTACAGTATACGATTGTTTTGTCAGAAAAATACACTTTGAAATGCTGAACTGCCAGCACAAGGTCCAACGTCTCCTTTTCTATGGTGGAATACCACTGCTGTTGGTTAAACTTCTTTGAGAAGTAGCAAACAAGTGTTGAGCATTTTCAGTACCTTCTTGCAGGACGACAGTGCCAGCACCTTGATCACTTGCATCAACGCCTTGACATTTTCAAATGCCTTCTGATAATGTTCAGACCAGTGCAGTCAATACAGCAAGTCAGTCAATGGAGACACTACTGAGGAGAAGATTTTACAGTTTTACCTACCTAGCCCACCAGTACCCTGGAAATCCAGAGTTCTTGCGGAAGCATTTGCTCAGCGAGAGACTCTGGCAACGAGTAATGATGCACGTAACTTTTGCCCCTTGCATCACGGGGAACCAATTATATCGGTGTATCTGATATAGGCAGGCCAGAGGCGAGCAAAACAGATGACAGACGTAGTGTTATCCAATTGGGTCGAAGTCCGGAATCAGTCAGTTGACATTGATTGCATGTGTTAACCAATTGCGTGCAGTGAGATTTTCAAATGCGTGTTTGGTGCCGCCCCTCAAGTTGGGCCATTACGTAATTCGTGGTCAGACCCTTAATCTTACAGATTGGGTCTGGTCCTCCAGGCTAGCCCACCAGAGCAAGAGGTCCTGAGTTCATCCCAGAAGACAAGCCCCCAATATGGTATGGCCAGGAGTAGTATATTATCATGAACTATCTGTCAAAATAAGCCCCGCCCCCTGAAATGTCATAAATCACGTCATAACCACGCCTCCTTTTTATGCAAATTAGCCACGTGGTTGTCGCCACGTGTTGTTTGTTATTGTTTTGTGAGTCATGTGACTGGTGTCAAACCCCTGGGCAGCCATATTGGATGTAAAGTCATGTGACAGTCATGTGTCTGGTGTCAAACAATGCCACGCCCCCTTGGCATCCATATTGGATGTAGTGTCATGTGACAGTCATGTGCCTGATGTCAAACCCCCTGGGCGGCCATATTGGCCCCAAACCCCATGTGTGTTTTGTGGATAATGGGGAATCAGATAAACTTTGTAAGAGTTGTATATGTTTAGTGGTAAATGGGGCTAAATACAAAGTGTGCTGCTAGGATGGAGTGGTTAAGGCGTTGGACTTAAGAACCAATGGATGTTTGTATCCTCGTGGGTTCGACCCCCACTCCTAGCAACTATATTAATGGCTGAGTCCTAGAGATGTTGATAGATATGGACTAAAAAATATTTTTTTTAAATAAAAAGTTTAAATTGGTTACCATATTGCTAGGCGCTTTGGTTAAAAAGGTGTCAGCCAAATCCCATATACTGTAATTTTTATAACTAGAATCAGGGGGTCGTGTGTGTGTGTGTGTGTGTGACCAAATGGGTCTATGCCTGGAGGAGGTGTTGGGCCCGGGCATGTCACTGTGTGTGATGTTTGAAGCCCCTTTCATGTGTCTTATCATATAGTTGGCTAGCCGGAGTCATACTGTTTAACTGATTACAAACACAGTGGTTAATTATGTATGTATGTATTGGGGGTCTAAGAAGCCCGACACT